>NC_138769.1:66290338-66890338 GCF_965119305.1 Pelophylax lessonae
GATGACTATTGAAATATTTAATCATCAAATCATCACCAGCTATAATTAAAATAAAAGTATTTATTGCAACCTGCTATAAGCATGCCTGGAAAAGTTATATGATTTGAGTGTAATAGGTTCAAAGAATTGTGCTCAGTGGTGCAAAGAAAATAATACTTTCATTGTGAATGTAAAATACTGCAGACAAAGAAAAGTGCTTTTTCTACCAGTTTAATACAAAGCAGAGCTCTAGCAGAATGAAAATATATGGCTTTCCTTGACATTTCTTGATTTATTGTACTCTATTCCAGTTTGAGCTAACAGGACCTCACTGTAGTGCATTAAGTCTGATAGAAAACATACAAGAATTAGATCTGCAGAGCAGCAACCACCATTAGTATTTATTGATTTTTATGATACATTACAGCATAACCACACAAGTCCACTCTGTTCACTGCAAAAGAGGTTTTAAAGGAGCACTCCTAGCACACATAAAAAAAACTTTATCTAGTCCTTATACACATTGATTAAAAATGCCAACCTTATTTTTAAACATGGAAAATTAAAGAAAAATAGTAATTTTGTTTAGCTGGTTATTATTCCAGTAACACACTTCATGTCCTAGAGTGACAATTTTTTTCTCTCTACTTTGAATCTCTGAAGCGGCAGTGTGATGATTACTATTCTGATTTTCATTTTGCCTCTTCTCTGGGCTGGGCAGTCCTTATATATGGAGGAGCAGCATTACAATCAAAGGCCACATTCTTGACTTCTTGACTGGTACTTCATCTCTTCCCTGGGCTGGGCAGTTCTTTCTAATGCTCTACACCAATACATTGTAAATGAAGGACACTGTGGTGATGCCTCCAGGGCCTATGACACCCTGTATTTACAGAAGAGTTCTTATTTTTATGGGTGGATTTGATGCTGACCATCTTTTAATTCTGAAGACTGGGGACAGATTGTGGGACAGGTCTTGATTATAGGTAAGTATTGAACCAGAGCTTCATTTTTCAACACTAAATTGGCATGCTCTAATAATCCATATTCATGTTCTACAAGTATATTTGTGGGAAAAAAAGTGTGGTGCACATAATAATAAGGGTTTTGACATGGCTTGTTGCCTCAAAATATATTTGCAAATATATGCAACAAAACATAAGTGAGAGTTTGAGACAGCTTAGTTTGTTTTTTGCTGTCTTGCTTGAAGGTGTACTGGAGACCACCTTGGTATTTTTTTATATAAATATATAATGAGGCACTGGCTTGTTAACAATGTATATGTGTCACCTAGGTTTCTCACTTCTCACACATGCTCCAGGGTTGGTGACTGGTATAAAGAAAACAAGCTTTTGTTTCCTCTGAATCTTAATAAAATCATGTTCTAAGTCCTGGAGCCTAGAGGTTTTGTAGAGCTTTGGGTGTGAATGTGCCTCCTGTGGCATTCATGCCTCTGGATTGTAGATGTCACTGTTTACATTTGTTACATACTGTATATAACACATTCTATACACTGTACAAGTTTATTGCGGTTTCTGTTATGATAACCTTAGAGAAGGCTGAATTTGCAATACAGATGACTGAACTTAGTTAACTACTCTGCATCCCAGACTACATACACAACAATATTGGTAATGAGGATATCTCAGTTATCCCTATAGCAGCTTGCATCCTTTTTTCTTACACCCTGGTGAGCCTGCAATGTCTTTTACTGCTTTCATTTTTATGTTTAAGAATTACACACTTGCCCCATTTAGAAGGACCTACTGCCATATCATATGCTTTACTTATTCACTATGAAATAAAAACCGTGTTGTGCTTTCCTTTTAGGTGCAAAATATCACACTAATACAATCTCAGTGCAAGACTCACGACAGCCACAAATGTGACAAATGAAACAGTAATAAACAAACTGGGCACCTATGCTCTAGTGCATAAATATAATATACATATAGTGAACATACAATACACGTGTCCATCAAAACAAATGCAATGTCATCCAGAGCAGGGTCACTCTTCAGTGTTAAACTTTGGTGTTCCATCACCAAATACACACAGTAAGCTGCTTACCAGATGCTCAATGAGCAAAATGTAAGAGGTCTTAGAAGGCTTAGTAAAATTAGGGTGACTCAGATACCATGTTTTTCACTCAAAGTTCCAATGGAATCAGGACAGGAAATATGCAGCATAAAGGATAAAACAGAGGAACTCTATCATGTAACATGAACACATACCATTTATTTTTAAAAGAAAGGCACTCACATGATAAATTCAAGAAACCAGAATATTAAAACACCACAGCTCGCCCAAGCAGGCATGATGATGTCATTGCTATGCTCCGTCCGACATGTTTCATCACAACAAACATTGTCTGGGGGGCATAACATGGGAACTTATGTTTTGATGAAAATGAGAACTTAGCCGTGACTGTATCATGCCTGCTCAGCCAAGTGACAGTGTTGTGATATGCTGGTCTCTTTTATTTATTTTGTGAGTACTTTTTTTTATAATTAAATGGTATGGTTTCATGCTCCATGCTATGGAGTTCCACTGTTATATCCTTTATACTGGATATTACCTTTTTCAGTTCACAGGTTTTTTGGGTATTTTTGTATTCGGATACCAGTGAGTGCTGCCGTCTTAGGTTTTTAATTTACCTATTCACTGTCTGAAAGCAAAAGGTCAGCATATTTCCTATATTCTACCAGCAGCGCAAAGCACTTATAATACAACTCTCACTGCATTAAAGAACTTCTTTGCGCATAAAGTAAACATGGTTGCAGAACTATATAAAATCTGGTAATATCAACAGCATAATGATAATTCCACAGGACAATTTATAGCAGCTGTGTTACTTGCATGTTTGGTACTCACAGATGAAATGATAAGTAGAAAAAACATAGACCAAATTAGAAAAAGACTGCTCTTGGAACATTATTTAACCCTAGGAAAAGCTAGTTCAATTACAAGCCTATATGAAACTGCTGTGGTTGAAGCAAAAAGCCGCAGTCAGGGGAATACTGGCACTAGCGATGAGCTGCTGGTTTGGTCAGAACCCATGTTCAGAACAAATTTTGCTTGTTCAGAGGTTCACCAAACAGCTGACCTGTTCAGAATCCTTGAGTACAGCAGGAAGGAAAACATACAGTAGTAGGGTTACTTCCACTGGTAAATGTGATAGCAGGCTGCGTATTAACCACTTGCCGACTGCCTAACGCCGATCTACGTCGGCAGTCAGCCCCTCACAGGCAAAGTGACGTAGGGCTATGTCACTAGCTTGTGAGGGTCTAGGGAGCGAGCGCGCGCCCCCGGAGGCGCGCTCCCGCGTGGTCACGGACCCCCCCGCGCGTGTGACCGGCGGACCCGATGTCCGCCGGTCACTCGGCGATCGGCGGGGGAGAGGGAGAATGTCAGGCAGCTTGTGTAAACAAGCTGCCTGTCATTCTCCTCGCTGTAAAGACACTGATAAAACGGATCTAGTATGTAGATCCGTTGATCAGTGTCCTTACAGCTCAAGCCACAGCCAATCACAGTAGAAAGCACGCCCCTAGAGATACACACAGCCCCTCCCTTCCAAATAAAGTTAACCCCTTCACAACCAGTGTATTTTTACAATAACAGTGCATATGTATAGCACTGATTACTGTAGAAATGTCACTGGTAACCCCAAAAGTGTCACAAATGTCAGTCAAGGGTCCGATCTGTCCGCCGCAATGTCGCAGTACCGCAAAAAAAAAATCGCAGATCGTCGCCATTACGCATTAAAAAAAAAAACAACAAAAATGACAAAAATCTTTCCCTTTGTTAGTAAACGCGATAACTTTTGCGCAAACCAATCAAAATACGCTTTTTGCGATTTTTTTTTACCAAACAGAGGTAGCATAAAACAAATTGGCCGAAAATTTTAAAATATTTGGATTTTTACTTTTTTTTTGGGGGGAATTTCATATGAAAAATATTGTTATTTTTGCAAAATTGACGCTCTTTTTTTGTTTATAGCGCGTGATCAAAAAATCGCACAGGTGATCAAATACCACCAAAAGAAAGCTCTGTTTGTGGGAAAAAAAAGAACGTCAAATTCGTTTAGGTACAGCGTCGCACGACCGCGCAATTGTCCGTTAAAGTCACGCAGTGCCGAATCGCAAAATACCCCCTGGTCAGGAAGGGGGTAAAATCTTCCGGGGCTTAAGTGGTTAAGACAGCAGCCACCAGCATCCTAACAACCATGACTATTCCCCACCCGGCCCATTCAGCTTTCAGCTAGGGATTCAGGTGAATATAAACAAAGGAGTTGGGATCACGGAAAAAAAGAAAAAACAATTGGGCCCCCTCAAAATTAATATTAGACAGTTAGGTTCAGGTATGACTATTGAGATACCCACAAAAAAAACAAAAAAACAAAACAAAACAAAAGGCATGGGCCTCCTTACAAACTCTATATCAGGCCCTTCGCATTTAGTATGGATTTTAAGGTGAAATTGTATACATAAAAGAAAACTAAAAAAATATGTGGCCTTTGCCACCCATCGACCATACCAAGCCAGGTACATGCCCTCAATATGAAGGAGTACCTTGCATCTTGTTAGGGCATGTAGGCATGTGACTTGGTATGTTTTCTGTAGTCTGAGGGTGCATGCTGCCCCCCCCACTTTCCTCACCTACATGCTGCTTGCTTAGACACAAATCTTGTATGGGTTTTGAGGGGTTTACATTTTTTTTTTCTCATTTTTTGTGTGGGGTTCCCTTCAAAATCTATACTAGACCCAAAGGCCATAGAGTGGATGGAGGCAAAAATGTAACTTATTAGTGACAGCAAGAAATAAACTGCCAGGTGTATAAATTACAAGTGCGCACCCAAAACTTTTCAGGGCATAAATCATGCCTTTTTGTTTCTCAGTGGCCATTATTTTCAGATTAAAAATATATTTTAAAATAACTTTCAACTGAAAGAAGAATACAATGTATCATACTGATCAGTTTTAGTTGCCATGCAGTGGGCTGCTTAAGTCTCATTTGCAATTACATTGAAAAGAGGAGTAAGAGTAAAATGAAGCTTTAATGTCTGACCATACTTTACGTGAGACAAATTACGGGATGTGGGCAGTGTTTCTAACAATCTTTTAAGGTTGGCTGCATCTTAGAATTATTAATTATTTGTTCTCCTGAAATAAAGCATGTGCCATACTGTTCTGTGTATAGTTCATATTTAGTACTGACAAAGTGACAAGTGTGTACACCCCCCTTCAAACAAATCAGTGTGTGGAGGGAAAGGCAGATACCAAGCTAATATAGAGCAAACTGTAATATAGAGCAAACTATAGGTCTATGGAGCAAACTATTTTCCAAACTTGTATTCAACTTGTATTAGCAACAGATAATCATTCCAACCTTTTGTTTTGGGGGACCAACGCTCATGCTATTCACCATGCCAGTATTTATACTCATTATATACCATCTATTTTTTTGGCTAATTATTTTTATATCTAAGAGCATCTGCAGTTAAGTGAAAGCCCTCCCTTAAAATAAATCCATTATGAGGGAAATATGAGGGTCTCCATTGCTGACCTACTGTAAATTATATTTTCAAGATGACACTGGCTTCAGTACTTTTTAAATAACAGGTTTAAGTTATGCTAAACTTCCATTAACCTAATCCCTGGCACCCTTATTGCAAAACTGCACTAACCCTTACTCAGCTGCTTACTTACCTTGGTTCCAAAGCAAAGGCACAATCAACAGTGTACTCTATTGCTGTGGCAGACAGATATGAATGGAAAATATTTCCTATCATTGCATGGGTGAAACAGACCACAGAGGGGAACCAGGCATCTAATGCTCCAGTAAGTGTCAGATGTAGAAGACATTTCAACAAGCTTATCTCTTCAAAGCAGTTAAGATTGGCCACATGGGCAAAGGTACAGGTAAATATTAAACCTCTTTTTGGCAGGCACTTGTTTTAGTTTTTAAAATGCTGACAAAGTTGCTTTTAGTTTGCAAAGAAATGCACAGATGTCTAGTTCATATCACTCTGCTCTCTTTATAATATTCCCCCATTATAATGGATGGCAGAGGATTTCTATTATGGTACAAATACTCAACAGCAAACTACACACTTTTCACCAGTGAAAAATAACAACAGTTTTAAAGCATGTATGTTAAAGCAAAAAATCTGAAATTTAAAAACTGTAAAATTATTTTCTAATGGAGACTGCAAATGTGTCTGTGCTAATAACTAAAGAACAGCAAGCGTCTGAAAAGTTTGATCAATTGTGGGTAGGCAGAATTTTCTTTAAAATGTGCTAACCTCTGTAATTCATCATGCAGAGCTGCCAGAAAGTTCCTAAACCATCCTTCACACTTTTGCATTACTTACTGCTCTTACACCCTTTTTGGAGATTAGTTTGAATTCCCAATGGGATTTCCATTTATGCTCCAAAAAGGGTGTACTACAGAGCAGACAGTAATGCAAATATTCAGAATTGCTCAGGAACTTCTTGGCAGCCCGGCCTGATAGGATGATGGGGTCAAAAAACAGCCTGAGCCACTTTCTTTAAACATCTTACCAGGGGTACGGTAAGAAGATAGAAGTGTGGGATGTGGTGGCACTTGCAGTCAAGCTAAGGATGCCTAGGGAGTAGCAGAAGTAGATTTAAGGCAGAAACAGTTTTTGAAGCAGTCTTATGTCCCCTTTGTTGGAAGCCTTTTGGAAATCCAAACTACCAAAAATAACACTTAATTTTGAATTCAGCCATTAACCATCATCTGAAAATTCGGCTTAAAGCAATTGTAAAGGAAATGTAAAAAAAAAAAATTACAAACATGTCACACTTACCTGCTCTATACAATGGTTTTCCACAGAGCAGCCCCGATCCTCCTTTTCTTGGGTCCATTGCCAGTGCTCTGGGCTTCTCCCCCTTGCCGAGTGCCCCCAGAGCAAGCTGCTTGGGGCACTCATGCTTGCTCACCCCCGAACTGGCTCTCTATGTCCATAAGACACAGACACAGAGAGTGTGGCTCAGCCCCATCTCCCACTCCCACCTCACTGGCTGTGATTGACAGTAGCAGGAGTCAATGGCTCCTGCTGCGGCATCTCAGCCACTGAAGAGGGAGTGACCAGGGTGAGCCTCGGCTCTCGTGCACCTCCCTCGATCGGGATCAGGCTCAGGTAAGTATTAAGAGGAGGCAGCTAGACACTGAAGGTTTTTTTTTTACCTTCATGCATAGAATGTGAAAACAAAATGTCAGCCTTTACAACCAATTTAAATTTATTATTGATACATCCACTGGCCTTCCAATTTGAAAGAATTAAGTGGCGCTGATTAAAAATATTAATATCACTTTCAAATGCTCAGCAAAATGGCATTCCAAGAATGCTAGATTTCTGAAAGCTTGGACATGAGATGATCTGGTGTATGTTTTGATGGGAAATTGAAAGCTCTTGGAAGACAGGATATACTATTATATATATATATATATATATATATATATATATATATATATATATATATATACATTTTCAATTACGAATAGGCTGGTATAATATACCTTTAAAATGTTTCTGTTACACAGTAATGTTGATTATAGCTTTAGAGAATCCTTCAAGTAATGTATAAGTCACTTTTAGGTCTATGCTGCAGTGACATTTTGGTCGTATTTACAAGAGACTGCTTCAGAAAGTAATTTTTTTTCAATGAATTGTTGTACAACTTCTTTAGGGACAGAGGGCTTTGACCTGTGCTTAGGCACAAACAGTGACAAGAGACAGAAGACTGGCACAGTATCGCTCCTTCAATAATGTGTATGCTCTTTTTACAGAGATCTATAACAGCAGTATGCACACCTTCTCTGGCTGTCAAAACTACCAGTTATCACATTCCTAAAGTCTGGCAAGTTAGAGATGTGCTACATTTTCTATTTATAATCACCTGCATTCCATCCATATCTGCAACCATTCAGTCAAGATAAATATACTCATTGTTAAAATATTACAGTGTAATGTTGATTAGTTTGATTAACAACGCTTTTTATAAAAGTGGATCAAACCTAGTCATACACACACTAAGAGTCTGATGTTCAGTTTATCTCAATCTCCTGTCAGCTGATCTTTAACCAGTTCCCGCTCAGCCTATAGCAGATTGACAGCCAGGTGGGGGAGCGCAGGGAAGGTGAGTAACATTCTGGGGTAATCCTGAGTGTGGCTCGGGGTTACCACTTTTGGTACTGAAAATTACCCCGAGCCACACTCAGGAATACCGCCGGGGAGGTAAAGCATAAGATGCACTCATGGTGCTTTCTACAAAAACATCAACATTTTAATGTGTACAATATTCTGTGCACACAGTGATAATGCTTACTTCACAAAATCCCATAGTGATGCATATTATGTGCAGAAAGGAAGATGAAAGCATTGTCAGAAGAGGTACTGTGAATACTTTGAGTGCTAACAAATAATTGCAACTGTCATGCTTACACATTACTTTACATCAATCCATTTAACATAAACAATATCCACTTTAAGAACTGTTGCTATAAGATGGGAGTCACACAGAGTGGATTAATATTTAGTAGGTCAGCAGACCTGTAAACTTGGTAATGATATAGATCAATAAAGCAAACCATTGTGTAGCTTTGCAGCTGAAATCTTGTAGCACAACCATAAAACGCAATGGTTCTATATGGGTCTCTTTGTATTTTACCCACTGCATTTCCTTCATTCCTCTTAACAGGAAATGAGGGTGAATCTTGGTAATGGAGTTCCAGATAGCAGAAAAAATAAAAAACTAGAAAACAGGTTTTTGGCTTTACATGGACTTCAAAGTCTGTAATCCTATCTATAAGATTTTGATAGGGAAGGCAAGTTGGAAGGTAATCAGTTCTTTAAAAAAATAGGGTTTTGGAGCTTTGTGTATGACAGGGAATCAATGTATGTTACTTTCATTATAATGTGCTCCATGATATCGCCTATCCTGTTGTACAACCAAATGTACATCTCATGAAACCTGTAAAAAGTGTATCTTTTGACAATGGAGTGTACTGGAAATGTGAGAAAGTGCTCTCACATTGTAGCGCACCAGACTATTTTCACTAAATGGAGTGCACTGATTTGTAATTTTGTACATGCTTTGTTAACGCCTGAACACCTCTGTGTTTTCTTTAATAAAAGTTTTAAACAAGGAAAAAATTATTGATCCGAAGCATTTCAGTTAGAGATGCAAATCTCTTTTGATAATTAAGGAGTTTAAATATTCCTTGCTAAGTAAATCAGTACATGTGCCCTCTCAACCACACACACATACATACATAGTTTGTTTAACAATCGCAAGCACTGTTTCTATTTTATAGATTATAGTCTATTACTGTCTCACATTTTACATCCAAAGTGAAGCCTTATAAAATTACTTTTATTCATGGTCATTTCAGCAATTATAAATTACAGTAGCCGTAAATGGAGGGGTAATTTCCTCTGACTGTACTCGTGCTTCAATAGCGATAGTAAAACTTAATGCCATATTAAACATCTCAGAAACTGCTAATGGAAACGGTTTGCAGATTGTGAAAATTCTTCCCATTTTCGTATATAGGATGATCACGATCTTACTTTTAAATTTATGGAAAGAATAAAATAAAATATCTCTGGAAACAGTCAACAGAAGCTTGGAAATTCCCCAAATCCATCTCGTAAAAGTAAAAATCGCAAAGCTCGAACCTAATGAGTTTATTTATGATAAAATTCTCATTTTCTTCCCTAGGAATGGTTTCAAAGTTTAGAGATTTTCTACTTGTCGTAATTTTTATGTAATGTGCCTTTTTGTAGCTTTTTCCTTTGCTGTTGTTGGTGTGTTTGTATATATATTTTTTCATGCTCCTTTAGGGTACAAGGTACTCAGCTGTTGTAAAATGGTTCGTTTGCTTTATGTTGCACTTTGTGACTGGAGTATTATGTATTTATATATTTTATGGCCAGCTTTATTTTTCCCGGCATGCAGATCAGGTAATTGTGGTTCTTTCTGAAAAAAGCCAAGGGCTGAGAATGGATGTTTATTGTTAAGTTTTCAGCAGAAGAGGGCAAAATAAGAAAAATCTACTGGCAACAGGCCAAGCTGTCACTTGTTTGAGGTTTCTTATGTTGGCAGCATTGTATTGAAGTTCTTTGGAGGACAATGAAAATTTTATGCAGAAGGAAGATTACAGAGTCTAACTTACTCTAATATAAAATACAGGCAAGGGGATTATACATTGTATGTATTTCATGTCAGGTTGCACTACTGAAGCATGGGGAATTATTTAAGAGCATAAGAAACAGCCAAAAACACTTTTTAGATCTGCAACTGTTACAGAAGCTTTTTGGACAAAAAAGTGGAAACCTATTATAAAGACCAACTCTGGACCCAGCCCTCTGCCAGCAAATAACCAAAAACAACCTCTCAACTATTTGTCATGCTTTTTTTATATGTATATTTTGTATGTATTATATGTACTGTAAAGGACGAAAGCTTTGGCTGTGCCCCCTAAGGCCTATGGTGATCTGCATTGACAGTATTGTCCAAGAGTTACACTTGACCTCATTCAATGTGAAATAATGAGGACATTTTGAAAAGGAACAGAAGTACTGTGAGGGACAGTTCCAGATTTAAGATGAGCATTGCTGCCAAATCTAAATTTTATTTAAATCAGCTGGGGGACAATCTGAATAAAAAAAACCCACAGTTTACCATACTTCTGCTATGCAGATTTGTCTATACAGATTTATATTTGCCATCCTAATTAAAGCGGAGATCAGGCCTCAAAATTGAAAAAATTGATTTTGGGCCATCCACTTGCTGAGGGTCACCTGAAAAAGAAATGGATGCTCACAAATTTCTTTTTTGTTCACTTACCTTGTTTTTGAACAAAATATACTCACCTTCTTTCCACTTCCTCCCTCTGCGGCCGCGGCCTGCGCCGTCACTTCCAGCTTGCGATGACTCCTGGGATGCTGAACGTCATCGCTCCCAGGAGTCAATGCACCTGGCAGGCGCGGCATTCCCTGCTAAACAGCTTCTTTTAACCACTTGCCGACCGCTCACGTTGAGGGTACTGCGGCAAAGTGGCTCGTTATCGTCCAGCGATGTAGACCTACATCGCTGGACAACGCCCCCTTTCGGCAGCGCGCCGCTAGAGGCTCGCGCGCGCCGCCGGAGGCTCGCTCCCACTGAATTCAGACACAGCGGGAATTGGGGCCAGGGGAGGAGAGGCGGTGATCACCGCCGCTGTTCCCCGATCGTCTGTGATCGTGTGTGGAAATCCGCCCACTTGTGTAAACAAAGTGGGCGGATCTCCTATGTGACAGACATAGCTGAACCTGCGAAGTGCAAATCAAAGTGCCGAATCGCAAAATATAGCCTCGTCAGGAATGGGGTAAAATCTTCCGGTCTTAAAGCGGTTAAAAATACGCTCATTGAGGATTTTTTTGTCAAAGACATGTAGCTAAATAAATTTTGTCCTAAATATATGACAAAAATGTAATATATTGGATATTTTTTAACTGTCAAAGTAGAAAATGTCAATTTTTTTGCAAAATTTTTGCTATTTTTTTATTAATATCGCAAAAAATGAAAAGCGCAGAGGTGATCAAATACCACCAAAAGGAAGCTCTGTTTGTGGGAAAAAAAGGACGTAAATTTCGTTTGGGTACAGGGTTGCATGACCACGCAATTGTCAGTTAAAGTTGCCCAGTGCCAAGTTGCAAAAAGTGGCCTGGGCGTAAAGCAGGAAAATCTTCCAGGGGTAAAGTGGTTAAAGGTAAGTATTTCTTCTAAAAGGTAAGTGCGACCCGGGACAGTACAGAGGTTATTCATTATGGAATGCACTAGCCCTGACTGTCCCGGGGGTATTTTTATCTAAAATTCACCCCCGAGGCTGGAACTCCACTTTAACTTTACTTTCTTTGTTTTTGGATGATGTTGAACAAAAAGAACAGCTTAGAAGCCCTCCTTTTTAAATTACTCAAGACACTGAAATTGGTCTGCACAATCAGAATCTGGGAGATTTTTTTTTATATTGGATCCGGCAGTTGATGGTCTTCCAACTTGACAGGCATCCCCAATCCTAAAATTTTAGGACTGAATAATCAACTCTTGCTTAAGCTCCAACAGATCTTTTAAGGGGGACTTTACCTCAGTAGCAGAAAGGCAACAAGTATTTTCAGATGACCACAAGCATGTATTATATGCATGCAGATGCAGTTTAACATTTTTGTTTCACTGAAACTATTGAGGGAGGTAACACGCTTCTGTGATCCACAAAGGATATTGAAATTAACCACTTCTAGACCGGAAGATTTTACCCCTTAATGACCAGGCCATTTTTTGTGATTCAGCACTGCGTTACTTTAACGGACTATTGCACGGTCGTGCAACACTGTAACCAAATACAATTGATGTCCTTTTTTCCCCACAAATAGAGCTTTCTTTTGGGGGTATTTGATCACCTGTGTGATTTTTAGTTTTTGCATTATAAACAAAAAAACAGGGACTATTCTGAAAAAAAAAAACAAAATTTTTCACATTCTGCTATATAACATTCTCAAAAAAAAAATGTTTTTTAACATTTTAGGCCAATTTGTTTTCTGCTACATATTTTTGGTAAAAAAAATCGCAATAAGCGTGTTTTGATTGGTTTGTGCAAAAGTTATTGCGTCTACTAACTACGGGAAAGATTAATGTCATTTTTATTGTTTTTTTTTTACTAGTAATGGCGGCAATCTGCGATTTTTAGCAGGACTGCGGCATTGCGGCGTATAGATCGGACACCTAACTGACATTTTTTACACTTTTGGGGTGACCAGTGACATTATTACAGTAATCTGTGCTAAAAATATGCACTGTTACTGTAATAATGACACTGGCAGGGAAGGGGTTAACATTGTGGGTGATCAAGGGGTTAAATGTGAGCCTAGGGGAGTGATTCTAACTGTGGGGGGCGTGGCTTGTGAAATTACCATAGAGACCTATGCTCCTATATAGAAGGATCACATGAGCTCTGTGATCATTTCAGGTAGAAGAACAGTCGGCTGTGTTTACAACAGCTGACCGTACTTCTCTCTCAGCGAGGAACGATCGCAGGTGTCAGGAAGCAATCGGAGCTGCCTGCCTCGTGCATCGGCTTCCCCGCTGCCAAGTGGAGGCAGGAGGGTGCCGCCAGCGCCGCATGCTCGCCCCCTAGCTGCAGGCGTGTGACCAATGTAGGTCTACGTCGGTTTGTGCAGGAGGGCCTCACTGCCGAAGTAAAAAGGCCGCTGGTGGTCAGGAAGAGGTTAATGAAACTAAAAAACACGTATATGTACCGTTGATTACTATAACAATAATAAAATGACTATAATGTTAATAAAATGTAAATATATGTATACATTTAAAATAGAATTAACAAAATTAAGAAAATGTTAAGAGAATTAAGAAAATATTTGTAGTTACAATTCCAATTTCCAGATTTTAATTTTAATTTATATTCAATCATATATGCCTTTAACACGTTCCTGCTTACACTTAAAGTATCCTGTTATTTGTTTGATCTCAATAGCCAATCAGCAAAGATGCTGATTTTATCATCTGATATAAGGATAATCATAAAAGGAAAACCATAAAAAGTCCACATTCAATTAGAGTCATGAAAGTAGCAAGTATGTGAATATGTAAAATGATATTAAAGTGTTACTAAACCCACAACAGTAAAATCAGTCTGTATATGCAGTAAAGCATTCTTGTTATACTCACTGTGGAACCTAAGGGGTTAATACTCTGCATTATGTAAAAAGGCTGTTTCATCCTGTCTTCTATGATTCCTCCCCTTCTTTTACTGTCCTCAATCCATCTCCCGATAGCGCAGAGCCTTGGGGGCACTCTGCACATGCTCAGTTTGGTGTGTATTGCTAGATATTTTTTTTAATTTAATGGTGCATGTAATTAGCTCAGGGCCAATCAACACTGTCCAGAAATAGGGTCAAGGGGTCATGCAGCCTCATAGGACAGTCAGAGGAGCCGCCAGGACCCGCCAATTGTTCAGAGGAGAGGCAAAACAGGGGTCTGCCTGTGTAAACAAGACAGTTAGGCCAACCACACACAGTTAGAAAGCACTCCCTAGGAGCACCCTTAACCCTTTGATTGCCCCTGATGTTAACCCCTTCCCTGCTAGTGCAATTTATACAGTGACAGTGCATTTTTGTTTTAGCACTGATCACTGTATTGGTGTCACTGGTCCCCAAAAAGTGCCAGTTAGTGACAGATTTGTCCGTCACAATGTTGCAGTCCCGTGATCGCCACCATTACTAGTAAAAAAAAAAAAAATTCCATAAATCTATCCCATAGTCTGTAGATGCTATAACTTTTGGGCAAACCAATCAAAATACACTTATTGGGATTTTATAACCAAAAATATGTAGCGGAATACATATTGATCTAAACTGAAGAAAAAAAATAGATTTTTCTACATTTTATTGGGTATGTTTTATAGCAGATAATAAAAAAAATATTGTTTTTTTTTTTTTTTTCAAAACTGTCGGCCTTTTTTTGTTTATAAAACAAAAAAACAAACAAAAAAAAAACCCAGACGTGATCAAATTCCACCAAAATAAATGTATATTTGTGGGGAAAAAAAGAGCATACATTATTATTATTTATTTGGGTACAGCGTTGCATGCATAATTGTCAGTTAAAGTTATAAAGTGCTGTATTGTAAAAAAATGGTCTGGTCATTAAGGGGGTAAAACCTTTAAGGGCTGAAGTGGTTAATAAACAAGGTACATTTTACAGTACCTATTAAAATATGTTATTTCTTAGAACATACTATAGTTTCCCTTTATGCTATCTGGATGCTTGAAATAAACACAGACTTACTGGGCACAGTGCAATTTATTGGTTTAGAAAATTTGGTTTATTTTTCTTTTACAATAGAATAGGATGCAAATCTATATAGATATATAACAGCTGCATATGTTGTATGGCACCTTCGTGCTATATTTCAGTTCACAGCATGTAAATTCTAAAAAAAAAAAAAAAAAACAGACAGGTTTGTATAGAATGATATTTATTTGAATATAAAAAGTCTTCCTTGGTGCAAAGTAGAAGAAAAGCAACCTGCTGTCACTTAAATTTATGTTTCCTTTTTTTTTAAAGAGAATTCCTGCTATGCCTTTGAGGAGGTGGAAATTAATGAATAGAAGACAGTCTTGGTGTTTGCGGGTGAAAGGCTGTATTAGATTTATGAAGTCATTTGATTTCTAATTAAACACCCACAATAAATTGCAAATTACTAACTTCCTGATTTAGTTCCTACTTGGAATGGTAAAAAGACCATTCTTATAGAGAATATCACAAATATATAATCTGATCTCTGAATTTGGGAAGGTAAATGTAAAGTTATTTCAATGATTGCCTTCCACAGATTTTCCTCTGTAAACAAAGCCCCTGGTAGAATGTACACCCTTCCAATGTACTTCTGTACCCAAAGTTTCAACATCAAAAAAGTCCTCCCACATGCCCAGACCTTAAGTGTTCTATTAGGTTGACCCTAACACTTAAAGCCCAACTCTAGGCAAAGTTTTTGTCTATGGTCCCTGTAATGGTGTTGAGCGTTCGGACACCATCTTGTCTTCTCGGCATCCATCTTGTGCAGTGACACCGGCGACCAGTTCTTTAAAGTCTGTCATTTCCTTCCCCCCCTCCTTGGAGCGAAAGTAGTCCCCACCTTTGCAGATTCTAGCAGGAGTCCTGTCTCCAAAAACACAGCAGGAGGTCGTAAAGCAGATCTTATCGAAAACCCACATCCTGACCGGTCAGGTTGTAAAATCTTATCAGCACAGATGTTCACTACGGCTGACCAGGCTGTGTGGAATTCCCCCAAGTCAGTTGTAAATAAAAAGTAACACTTAAATCTCACAATCCATATCCAAGTCATAACTGTTTACCTGAATATAACATATTAACAAAAAGTAGATATTTGAATGCCGCATAACACACTGATCGTAACAAGACCACACATGGTCACCCTGTAATACAGGAAATTGAAACGAGCGATAAGATATCCCCTCCGTGATAAAATATATTCATGTTTGATATTGTTTGAAAGCAAATGACATGCTTAGTTATAAAATATCAGTTTCAAGAATGTAACCCTTACATATGTCAAGATATTAAGAGTGGTATGACTCTGTCCACAAAAGTACATTTGAAATAGTCATAAACCACTGGACAGCCCTTTTGCCACTCTGATTGTAATTGGTCAGGGGTGTACGTCACCACACCTTTTGATCTCAGAGAAAAAGACAGGAACTGATAGAGCAGGCAGTCTTCATTCTACCATCGCAGCAATAACATCGCTTTAAGAGAAGGGCCGATCCCATGTTCAGTTTCTGGAACTCTGATAATACCAGGACTTTTTAAATGCAAGTATATTCACTCTTTATCTTCATATTTCTAAATTGCTGTATTGTGTCTCTATTTCTTTGTAACCCATTTTTCTGTAAACATTTTTATTTGCACCAATCTTCACCTTTCTTATAATTAAACCTTATTTTGAAAAGTGTTAACTTTGTCTCTTAGCTCTTAAAAGCAAACTGACCCAAAAGAACCTGCCTCCTGAAAGAGCGCTACTGTTTATGATAACCCATCTGAACATTCTTGTCTGAGGTGACAGTGTGTGTTACAGATGGTTATTCTAAAGTCATAATTGGTATTTCTAAAATTACGAGCGTCCTCTGGGCTCATTATAACGTAGAGGTGGTGGCAGAGAAAGGGTTAATTGTTTAATTAGCCCGATGACAATCGCTCTCAGTCTGCTGGCATCTAGATTGTGGTCCCGCAAGCTGGACAATCTGTGTGCCGGGTGCAGATAAGAGTGGCATTGTTACGCAAGTGACGGCAGGGTGTAAGATTGCTTGGTCTTTGGTCACGAGTTGGATGAGAAGGCCAGGGGTCTGATACCCACCACCGTTACAGTCCCCTAGCAGGTTTTTAAAATAAAAAATCAGCTCTGTCTACAACACTGCTATCGATGGCTGTCCCCACAATAATCTCTTTAACCACATAGATCACCCCAGTTTTATGAACTGAATGGACCTTGCTTTGTGCAGTTTTGTTGGAACAAGAGAGGGCCATCCCCAAACTGTTCCCACAAAGTTGGGAACATGAAATTGTCCAAAATGTCTTGGTATGCTGACGCCTTAAGAGTTCCCTTTATTGGAACTAGGGGCCAAACCCAACCCCTGAAAAACATCCCCACACCATAATCTCCTCTCTGCTAAATGATTTGGACCAGTGCACAAAGCAAGTACAAATAAAGACATGAATGAGTGAGTTTGGGATGCAAACCAGTTCCTCCATCCCAAACTCGCTCATATCTTTACGAACCTTGCTTTGTACACTGGTCCAAATCATTTGGTGGAGGGGGTGTTATGGTGTGGGGTTGTTTTTCAGGGGTTGGGCTTGGCTCCTTAGTTCCAGTGAAGGCGTCAGCATTCTAAGGCATTTTGGACAATTTCATTTTTCCAAATTTGTGGGAACAGTTGGCCCCTTTCTGTTCCAACAAGACTGCACACCAGTGCACAAAGCAAGATCCATAAATTCATGGATGAGCGAGTTTGGGGTGGAGGAAATTGGCTGGCCTGCACAGTGTCCTGAGCTCAACCTGAAAGGACACCTTTAGGATGAATTAGAGCTGAGGCTGCGAGCTAGGCCTTCTCATCCAACATCAGTGCCTAACATCACAAATGCGCTTCTGAAAGAATGATCAAACATTTCCATAGACACATTCCTAAACCTTCTGGAGAGCCTTCACAGAAGAGTTGAGAGAGAGGAGGATGATGAGTGCTATGGGGATAACCAGCTGATTAAACAAAAAGGGGGAGCAATAAATCTAAGCAAAAGTCAGTGAGACAGTTTAAAATGGAGTTCATGATGCTGGTGCAGGATCGCACTGGGTGCACAGAGAAGGTCTCAAGCCAGCTCGCAGAGTATAAAGCAGCTCTGTGTGAGGTAGACAAGGAGTGGTGCCCCGGATTCCACTGGAATGGCCAGAGCGCTGGGAGACACAGGACATCTGTTTGCCACCAGGACTCCATCACCACAGCGTGCCCCATGCATTCCATGCTTGCATCGCACTGCAATATGTGAGTGATTTATTACAATAAAATGCCTTTTATATACTTGCTGCACTGAGATTGGCACCGTCCCCCCCCCCCCTCCCTTTTTCTTCACTTTTGTTGATAAAAACCTATTCCGCTCTGGGTGATCTCTGAACATTACAATGTCCTTAACAAACTTTGTTGCAGATTCCTACCTTGTGTTTTTCTGAAGAAATCACTGTTTGTTTCTCTGTGCCTCTGTGCTGAGTGGGTCTAATGGGAAGTGGTTTCAGAATTATCTATCAGCTGTGGCAGCTGCAGGGATCTAATGAGGAAAGCTGCTAGGTCTGCATCCTTTAGATGTGTTCTTATTGGGAGTATCTCACCAAAAATGACATTTTTGTTGCAGGGGATGCCATAAATCTGACTTGTATCTTAGTGCAGACTTCTGGGAAAATTTGTGAGCCAATCACACAAGCAGGAAATTATGTTTCTGGGGTGTGGTCAGTACACATTCTGCGTACAGAACAGCTCCAGGTAGCCATATTACCAGGGCTGGCCCAAGACATTGTGCTGCCTGTGCCCAAGAATGAAATGCTGCCCCCCAACCCCAAAAATAAATCACGCCCACCATAAGGCCCCCACATCCATTATTGTTTATCATGACAATTAAAACTAAAATACATTTATCAGGAAGTCAGATTTACATGCAACAGCACCTTGTCTATATGGAAAATTTGTAAGGGGCTGTATTGTGGGGGGGGGGGGGGGGGGGTTAGGGGCTGCTTTGTAGGGTATAGGAACAAAAAACAAACAAAAAAAAGTAATAACTTTATTATATAAAAAATTAGAAAATATTATATATGCGGCTATCTTCTTCCATAACTCACCACTGGACCGGTCTACTAAACACTCACTGTCTCTCCTGTGTCTGCCACGGCCACCGCCCTAGAAGATCCAGCCTGCCCTGTGTGAGATGGAGTGCTCTGATGTCTGACGTCATTGCACACACCACAATCACGCGAAGAACGTTCCCTGGAGGAGACACTCTGCCTACCAGTGGTGGCTGATGCATGATAATTTGGGAGGGGGGGCAAATCCACCCCCACCCAGTGGGACGGCTGGCAGGCAGGCATATACACCACCCCCCCGGTGGGACAGAAGGCTGGCCAGCCGGAAAATACTACCCCCCCAGCGGGACGGATGGACGGACGGACAGCCAGCATTCTTACCTCCTCCGGCCGTGCGTCTCCTCCCTCTTCCTGGCCGATGGCCAGTACAATCGCTTCTCTTTTCAGCTGATCAGGAAAGGGGTCTCATGACCCACTTCCTGATTGGCTAGGAGGAGGCCTAATGTAATAATATGTAATATTTATTTGCTATTTTCATACAACTGGGTGGGCTCAGGGCGCAGTGCTTTGTGCCCCGAGCCCGCCCTTTTTTGAAGCCTATTAAAGCCTCTGGCTCTAATCAGGTGCTTAAAAAAAACCCTATTGGAATCCATGCATCCGGCGCCCTGCATGTAGATTAGGGGGGCTGAATGCATGGATGGGGGGACGGCACCCCTGCGCCACTGCCGCCACTGCTGCCTACTTTCTACTCATCAGTTTGCACTACGGTATGAGATGGGGAAATGCCGCCTGTAATGTGCCACAAACTGATGACACATAAAACTGCTGGAAACAAAATCTTGGGTGTCTGTTTGCTGCCCCTCTCAAAGTTCTGCCTGGGTCCAAAAGGGCCAGCCCTGCATAATTTGCATTGCATTTTCAGAAAATTACAACGGCTGCAGAATGAAAAGGAAAGGTCAATTTTAATAACATTTAATTACAATATGATTTGTGTCGCAATTGTTTACGATATATTGTTGTTTTCTTTATTTGCTATTTTTTCCCCCACAAAAGTAGAGTTACCGTTTAAGTAGAAAGACAAGGGATATTGGAGAAAAGGGAGATGGAAGTGAGGAAGGAGTATATGTATGTGCATGAATGTGCATAAATCCTGGGGATCAGGAAAGCATTTTTCCCTTGCTGTAGCAAACTGGATCATGCTTTGCTGGTGTTTTTCACCTTCCTCTGGATCAACTGTGGGTATAGGATTGTGTATATAGAATTGTATGGTTGTTTGTTTTTTTTGTTTTTTTACTGGTTGAGCTAGATGGACTTTTTTTAACCTGACTAACTATGTATACAACCTGAGCATCTGATATAACGATCATATTCCAGTTTCAAAAATATGAATTGCTCCTGCAAATGATAATAATATATTTTTACATTTTAGAGATAATAAATTGTCTGGATTTTGTCACTAATATCTCAAACCTGCTGCTGCTTGATATTGAAAATATTCACGGTTAGAAATGCCAACATATTTGAATTTCAGCAAAGCAACTCCATTTTACATCAGATCTGAAAAAGTAATTTCCTTTATTCCCTGCAGAGAGAAATAAGGCCCTGAATCAAGGGTCCAATGTAAGTACTAACTCAAGTTTCAAATTAAATAAATGTGATAAAAGCCTTCATCTGGCTGTTGATCAAATGTGCAAAGGCACTGATTTCGACAGACATATTACAATATATTTCTTGTATGAGTCCCTAATGCAGAATCATCAATTGCCTCCATTTGGGATTTCTCTACGAAGGCAGGCTGAAATGTTACTCACTCCTTAAGTGCTGCCCACTGGGAAAATATGAGCTATGTTCTAATCTAAAGGTTGTTAAGCTTGTCATTAAGAAATAATAGTGCCATGTTTATTTTACAAAATGACAGCTCGATTGAAAGTATTTGAAGACAGATTCAATTTCTGTGGCTATTTGAGTCATGTTCATTATTGAGATAAGGGCCAATACAGCATGAAACTTTAGATGAAATGAAGTGTGAGAGGCAATTGTTTTTAGTTTCTGAGACCTGTCTGAAACATATATAAAAATAGATACTTTACCATCAAATGAGTGAGCGTAATGTATCTATTGCACCTACCTAATTTCAGAAATAAGCACAATTGACTTAAAATTATATTAACATGTCTGACTTTAACCACTTTCCCACTGCTCACTGTGCTGCTACTGCGGCATAGTGGCTCGTTATCGTCTAGCGACGTAGACCTATGTCACCAGACATTCCCCTCTCTCGGCGGCGCACGCGCGCCGCCGGAGGCTCGCTCCCGCTGTTTTCAGTCACAGCGGGAGTCGGGCCAGGGGAGGAGCGGCGGTGATCCATGCCGCTCTTCCCCGATCGTCGGGGAACGAGTGTGGAGAGTGTGTTTACACAAGCGGGCGGATCTCCTAAGTGACAGGCAGGGTCAGATTGCAGGATTCAGTATAGCTGAACCTGCGATCTGTCCCTATGTCACATAGTCCCCTCCCTCAACACACGTTAGTAAGCACCAGGCATACATTAACCCCTTGATCACCAATAAAAGTTAACCCCTTCCCTGCCAGTGTCATTTTTACAGTAACAGTGCATATGTACAGTATAGCACTGATTACTGTAGTAATGTCACTGGTAACCCCAAAAGTGTCAAAAATGTCAGTCAAGGGTCCGATCTGTCCGCCGCAATGTCGCAGTCCCGCAAAAAAAAATCACAGATCGTCACCAGATTGCCGCCATTACTAGTTAAAAAAAAACACAATAAAAATGACATAAATTTCCCGTAGTTAGTAGCTGCAATAACTTTTGCGCAAACCAATCAAAATACGCTTATTGCGATTTTTTTTACCAAAAATATGTAGCAGAAAACAAATTGGCCTAAAATTTTAAAACATTTTAATTTTTACATTTTTGGGGGGGGGGGGATTTTATATAAAAAAATATGAAAAATATTGTTATTTTTTCAAAATTGTCGCTCTTTTTTTGTTTATAGCGCAAAAAGTAAAAATTGCACAGGTGATCAAATACCACCAAAAAAAAGGACATCAATTTAATTTGGGTACAGCATTGCACGACCACGCAATTGTCCATTAAAATAACACAGTGCCGAATCGCAAAATATGGCCTGGTCAGGAATGGGATAAAATCTTCCGGTCTTAAAGCAGTTAAAAATACGCTCATTGAGAATTTTTTTGTCAAAGACATGTAGCTTAATACATTTTGGCCTAAATATATGACAAAAATTGAATATATTGGATATTTTTTAACTGTCAAAATAGAAAAATATTGTTATTTTTTCAAAATTGTTGCATTTTTTTATAATATCGCAAAAACTAAAAATTGCAGAGATGATCAAATACCACCGAAAGAAAGCTGTTTGTTGGAAAAAAAAGTACGTAAATTTCGTTTGGGTATGGCATTGCATGACCGCGCAATTGTCAGTTAAAGTCGCACAATGCCGAATCGCAAAAAGTGGCCCAGACGTAAGACAGCAAAATCCTCCGGTGGTAAAGTGGTTAATCATTTTATCCCATGGAAAGGGACCCTAAGACAAATTATAAAGTACTGAGCTGCAAACTAAAGCAGAACTACCCTGGGCCTTACTGACTAGTCTGTCCTGTCTGTATTAAATTCCAAAAAACAGTATCTCTCCTGCGCTCCAGTGGTGTGCGGAAGGGTAAATGATCTAGGTGTTTTTTTAGGCAAAAATGGAGCAGTCTTCCTGCCCTCCTCTGGACCAAGGGTATCCAAAAAGCACTACAAGAAAACAACAAGAGAAGGGCACACCAACCTTGTGCATTACCACTAAAAACGTTTATTAAAATCAAAGAAGGTAAGGTACAATATACTCACAAACATAGGATATGTACAAGCATGTAGGAAATAGGGACTGCTCGCTTCCAGGACACTTCTCTACTGCTGGATAGCGTGATGGCGTCCTCACAACCTTGTTACGCTTTTTGTGGGAGGACCCTCTTCCTCAGAGCCAAAGTTGCCACTGCACTGCACTGCCACTAGAGAAGTATCCTGGAAGTGAGCAGTCCCTATTTCCTACATGCTTGTACATATCCTATGTTTGTGAGTATATTGTACGCTACCTTCTTTGATTTTAATAAACGTTTTTAGTGGTAATGCACAAGGTTGGTGTGCCCTTCTCTTATCATTTTCTTGTCCTGTCTGAATACCAGGTAGTTTCTGAAATGATCTGCAAAATATACAGTAGCTATGGATGAGATTTGCATATAGGTATACCCTCCTTAAGCACGTATGGGCTGATGGACTTGAGATCACGGCGATCTCCTAAGCATTATTTGATCTTCTTTTGCCATATGGTAAAATAGATCAACAACATCTGGTGAGTTTGAATTCTCTCTAATCTTGTAGCACACGGAGGGTGTCACCATCACTACTGGTTCAGGCGGATAGCACTTTTTAGAATAGTATTCACCCTGTTGGAATTTAAAGGAATTATTATTTATTGAGGTCGAACTCCTCTTTTGGACATTACATGCACTTTTTTTACATACACCTGGACTGTATTTGCACTTTTTTCTAATAATCATATATCTTTGGAATGAAGTTTCACTTTTTTTTTCAAAATTTATTGTAATGTATTTATTTGTACATATAGCACTTGAGCACTTTATCTATGGTATGATTTTTTACTACTATATTTTACACTGGGATTAGCGCCGTTAATAGTTATTTGCTATTTATTTAAAGCAGAACTAAACTTTCTTTTTCTTTTTTTATTGCATATTCTGCTGCATATTTGGAAACAAAATATGCATGTATGCAAACAGAAATGGAATCTCTATGGAAATGTATATCTCACCTTTGTTTTTTCAGCAATTAAAATTACTCTCTAGTGGTGTGACATTTCCCCACCTCTTCCTGATGCTGGAGCCTTCTGACATAATAAAAAGGGGAGTGTACTTTATGACATAATAAAAAGGGGAGTGTACTTTGATGTGCAGTTCATTTTGAAATTATGAAGTTTAGTTGTGCTTACTGGCAGTGGAGCTTTTATAACCACTGAGGCCTGTTTCAGTTTAAATTCCTAAACCAGCTGCAGGCCGTAAATAAAGAAAGAAAGGTTCCCAATCAGCCAAAAACACTAGTTTTACATGCCCCTGAGGAAGTCAAGTAAATCAAAATTGGAGCCCTATAATATATATTAAAAATAAATAATGCTGCTCTATTGCACTGTATAAAAGATAGATTTAAAGGGTAACTCCACTTTCGTGGGAAAAAATCAGCAAATGAAGAAAAAAACAATATAGCGTGTGCAATTGCAACACAAATCATATTGTAATTGAATGTTATTAAAAATTACCTTTCCTTTTCAATCGGCAGCCGCTGTATTTTCTGAAAATGAAATATGGTTAACTGGAGCTGTTCTGTACACAGAATGTATACTGATCACACCCCAGAAACATAATTTCCTGCTTGTGTGATTGGCTCACCAATTTTCCCAGAAGTCTGCCTAAGATACAAGTCAGATTTCTGGCATCCCCTGCAACAAAAATTTCATTTTTTGTGAGATACTCCCAATAGGAACACTTCTAAAGGGATGCAGGCCCAGCAGCTTTTCTCATTAGAGCCTTGCAGCTGCCACCGCTGATAGATAATTAATAAACCACTCCCAATAGACCCACCCAGCACAGAGGCACAAAGGAACAAACAATGATTTCTTCAGAATAACAAAAGGTAGGAATCTGCAACAAAGTTTGTTAAAATCCTTGTAATGTACAGAGATCACCCAGGAGGGGAATGTTTTTTTCTCAACAAAAGTGGAGTTACGCTTTAAATTACACTTCAGACACACCATAATATTTTGCAATCAAACTAATTCAGGAAATATTGCTTGTGTACACCAAAAATATGTGAACAGTGCTATGGGAATTCTTATAGTGGGACCAAAGAGAAATAAAATATGATAAAAAAAATGCCAAATCAGCATTAATTCATCCTCATAAAGCCCATATGAGACATATTTTCTATGCAGTCCCAACATGTTACTGTGCCAAATTCACTGCCTTAAATGGACTTTATGAGGATGAATTTCCATAGTGCTGTTCACAAGGTTTTGGAATATACAGCTTTGAAAGTGCACTTAGTATTGTAGTACATATTGGACATCTCAGCTGTGGGAACACAGCATTTTATTTTTTTCTAGTTTTACACACCTGTAGCGCAGGTAACACGATAAAGTAATAATAGGAAATACAGCCTGCCTATCCAATGACTAGAAATGTGCCCATGAACATGAACACATCTCTCAATGTGATCATTTTGGCCAGAACATTTGTCAATCCAATGCCTATAACAATCTAATGTCTATGATGCAGTGCATGACAGCCCAAAGTGCATGTTTTTTTTTTTCTAGATTTTGGAAACATGTAAGCTATTGTTTTCTTAGGTTCCAGGTTCGTCTTCCCTACCCCCTTGGGTTCCCCTCTGTCCTCCAGTTACTTTAAAAAGAGTGTTTATGTGACTACTGTATCATGTTAAATTGTTACTAAATCCAGGACCCTGCATTCACTATATCTGGTCTCCCACTGTACACAGAACATGTTAAATATATTTTCTCATCAGCAGTATATAGCAGTCTTATGACTTCTATCAGTGTCTGGTTTAAGCTTGTAGGAGGAGTTTTCATTCTACTCCGACTGTCCTATGAGGCTGCAGGACTCCTGACTCTCTGTCTGGACTAATGCTGATTGACCCTGTGCTAATCACATGCACCCTTCCAAGAAAAAAAAACTCTCTAGCAATATACATCAAACTGCAGAATGTCTCCAAAGACTCTGTCTTATCAGGAGATGGATTGGGGGCAGTGAAAAAAAAGGGGAGGGTCAGAGAAGACAGGATCAAACAGCCTTTTTACACAATGCACAGGATTAACTCCTTAGGTTCCAAAGTGAGTAGAACAAAGAATTATTTAACCACTTGCCGACCGCTCACATTGAGCGTACTGCGGCAAAGTGGTTCGTTATCGTCCAGCGCGTAGTATTACGTCGCTGGACTCCTCCCCCTGTAGACGGCCCTCGCGCGCCGCCGGAGGCGCGCTCCCGCTGTTTTCAGTCACAGCGGGAGTCGCTGCTCTTCCCCGATCATCGGGGAATCTAGTTTGGAGATCCGCCCGCCTGTGTAAACAGAGCGGGCGGATCTCCTAAGTGACAGGGAGTGACAGATCGCAGTGTTCAGCATAGCTGAACATCCGATCTGTCCTTGACTCACTCAGTCACCTCCCCCCACACACGTCAGTAAGCACCAGGCATACATTAACCCCTTCCTCTCCAATAAAATTAACCCCTTCCCTGCCAGTGTTATTTTTACAGTAACAGTGCATATATATAGCACTGATTACTGTAGTAATGTCACTGGTAACCCCAAAAGTGTCAAAAATTTCAGTCAAGGGTTCGATCTGTCCGCCGCAATGTCGAAGTCCCTCAAAAAAAATCGCAGATCGCCGCCATTACTCGTTAAAAAAAAAAAAAACACCAAAAATGACAGAAATCTTTCCCTTAGTTATTAAACGCAATAACTTTTGCGCAAACCAATCAAAATACGCTTATTGTGATTTTTTTTTACCAAACATAGGTAGCAGAAAACAAATTGGCCAAAAATTTTAAAAAAATTTGATTTTTACATTTTTTTGGGGGGGAATTTCATATAAAAATATGTTAAAAATATTGTTATTTTTTCAAAATAAACGCTATTTTTTTGTTTATAGCGCAAAAAGGAAAAATTGCACAGGTGATCAAATATCACCAAAAGAAAGCTCTGTTTGTGCGGAAAAAAAGGACGTAAATTTTGTTTGGGTACGGCATCGCACGACCGCGCAATTGTCAGTTAAAGTCACACAGTGCCGAATCACAAAAAGTGGCCCAGACGTAAGACAGCAAAATCCTCCGGTGGTAAAGTGGTTAATGCATATACAGACTGATTTTACTGTTGTGGGGTTAGTAACACTTTAAGGGAAGAAACTGGACCAGGGAACATTGTGTGGTGGCTGAAAGTTGTGCACAACTATTGCGGTCAGATGGTCCATGGCTCCAGTACCTCTCTCTCTGAGCCACTAGAAGCCTCATGAACTCCAACAGCAGGTTTAGAGGAAGGTTAAACAACACAAAAATTACTAGAGGTTGAAGTAACAGTCCGATGTACCTTATGAAGCCTTTTACAGTACGAGTAGCTGTAATGCATTTCATAATACACAAGGTAATGTCAGCTACCCAGCCAACAGCCACCCAAAACTTACATATTAGATTCAAATTGACCTTTGAATACTAGTATGCAATATAAAATATCAAAATATTAAGAAGTTCTAACTCCATCGAAACCATCCAAGCCATTTAGTCATTATACGAATCCTGTGTGAATTTATGCAAAGGCTACAGTATATATGGTGTTGAAAACATAGTTTAATGCATGCATATACTATATATATATATATATATATATATATATATATTTTTTTTTTTTATTAAACATTATTTATATTTATTGTATTTATAAAATGCTACTAGTATAACTATCTAAATATGTGCTAAAATCACTTTGTTTTAATCCACTTTACAGCTCCAGCTGCATGACAAGGAATTACTGACGCAAGAAAGAGAGAAAAGGGATGAACTGATGCTGCTCCTCCATTTCCCAATCACAGGCTGGGGACAGGACCGTGCTGTGTTGCCTAAAGGCAAAAGGGAAATGTGAGGTCACCAGCCAGGCTTTGCTCCTCACACTGCTTAGCAATGCTCAGCGCCGGGTGGGCAAAATTACAAATCCTTTGGAAACATTTCAATCGTGTATTTAGCTATATGGCTGTTATTCAGCTTTGGTAATCCATACAGTTTCAGCAAAATCATTATATTGTAATGTTTAAGATACTAAAATCCTTCCAATAAATTGTTTGAATTTGCCATTTTAGTGTGTTTTTCAAACTGGGGATGACACATTTTAAAAGTTTCGGCTCTGAGAACCAAACTGTTGAATTATAAAGTTATAATTGCATCAAAAAACTTTCAGTGAACATGTACTGTTATGACATTGTGCTATTCATGGAAATTACTCCCCTCTTAAGCTGCAATAGACAGTGGACAAGGGTGTTTACATGCCACAGTTTCAATGCTTTGTTTCTCACATGTGGCTTGCACATCATAATGATGATTGTGTAGAAAAACACATCCTTGCATGATTTTAATACTAAGCTCTCTGGAAAATGAGTGCAACTGCACTTGCCAAATGCACATTCTATTTGTCTTTAGTAATTCAACCCAACATATTTCATAAAACAATACAAAGAGGCCTATTAGGCCACTTTATGGTTTAGCATTCTACTGCAAGTTGGATTTCTCTAGAATCTATGCCTGTTGCTGTAAGTTGGCACTCCTGTGTCTGTGCCCTAACGGCAGCTTATCAGAGTGAGCTTGCATAAGCCACATCAGACTAGCAGGTTCTTCTGACCACTAATCTCACAGGTTTGAGATTACAAGTCATCAGGGGGTAGCACATGGAACATGGCTCAAAGCTCTGACTCTAAATCAAAGTGGCTGCCACCAAAGCAAGACACAGCCCAGAACATGGCATAGTAAGTTGGACCTGTTTAACAGATCTTCTACTGAGAGTGCTAGCAAACTGCTGGTTAAATAGGTCATCAACTAGCATTTTTGTTTTTTATTTTATTATTAATATTATTATTATTATTATTATTATAAGAGGGGGCCAAACACCCCCCTCTTAAGCTGCAATAGACAGTGGACAAGAGAGTTTACATGCTGTGGTTGCGATTTCCTAATTCTAACATGTGGCAAAGTTTACCTGAAATGTAGTGGTCAGCAGGTGGGTAGCCCACTGGACACATTATATTCAAGATATACACATGTGCATGTGAGGATGTGAGGAGGCATAGCTGTGCTTCAGTAGCCTTTGAAGCGCTATCGAAATGCAGATCAGTTGGGCTTCAGAGAAACAGGAGATTTATGTGCACGTCTAAATTTATCCTTTAACTTTGTGGAGTGCTGGGGAAGGGGGGGGGGGTCTTATTAAAAGATAACTATACAAATATATAGTTATATTTGAACTCAACAGTTAAAAAAATAAGTCATTCAGTTAATACTTAGCAAGTATGCCCAAACTATTCTACAAATTTAACATGGTAAGAGTGTGCCTTGCCTAAAAATGTTGGGTCTAAATTATATCCCTCCTTTCTGTCTCAGTAAATGAGCTTGGCAAGGGGTTGATTTACTAATGGAATGTTCACCTAGAAAACGTAATTTTCACTTTGCAAGGGGATTTTCCCTTAGCTTAGTGAATGGTGTAAAAACTCTGCTAACTTCCATCATTCAGTCATGTGCAAGAAATATATATATATATATATATATATATATATATATATATATATATATATATATATATATACACATACATACATTTTTTTGCACAAGATTATGTATTTTTACTTTCAAAAGTAAGTTTCACTTTGCAAAGTGAACATGTTATACTCCTTTAGTAAATCAACCCCAGTTGTTACAGTCTCACTTACCCCTATGGCAACACAGCAGTGGTAAGTGGTATGTGATGACAGTCTCTCAGACAGCAAGCCGAAAGGGAGCAGCACTACTACCTTGCATGTTCTCCGCTCCATGCTCCTCCGAAGTCCAAGGCGGGAAGTACAGACAGTAGAGGCAGTTGGTCACGGTGGGCAGGACTACAAGCACCGCCCGCTCTCACTGGGCCTGTGGTCTGTCAGCCGGAAACCCAGCACAGCCTGGCCATTACAGCGTGACATGAGTGCCTATGCCAGTGTGCCTTACACCTGACCTGCTGCATCCACTCTGCTCGCGATACCGACTGCTGTGCTCCCTGTTGTAGCAGGGCTGGTCCCGTGAGAGGCAGCAGGCAGAGACGTTTTTCATTTTTGGCAGGATGCTCGGAGGGGGTTAAACATCCCAACCTGCCCCCCCCCCCCCATTCTATGTCCCTGCTCACTAAGTGTAAGCTACACATGTAGCATGCTGTGTAAACCATTCACATACAATCGGAACAATGAGTAAACCTCTGAGATTATTCACTACTTGTGTAGTGTTCATGAAAGGGAGCCTTTTGTGCCATCCATTTATATCAGAACCATTGCTCTTGTATTACACAAATGTGATCATCTGCTTCCATTTGCAGCAAAGCCCTTGTAAAGAATCTTTTTCCAAACCTAAAAGGTTTCCAACCTAAAAGTTGTGTAGTCACAGTAAATTTATGCTGGCAAGATTATTGTAAACAAGCAAAAAAAATATTGAACATATTTCCTGGAAATTGCATTCCAGCCCCAGCAAGGTAAATTTGCCCTGTCAAGCAGCACAGCAGTTGAGATTTATTGTTGTTATAATAGAACTGTAAAATGTTTAATTTTCTTTATTTGCAACCTAATCAATTTATAGAACCAAAGAATACTCTATCCATGTGTTTCTTTTGAAAGTGTTTACGGTAATTAACCTGAGATTTGAAGCATTGCAGTTTTTGGTTAAGGTTTGACGACTTATAACACTTTTTCCTGAAAGCTTTGTTTCAGTGTAATATACATCAAACCCATTTCCGTAACATACAAGAAAAAATGCTTTATTTTAATGGCAGATATCCTAGAGGTAAAAAAATCAATTACATATGATTATGTTGCATAAAATTGCATGTTCTAATTCACATTATGTCAACATTTGAAAATATTGGTTGTGCTAGGTCTTGTTTTTTGTGTTAATTTTTTTTATGTATTATGAATTATTCCATTTTGCAGAGAATATATTAGAACTCCAGTTAAAATTGCAAAATAAGTCATATCAAGCTCTTATAAAGACTGCTGCAATGCATAATCATTAATTTCCGGAAGAAACATTCATATTAATATGTTTCCACATAAAATTTGAAATGTATTCTCTGTGCCAAAGTCATATACACCCAAGGAGAAAGGACAGTCTCTGGACAGCCAACTAACCTACTAGTTAGGTATTTGGAAGGAATCACACCAGTCCTGGAAGAACATAGACATTCCAAGCAGCAGCCTTGCATGTAGCCTTGGTGGGGGCAATCATGCATTCTTCTTGATTTTCTTTTTAAGTCTAATATCAAATACTGACAGGTTCCCAAACTTTGCCCAAAGTTCATTCAATGCACCACCCCTATCATCTTTATTGTGATTGAAATATGAAACTGTCAAAGCTGTAAATGGGGGAGCCTATGTATGCAAGGTGAAATTAAGTCCAATTCTGACACTGCTCACATACTGTATTTGTAAAAATCAGCATTTTTTGCTAGAAAATTATTGAGAAACCCCAAACATTATATATTTTTTGAAAACAGAGATATAATATGTTGGTGGTTGCTATGTTTTATACAGCAAGATAGTTATGCGGCCATTTTTAAAATGAAATTTTCAGGAAAAAAAAAAAAACTTTAATGAATTTTAATGTATACAAGCACAATAGAATGCCCAATTTCTGGTAACACTAAAGATGATGTTGCGCTGAGAACTTCTTCAATACCACATTAGCAAAATTTAAACCATCCTAAAATACAGGTCCAAATAATCAAATATAAAGAATAACAAAACTGTTTTATCTCAAATGCATAAAGATAAGAGGGGGATAGACTATGATTTACACCCACTATCCTTCAAAACCAAGGTAAATCCTTCTATAACCTATGGAGACTGTAATAACTAAGGAGACCAAAACCAGGCTCACCATACCCTATAACTGAGAAGCTGTCTATAAATAAAGCACTATGCTCTAAATACCTTACAGCATGTTTTTCCAGGCTAGAATACCTACAACTTAAACTGAAAACCAAGGAGAGATCTTTACCCTGTAATCACAGTTCCAGGTAATAGGCTACTTCCTATACCATAAACACCTGTATAACAGATAGATCATTGCCAAAATATCACTACTATCATCGAATGTTAACAAATCAATTCGCCATCGATTGTGCTCATGGAGGCAGCATAGCTTCACAGCACAACCAACCATGTGGCCTTTACACCAAGCAGCCACCTTATACAGTATATCCCCTGGCAATGTCTAATGACTTGGATCCCACCCAGTGGGTGTGGCTGGATGACATAATTCTGCATGTGTGGAGCAACTGCATATGCACAAGATGGCACCCAGCGTGGTATGTTATCCAGAGCTACCAACCAGTCCACCCAGTCCTGGGCCCGCCCAGTGCTGTCCCCTCAATACTTTACTACAGTAGTGTGCAAATAATTATCCGATTTTTAGAGGTGTCCTGTCTCATTCAAGAATATTGTTCTGATAATGTCTTTAAATAAATTGTATGTGTTGTGGATCCCTATTTTTTAAGCTAATGTTGTAAATAAATTATGTGTTTTATACAAGTTGTGGCTGTCTTGTGTGTACCCTAAAAGTCTGACACTATTGAGTGACAAGTATGTTTCTCTATTCTGGGATGATTTTACTAGATACATATACGTCACGCTTTAAAATGTATAAACCCATGGAATGGCAATATATTACAGTACCTAAAAATCTCCATAGGCGTCAGTTAAAAAACCTTTTTAACATTTTTTTTTGTTATTTACTTTTTTTAAAACTTTTTTTTAACACAGTCTCTATATTTATTTATTTATTTGAGTTTTTTGGATCAACTTTATTGCCATCACAAGGGATGAACAACGTTCATTATGATAGCATGGGCAGTGACAAGTACTTTTTACTGAGAGATCCTTTTATTAGACCCCAGATCTCTTCTCTGCTCTCAAAGGTATCTGATAAAATCGAGATTGGTTTGACCACATGTTTTACAAGCCAGTAATGGCTTGTAAATAACAAACCAAAACTGGAAGCGACAAAATCCTTGTCGTTTCCAGTTTCTTACATCACAAAAGGGAGGCAGGAATGAATGTGTCTTCCTCCCCTGTCATTTCACAATAGTACCAAGCAGTACTAGACTCCCTGAGTGCATAGGAGAGCTCAGTAAAGGAGGCTGGTGAGATGATGAGAGGGAAAACCCCCTTCCAATCCCTGTAAAAGTGATCAAGCAGCTGTACAAGTGTTCAGATTACTCGGCCTTTTGGCTAAGATCAAGTGTAGTATCTGTTCTTATCAGTTGGTATGGACCCTGATGGTTAGTATCGGCAGGGGCTGAAATGAACCGGGGCGCTCTAGGCGTAACTGGAGGACCGGGAAGTAGGCACTGTCAGAGAAAGCCGGATGGGTCCGTTGCCTTCTGATTTGAATGGGTCCGCCCCTGTCAGTTTGAAGGGAGCGGGAAAGCCGGTTTCGCCAATTTTCCGGTTAGTACTGCTCCTGGATGTGATTGGTAAGGAATGGCGGATGGTGGTGGGGGAACCTTTCCTCCTGGGTTGAATCTGGCCTTGCAAAAGGCTTGTCCCCAGTTGAAGGCAGGTTCTCCCTAAGCTGTCTAAAATTCTGATGCCTCCTGATGGGATAGGGCTACACTGGGTCTGGCCGGGGGCTGAGACCGAAAAAGCCCGTGGTGTACGTGCCCCTGGGGTGGCAGCCCAGGGGTGCCTCAATTTCACTGGTGAGGGGCAGCTCACCTGAGTTTTTGTGGCACCTTGGTCACTGCACCATCACACTTTTTCTGCACCTGCCTCTTGGGGTGGGCCTTTTGGCCAACACCAGAGGAATTTTTTTTATTCCTGGCCGGGGGGCCTGCCGAGGTCTAGCACTTAGGCACTACCCAGCACTTCTCCACTTCCCTTTTCCCCACTCTGTTTTTCTTTGTTTGTGTGTTCACGTATGTCCCTTTTTGGTTGTTTTGTCACTGCACGACTTGGATGGCGTAGGTCCTCGGGCCTGCCCTGTAAGTCTTGGGAGGGGGTGGATATGGCCTTTTGGCTTAGTTCGCCCTCTCCCATGGGGTCTCCCTTCGGGGGAGCCCTACCTAGTACTCGGGGTGGGCTGTTTCGGCAGTCCCCCTGAAGAATGGGGTCTGCCTGGCTTCGGCTGGGTGGATCTAAGTGAGTACCTCAGTCCCTGTCAGGAGCTTCGCGCCCCGGGGGATCAGGGTCAGGGCCTTTCCTCTTCGGAGGAGGGCCATGTGTGTACGCCTTGTGCACTTTTTTGTGTGTTCACGTTTGCGTGTGTGCACTTTTTTATGCACCGGGTGTAAGTCTTTTGAGTGTGTTTCACACACCACGGGCTTTAAAAAAAAAAAAAAAAAAAACAAGTGTTCAGATTACTTCTACAGTGACTCCGGCTGCAAATGTTGGTACTGGGATGATGGCTGCAGCTGGTTAAAACAAGAGCATTCTTTTTTACATACAAGAACCAATTCATTAAAATTGAAGAATAGAAAAGGATAAAAAATAGAATTGCCAATAGCAACTTATATAGATTCCACATTCAATTTCTTCAAAACGAAAGAACGTTGTTGGGACTGGCTGATATGGGCATTCATTTTAGGTTTATATCAAGACTGTGCTTTAATGGGACAGAGTATGGGTTAAAAACTTGTTCCACTCTTTCAAAAACAGAGAAATACATTCCCTTTTCAAATGTGCTTCCTCTTCCTATGTCAGCTGAAGATTCATGTGTGGTAAATGACATGAAGTGGTGTGTTAGAAGTGGAAACTTGAAATAAGGAAGAAAGTCACAAATTTTAACATCTTGGGCTTTCACAAACTTTTAACACCAATATCAGCACTGGGTGTTCACATTTATGTCTTTGTAGCACATTATAGAAATATTGTGTGTTTATATATGTTTTTTCACAGCGCTACCTTTAAAGTGTTACGCTGTTACTTTTATTTTGTTAACCAGCATAGTTGACAAAGATGTCAGACATGTTTCAAATTGGAAGTAGCCTTGAGATCTCATAGAAAAATAACTAACACCAAAATATTATCTATTTGACAGGCAAGCAATTGTGTTAGAGAATAAGAATATAGGGTGGCAAGAGGAAATATAGATTAGAAAATTGATAATACAAATAGATGATGAAGCACAAAAAGTAGTGGCATACTTTTCTAATGCTTCAAAAATCTATTTGTGGTGACCACAGCCTTGAAATTTTAAAATTCTTGCTTCATGGAAAGAAAACTATGGCAAATCTGGACAAGGCTGTAATACGCAGAGTTATGGTATTCCTATTAGTAACACATGATAGGGGAGAGCTAAATTATCAGTACAGCAGAGCACTGGAAAATTGACATTTTTGAACTGTAGTGTTTAGAAAACTGCAGAGAGTTCCCTGGATTACAAGAAGGACAAATTAGTCATGACCTGACCAAGGGCTAACAAGATGTTACCCCTTAACCAACATGAAATAACCATGAAATAACACTACACATACCCATTTTCCTCTGGAGGAAAGTGGCTACAGTTTTATTGAAGTGCAGAAAGCTGTACAATCTATAAAAACAAATCATTACAAAAAAAAAAACCCCACCATAAATAACAAAGAAAAAATCTGTTTAACCACTTAAGCCCCGGAAGATTTTACCCCCTTCCTGACCAGGGGATATTTTGTGATTCGGCACTGTGTGACTTTAACGGATAATTGCAATTTTCCCACAAACAGAGCTTTCTTTTGGTGGTATTTGATCACCTGTGCGATTTTTTGATCATGCGCTATAAACAAAAAAAGAGCGTCAATTTTGCAAAAATAACAATATTTTTCAATTTTTTTTATATGAAATTACCCCCCCAAAAAATGTAAAAATCAATTTTTTTTAACATTTTTAGCCAATTTGTTTTATGCTACATATGTTTGGTAAAAAAAATTGCAAAAAGCTTTTTTTGATTGGTTTGCGCAAAAGTTATCGCGTTTACTAACAAAGGGAAAGATTTTTGTCATTTTTGTTGTTTTTTTTTAACGAGTAATGGCGGCGATCTGCGATTTTTTTTGCGGGACTGCGACATTGCGGCAGACAGATCGGACCCTTGACTGACATTTTTGACGCTTTTGGGGTTACCAGTGACATTACTGCAGTAATCAGTGCTATACATATGCACTGTTACTGTACAGGGAAGGGGTTAACTGTATTGGAGAGGGAGGGGTTAAGTGTGTCCTAGGGGCGTGTTTCTAACTGTGATTGGGCATGGCTACTAGTGTAAAAACAGAGATCAACGGTCCTACATAGTAGAACCGTCTGATCTCCATTTTTACACAGGGGAGAATGACAGGCGGCTTGTTTACATAAGCCGCCTGCCTTTCTCCCTTCCCGGCGAATGATCGCGAGTGACCGGCGGACATCGGGTCCGCCGGTCACACGCACTGACTTGTTAGGGAATGAGCCGGGGCGGGGGTGCGCCTCAGCAGGCGCACGCTCGCCCGCTATTGGCTCACAACCGAGTGACAGGCTAGTGACGTACCGGTACGTCACTTTGCCTGGCCGGGGCTGACCGCCGCAGTATATGTACTTGCAGCGGTCGGCAAGTGGTTAAAGTGCAATTTAAAGATAATTTAAATCCCTTATTATGCCAGTTATAATGGCTTTTTTGTTAATTCCAACCAAATTATGACAATTCTATACTAGCCAGTTGCCATGTACTAGCCAGTACATACAGTACATATTAATGGATCAACTATGCCACTACACCAAAACTTCATAAAAGTCTTAGCCCAGGTAAAATTTTCCATAAAACAATTAACATGGCTTCAAAATAATATCAACATAGCCTAATACAGCATTTTAAAGTGAACCTGAAGCCAAGCTTTTTTCATGTATTTTTTCACTTTTGGGTAGAGTAGGGAAGGGCTTTTATCATTGTCTGCTGTTATTGACCTGGTGACTATTGCAAGTGGGACTGAAAACCAGAGAAAATCCAAAATAATGAGCTGTCACAGGAAGAGTAGGTGGGGAGAAATCTTCCAATCAGGACACCTGTTTATGTGATATCTGTCAAATGAGGGATTTCAATTTTGTCTTGCTTCCCATTGGCCCTATGGGGTCAGATATAAAGAGAAATCTCTCTAAAGAGATAAAAAATAACTAAGAAAGGAAACATGTTTTAGTTTTGGATACTGTGGCTAAGGGGTTAGCACATTTGCCCAGCAGCACTAGGGTCACCAGTTCAAATCCCAACCACAATACTACCTGCCTGGAGTTTGCATGTTTTCCCTATACCATGTATCAAACATGATAACAAGCAAGAATATGCTACAAAAAAAAAAAAACACTCAAATATTAAAAAAAAATAAAGCTCAGGTCCTTTTTTTCAGTGTAGGGTGTAGAGTGCTTAGGGTGACTGAATGTACACGTTTGAACAGAGACGATTTACGAGAATGGGATTCTGCATGCTGAGCATAGTCAGGTGTAGTCAGGCATATAGAAACAAGCTGAAAAACACAGAAATGTGGATGGGGCTTAATGCCACTCCTATAACTGTTATCAATAAACACCTTGGTTAGATTGGCAGGACACATTTTCCTTTGGCAAAAATGACTGCCCTTCTCGAGCGACCAAATCCCTAATTCCACCCAACATCTGTTTTAGCCTATCACACTGATAAACAACTGAAATTAACCAAGACTGGAGTGACATCATCTCGGCTCGGCAATGCATACTAGCACAATATGCTTTTACCTAAAAAGGGAAAGAATCCACGCTAGGATACAATTTATATAGTGTGGGATATTGGCTGCAGCCTACCTCTTAACTGTAAACCAACGGTGTACAGTAAGATGAAGAGATTAGTGAGGAGGTGAGTGGAGCTGCCAAATATGGATAAGAAAAGTATAAGAAGAGGATTATATAAGTATGGTGACAATTTATAACTAATCAGCAAGAAAAAAATGACTTAATAATACAGATATGATCAAATAAATAAATATGGACACCATATAAATACTTATACTTAGTGCATGTGGTGGCACACAATTAGGTGACTTAGTGGTAATACAAATAAAGAGGTGTAATCCTTCTCCGAGAGATAAAGTGCAAATATATAAAAGTTAATAAGTGGATCTTGTGATGTAAATTAAATCAATAACTAAAAATGCTCATTGCAATCATAAAAGTGCAAAATACAATCAAAATTTGAGTTAAAGTGCTAAAGTGACTAGGTGTTGTTAAATACAACCAATAAATAAGCCCCTAAGGGGCATGTGAAAGTGAATTCCACTCAGTATACAAGATAAAGAGGACGTAAGGTGCCATTAGTCCGTTCTAATGAAGATGTCCTTACAGTGTGATATGGTTGGATGAGGCCTGCTTCCGGGTATCCTGTTTTTAAGTAATGAGGTCACCTTATCAGCTGATGTGCATTTTATATAACAATCTTAGACAGCAGTTTCAAAAAAGTGTATTTAACTATAACGCACATACAGTGCAGTACAGTGCAGCTATAAATATTTTTGTAAAATATATTTAAAAAAGAATGTCCATATGCCTTGAAAGTCTTGACAAATATTAATAATTTGGGTCTCTCAAGGACCATAGTGGTTCTGATATCTGCTGTTGTTTTTTAAATAAAGATAAATTAGTGCCACAAATGCATAATTACATGTTTATATCACATAACTTTGCACAATTGCAAAGGGTTAAAGCCTCTGCTAAGTCTAAGGCCGGGTTCACATATGTGCGGCCGCGGTTCCCAGCATGGGGTCTGGTGCGTTCCTGTCCACCGATTCACATGCGAATCAGGTCCGAATTTTTGCCTGAATTCAAACCTGAACCAGACCCAAATACAAAACAGAACCTTTTTGGAATGTGGTTGCCCCAGACCTGTGTAAACTGGCTCCATTGAGAGCCCGTCACTCTCAAACGTCATGCGAATTAGATGCGTGGAAAACAGCATCCAATTCACACATACTGTATATGAACACGGCCTTAATGTGCCTCTGGAAATTAGTTTTGCATGCCGCCAATAGTCCCTCACTGTTGTTCCTTACAATGGTCACTGGAATTGGAAGTCTTAAAAAAAATCCCCAATGGGACTAAATAAAACCCAACAGAGGGTTTAATTGTTCGCTTCTTTATTCACAATTCAAAGAAGGTTTTGGATGTAATTTCCCTGTTATGGAAAATTAATAACAAATATATATTTTAATGAATGATTCATAAAAAAATCAGTCAAAAAATAATTGACTGAACAATTACTAGTAACATCAATAACAGCAATATTAATTATATATATATAAAAAGTGGTAAATACTAATCATTTCTTTATGTAGCACCCTCCTATGTAGGTGCTAGAGAGAAAGTATAAATTTAGGTCCTGTCTGCTTACCAGAAGGACTGCAGGCAAATCTATATTAGTCACTGCTTACCAGAGAGCAGGATCTGTTAGTGTGGTCTGCTCATTGTGCTCAGGTGCAACTCTTTCTGTCTGCAGAGTGTTTCACACTGGTCCAATTGGGAGGCATACTGGACAGTGGAAGGAAACCTGACAAATGAGTGCACAGGCTTTTGATACAGCCCTGGTGATTTGGCAGAGGGAAAGTGACTTGGTGCATGCTGGAATACTGTATAAAAGCCAGGAGCATGTGTGCTCATGGTCTTTCAGCTGGATAGCGGTGTCCCGGAGGGAGGGGGCAGCTGTCTTCTCCTCTGTAGAGGTGCCATGTGGCCTCAGGTAGTTAACCTGAGGGACACTCCTATGGTGAACCACCAGCAGCATAAAGGCTCCTTACCAGATGGTAGTACAGGATGGGTCCAGGCACACGAGCTGCCAGGAGAGAGGAAGACCAGTGTCCTACTGGTCTGTATGTGCATTGCCAATCGTGGTGGGATATCCTGAGACTGCTGGGTCCCCCTGGATATACCTTTCAACAGGTTACCACTAGACCTACAGGCCGATCCTTTACTACCATCTGGTAAGGAGCCTTTATGCTGGTGGCGGTTCACCATAGGATTGAGTGTCCCTCTCTTCATTTCCCACTGGGTGGAGACATCTATTTCCTTGCTGAACACCTCTTCCTTCATGTTGGATGTTTCACATTTTTCTTTATTTGGTAAGGAGTATTTATCTAATTCGTGACACTAGCACTGTGGTGTTTGACTTTTCCTGATTTTTCTTTTTCTTTTCATTTTTTGTGGAGATTATACACAACATTTTTTGTGATTGCATTTTTTGGGGTTTTATGCTATGGCGATATTTTTTGTAATTTCATGATAATATCCCATATGATCATCACATCTTTATTTGAGTGATCCTGACGCCCTTGTTATACCACACCAAGAGATCCATTCAGGATCATTTCCTGGTATCTGGACCACACACGGGGTTACCACACGTGGCGGAGAGTGTTCACTAATTTTGCACTCTGTTCACCTGTTTCTAGTAATCAGAACATTTATTAGTTGTGGATTCCTTGGTTCAAACTACTTGATTGAATCACAGCCTACACATTGGAATTTATGAACTTATTTTTATTGGACTTTTCTTCACACTCTGATATATTTTATATTCATTTGTATTTTTTTATCAAACAGCGCGACTTGTTTATATTATTTGATTTTGGGGTGTTGTCACACTTGAAGTTGCTGCTTAATTTATTATTATTGGTTTATTGCTCAATTTCGAATATCCCTTTTTTACTACATTAGCGCGGTTTATACATCCACCTTATCTAGTTAACCTGAGGGCCTGGAGAGTGCTGGTGAGGAACTGAACCCAGAGGTCCGGTGAAGCTGACTGAAAGGGGAGACACTGGAGGATCTTATTCTGCAGTACAGTGATTTCAGATCTGTGTCAAGGGGCCTGACCTGATGGGGGCCACCCCTGCTGCTAGATGAGTCAGTGGACGGGTGTCATTAAGGGGGATGCTAGTGAGTCTCCTGAAAATAATGTAAATTCCCCAAGTATATTGCAGAAGAGAAAAGATCATGAATACTTAATCCTTTCCTTACATGTGGCAGTATGGATTAAGCAGTTCAGCTGCCTCCACAAGCAACCTGGTGAGGCCGAGTGGGTGTTGTCCTTATTCATTGTGAATAGTCACAGTTGGAGTATCCCACTATTCCCTTCTCCCATCCAAGTTCCAAAATAAACACTAAAAGCCAATACCCCTGGACTGTTTAATGTGTGATGAGCCATCGGGAATAAGGAGTGACTTTGTGCTGGCAATCAGAGGAGGCCTGAGAAGTCTTTATACAGCAAGCCCTATGGGGACAGTGCTACATTTACATAATTTTTTATGTTCATTGGTTTTTATTAAATTTTCTTAAGATAACAGGACAAAATCGTGTAAACAGATTACAAATCGTAACAAATTATAAATTGAGAAGAAATTACCGCATCGAACCACAGTGTGCAGTATAAATAACATCGTACATGAATGAACAGCATCGTGGGGTAGCGTAAAGGAAGAACAGTGAAAAAGAAGCAATTATGGTTCCCCCCGCAGCAATGAATTGATTTATGGATATAATGTCGTGGAGGTGACCCCCCAGGTCCCGGCACCCCAAATGGGACCAGTCTGTGCCATAGGGTCCAGGGGGTAACCCCCATATACAGCAAATGAAAATCAACAGAGGTAGGTAACTCAACATGTTAATGCGAAACATCATCACTTGAAAGAGAACGACTGTTATACCATTCAAACCAAGAGGACCAGAGAGCATGACATTGAGGGCCCTTGCCTTGAGTATATGAAAACATGAGTTCATAGGATCCATGTGTATGAACCAACGTGATCACACCGGTAATGGAAATGTGTGCATCAGATTTCCAGTTGCAGGCGATCAGTAGTTTAGTGGCTAGCAAGATGTGGATGATTAAGATACGATGACGTTTGGGGACTCTATGTATCCCTATATGTAGAAGGGCTAACTCCGGTGTGAGTGTACAAGGGGTGTTAGTGACTGTTTCAATTAGCGATGCAACCTCCATCCAAAGTGAGGTCAAGCATGGACAACCCCAAAGGATGTGAAGTAAGATGCCCGAACCCCCACAGTTTCTCCAACACAGGGGGGAATTCACTGGGTTGAATTTGTTGGCCAAATATGGTGTGATGTGCCATCTGAGATTGATTTTCCATTTGCATAATTTAAATGTTTAAAAAGATATGGTAGTGAACAGTTTTATTTTAAATGGCCATTGAGAAGGGGGAATCCTTATCTATATTATACAATAGTCCCCTGTTCATTTCCAACGTTTCTAATAGACTTTATTCCATTAACAACAAACATGTACACATCAACACATTTCATTAAAAGCCTAAAAATAAAAAATAAATCTATAATGATATGGATAGACATTTATCATCCAACGGACATTTCTGACACATTGCACATATTACAGATGGCTGAGGACTTTACAGCAATCAATCTTAACATATCAAGTTTGTAATTCAAGAGTAAATATGCCAAATCAAGTAGGAGGATTTTAATGGAGCCTGCTTCTATTGATTAGCAATTTTAAGTAGGAGAAGGCAATGGGATTGAAATTAGAAGCATTATTATGTGTCAGGCATAGCATATCCTATGTAATAAAAATAAAGAGGAAAAAGTGACATATCTGACATGAAATATGTTTTGTGGCACTTATTCACAGGATAATTTTCTGTTCAGATGAGTGTTCAGATGAATGTTGAATGATTGCAGCAGTGGCTGCTATACAGGTGCAACAAAGAGAAGCTTTGGGACATTGTGAATTTTGCTGTGTTAGATACATTTAAAATAAAAAATAGTGGCTCATCTAGATTCAAAATAAAAAATAAGCTCTATTTGCAACATCCACCTTCTTTCCAGTGCTGCCCCCCCCCCCGCATTATTTTACACATTTAGGCCATAAGACTGAGGGCATACTATTAGTGCAGGGCATCTTGGACCTGACATGTTGGATACAGAAATATGACTTTGGTACAAGCAGACCACACATATCAATAGGGATTTCATGCAGATGGGAGTTTTAAAGTAGCTATGAAATGCTGGCTGAGCAATGCCACTGACTAATAATATGATAGATGAATGCCTGACAAAGTCATTAGCACAATGGCCAGTAACCCTTGTAGTGTTTACTTGTCACACCTGTTTACGCCTGTGTAATCATCTACTAAGCAAAAAAAACTGCTCTCAACCAGAGCCTTGGTTTAAAGCGGTAGTATCCTGCTTTTTTACACTTTTACCTACAGGTAAGCCTATAATAAGGCTTACCTGTAGGTACAATTAATTGATATTTGCAGTGCATGCAGCCGCTCACGCGAGCGGCGCATGCGCTCTGAAGGTCCGAGGAGGACCTTCAGTTTTGCTTGCCGGGAGTAACGTCATCGCGGCTCCGGCCAATCATAGCGCCGGAGCCGCCGAACCCGGAAGAGACGGCGAGGGATCATGGCAGCGCCCGCAGCGATGTCCGGGGGTCCGTGTCGGGGCTTCGGTCTAAGGTAAGTAATACATAATGAGCTAGTATGCGATGCATACTAGCTCATTATGCCTTTGTCTTGCAGGTTTTTTTTTTTTGCGTTTTTGGGTTTACAGCCGCTTTAAGAACAATGGTAAACTGGTATGAAACAAGTCTCCCATAAGTCTGCATCATACATAAAATTCACAGGAACCTGTTTCATAGAGGGTTTCAAGATGCATTATTCTTATTGATATTATTATCATTTTTTTACAAGACTTTTAGTATAGTACCAACAGTTTGCACAGCACTTAACTAAGTAAAGGGAGACAGACAAGTTACAATAAAATTCAATATAAGAGGATTAGGAGGATTGTTTGTGGATCTTACAATCTAAGGCCCTTTTCACACAGGCTTCCACTTGCAGAACATTGTGAACACCAAGCTTTTACAAACCATTTGCAGAGCTATCAGCAAGTTTTGTTGATGCTTTTAAAGTGCCATTCAGCTCCAGTTTGTAAATGTTGATCACATATCATATACTATATCAGATGAATGTTGAATGATTGCAGCAGTGGCTGCTGTATATCATATCATATACTATGTAACTATCACATCTGGAGTATTCTGTCCAGTTCTGGTCGCCAGTCCTCAGGAGGGATATGTTGGAGCTGGAGAGAGTCCAGAGAAGGGCAACTAAACTAATTAGGGGATTAGGGGATTGGAGGACCTTAATTATGAAGAGCATCTGCAATCGCTTGATTTATTCTCCCTGGAGAAGAGACGCCTGAGAGGGGACATGATAGCAATTTATAAATATTTCAATGGTGATCCCGGCATAGAAAAACAGCTATTCAGTCGAAGGGATTGCATGAGGACTCGAAGGCATACAATGCGATTTGTGGAGAAGCGTTTTAACCTCAGGCAACGTGGGGGGTTCTTTACTGTTAGGGCTACAAGATTGTGGAATTCTCTACCACAAGAGGTGGTTTCTGCGGGAAGTATGGTGGCTTTCAAAAGACTCTTAGACGTGCATCTCAATGATCAGAACATTCAGGTGTATGTGAGATGATTACGGCCACACACACCTACACAGGTTGAACTGGATGGACTATTGTCTTTATTTAACCTCACCTACTATGTACTATATGTAACTATCCTAATGTCAGTGTTGAGTGCAAGCTACTAGTAGGCTTCAACAGACTTTCAACAAGCTTCAAGAAATGCTGAAGACTGCTAGAAGCCTGTTTAAAGTGGCAATCAGCATTCCTATTAGCATCTGTGTTCAACATTTACAAACTAAAGATAAATGGTATGTTTATATAGGTGATCCTACACAGAGGGAGCTGGTCAGCGGGTCCCGTGAACTCTGTGTCTGCCGACACCTGTTGATCGCTTGATACACAGATCACCATTCTGTCAGTAAGGAAGGCATGGATCCTGTGTTCCTGCAAAGTAGGGACATAGACCTGTGGCTTCCCCTAGTAAACGCACCTTCCACACTACACTAAAACACTAGCTAGGCACAAAGTTAAACCTTTTATCACCCCTGATGTTAACTCCTTCTCAGCCAGTGTCATTAGTACAGTGACAGTACATATTTTTAGCACTGATCACTGTTTTAGTGTCACTGGTCCCCAAAACAGTGTCAGTTAGTGTCCAATTTGTCAACCTCAATATTTATCCCACTAAGTCGCTGATCGCAACTAATACTAGTAAAAGATAAATAAATAAAAATTCCATAAATATATCTCATAGTTTGTAGATGCTAAAACTATTGGGCAAACCAATCAATATACGCGTATGGGCATTTTTTTTTTTTATTTACCAAAAATATTTAGAAGAATAAATATTGGCCTAAAATGATAAATATATATATATATATTTTTTTTTCCAAATTTTTTTGGATGTGTTTTGTAGCAGAAAGCAAAATGGTCTGTCATTTTTTTGTTTATAGCACAACAAAATAAAAATGCAGAGGTCATCAAATACCACCAAAAGAAAGCTCTCTTTGTGTGTGTGGGGGGGGGACACAAAAATATTATTTGGGTAAAGTGTCGAACGACTGCGCATTTGTCAGTTAAAATAACAGTGCCATATCACTAAATATGGCCTGTTTAGGAAGGGAGGTAAATTTTCCAGGGCTGAAGTGCTTAATATCCAATTGTCTTTCATTACCATCATGACAACCCAAACGGAGCTCATTCTACACCACCCCCTGAGGTGGGATTGCACAGTGTAATGATATGGACCATCATTACAAAAGCCCCAACAGCAGCTTCCTATATACTGAACATTTCAGTTTAACATTATCTACTTGCCTACTGTGCACTTAAACCCCCTTCCCATCCAGACCAATTTTTAGCTTTCAGCGCTCTCACACTTTGACTGACAATTGCACGGTCATGCTACACTGTACCCATATGAAATTTTTATCATTTTTTTCACACAAATAGAGCTTTCTTTTGGTGGTATGTAATAACCTCTGGGTTTTTTATTTTTTACAAAAAAAAAGAAAAAAGACAGAAAATTTTGAAAAAAAAAAGTTTTTCTTATTTTCTGCGAGTAAATTTTGAAAATAAATTTTCTCCTTCACTGAAGGGCACTGATGAGGCGGCACTGATGGGCACTGATAGGCTGCACTGATGGGCACTGATGAGGTGGCACTTATGGGCACTGATGAGGTGGCACTTATGGGCACTGATGAGGAGGTACTAATATGCAGCACTGATAGGCAGCACTGATAGGCGGCACTGATGAGCACTGATAGGCGGCACTGATGAGCACTGATAGGCGGCACTGCTGGACACTGAGAGGTGGCACTGCTGGACACTGAGAGGTGGCACTGCTGGGCACTGAGAGGCGGCACTGACGGGCGGCACTGATGGACACTGATAGGCGGCACTGATGGGCACTGGCGGATGGCACTGATGGACACTGACGGGTGGCACTGATGAGCACTGATGGGCGGCACTGATGAGCACTGATGGGCGGCACTGATGGGCAGCACCATCAGTGCCCACACTCAGTGCCCATAGTGCTGCCAGTCAGTGCTCATCAGTGCCTAGATGAGCAGGCACTGATGGGCACTGACTGACAGCACTATGGGCACTGATTGTGGGCATTGATGGGGGGCACTGATGGCGGGCACTGTGGGCACTGATGGTGGCAATTTGTGTATGTGTTTTACCTCTAGTAATCAGGGCACTGGTGATCGGTGCCCTGATTACATTTCTTCTGTGTCCCCGGTGCTGTGAGGCTCCCCCTCCTTCCTCACACTGCAGGCTCCGTGTGAGGAAGGCGCGCTGGCGATGAGAGATGATCTCATATGTTTACATATGAGATCATCTCTCATTGGACGGTCCGATCACGTGGTGAATGGCCGCTGTGATTGGCCATTCACCACGATCTGTGATCGGCTGTGTCCAAGGGACACGGCCGACACAGATTTTCCCCAATGCGCGCTCGCAGGAGCGCGCGGGGAGACTGTTTCTGGGAGGCCATATAAAGACTGCCTCCCGAAAATTCAAGTCCGCGCTGCAGCCGTATATAGGCTAAGCGCGGATGGGAGGTGGTTAAAGAACATCCTTTCTCCACCAGGGTTCCATGGAACCCTAAGGTTCCTCCAAGAGTTGCTAGGGGTACCTTGAGCAATTAGAAATTTCTAGCTTTCATACGGATAACTGCTGACTCCAATTATGTATTTTTTATGCTATTTTTAGGGGGGGGGATGTTTCCTTTAACTACAAATGCAAGGAGCATTCTTCTCAATGACCATCACTCTATTCCGTAAGCTGTATATATAGGGTTTCCTGATACCAGCAAGTTGTCAAGGGTTCCACCTTACAAAGGTGGAGAACGGCTGCTATAGAGTATACATTGCAGTTGCAGACCCGGCTTGAAATGGCCTTTGATAGTACAAAGTAAAAGGAGATATTATTTCCTATTTTAATTAAGGATGCTGATACATTTTTAAGCATACACATTTATTGAATAAAATTAGTGCTAATTTACATAGTAAATACTTATTATTAGGTGTAACTAATCAGAGTGTATCACTACTTATTGAATTCTTATTGGTTGCTTTGTATTTACTGCACCACGGAATTAAGCACAATGTAATGCACCATGCCTGATAAAAAAACCTTTACGAAGATAAAACACTAGACAGTCTGAATGGCTTTTTGCCACCGAGCACTGTTTTGTTTTCTGAGAGCTGGTATTTTGGTGGGTAAGATTATAAACTTCAGAGTAAGAAACTGAACAGAGGTCTGTGTAAGCAATAGCTAAAATACATTTTCAAATAAAAATGAACTGAAATTATATGAATGCCAGGGCCTTGAACTTCCATGTCTATCCATCCTTGTTGACTTAATGGATCACTGTTCTTAAGAGCACTCAAAGGATAAATTGACTCTAAAGCCCTTTCTGAGTGCTGTTGGCATGAGCTGACTTAGAACTCAGGAACTGCTCAGAAAGGGGCACAGCTGTCAAGAAAGTCTGCTCTATGAAAACAGCGGATGAGCCAAGGATTTATAAAGGGAGGGGGGGGGTAATGTCAACACACAGCTAAATGGGTCTGATACGTAAAGTGGGGTTCTAAATAACGCTTGACACATAGCATAGGAAATTACACTATGTTGTATCAGAAGCATTACTCAAACTAAATGCAAAAAGCTGGGACAGTAGAAGGGGCAAATGTCCAGAGACCACAGCACGTAGATTAAACTAGAGGTACAATATCACAGAGAAATGGAGGAATTAATTGAGAAAAAACATTGCTGTCTTTGTATGAGGCTGGCAAGTGAATACAGTTTTACAGCTATATTATTTTTTACCAGAATTTTCGCTTCACTTTTTACAGTTTTGTGACTCCTTGATCAAATACAACATATATTCCATATAGGATGACTTTATTGGTTTCCATGACTACCTGTTTGATTTCACTGAGAAGGGTGAAGTTTTGAAGCAATTTAATTCCTCATCTGTACATTCAGTATATTTTTATAAAGAATATTCTCTGCATAACAAAGTAAATACAGTTTATGCTCATAACCTTTGCTGGCTTGAACTATGATTGATTGTGCCTTGCCTGATCAAGTTTTTGATGTATATATATATATATATATATATATATATATATATATAGTGTCATTTGACACTTCGTCCAATTTTACCGTAGATATGGTTGGGGTTTAAAGCACAGACAGGCTCATGGTCAGGGGAGAGGTAGTTGGGGTTAGGGTAAGAGGTAGAATTATTTTTTTTGAACACTCTTTTAAGCATTTTCTGAAGCTGATGCAATCGCTGACTGAGTATGCAGCTTCCTAATCTTTTAATCTTTGCCTTTGTTCCTGTTAAAACTGGTTCCATGACCAATGCCTCAGGTTTATTGTTTCAGGGTGGCTTTGTTTACTTGCTACATCCTATGGAGCCACCCTTGCATGCAGGGCCTACTTGAACATTTTAAACATAACCAGCCTCTAAACTGAGCCCTTCAATCTTGGCCTTCTCCCCAACACTGTCTCCTAATGTGTTTTCTTAAAGTTTACCCTCCCACATTATTTAACATCTAATGTGTGAACACCATCATTGGCTGGTCTTAACTAATGTTTAGGAACCAATCATCATGGTTCCAGATCATTGGTGTAGGCCAGCGCCTGTCAACTAGGAGCTCGCACAGGTACATCCTCCTATATCTGCAATTGTATGTAGACTAATGTTCTCTTAGCTCAAGACACCATGCTGAGGAACCTGCAGTATGTATAAACCTGAAATCTATTCTTCAGTATGTTTGGTGACTTCTATACAGCTTTCTTCAGCAAAAAACGTTTAGTGAATTTGTTGCAAAGTTTCTTACCTAGAGATTCTGCTGGTAATAGCACTTCCTGTTGCAGACAGACAATGCAAAGCACTGCCTAGTAATCAGCAGCATTGTCATCCTGTGATTTATGCTCCTTCAGTCAGCTGTGGTGGTGCCTATCAGGTAGATATGCAGCCCAATGGCCAAATTAAGGAACTCACACAGCAGGTTGACATCACTGCTGCTTATTGTGAGTCAGTGGCTTAACGATTTCAGCCTGCCACAGGAAATGCTGTTGCTGGCAGGATCTCAACACACAGGCATTGTATTGAGAATGTACTCGAAGATGCCCCTGCACAGTTCAGTGTTTGTGAAAAGGCATGTAAGTTTATTTTATTGCAGAAGAAACAAAGCATACCTCTTTTACAATAAAAGCCTGTTCACAAAAGTTTTTTTATGGGTTTATTTCCACTTTAAGAAAACTGTATGCAGTGAGGCATGACGCTATTTATATATATACATCTGAGGTTTACATGCATTTAAATTCAATGCTTTCTATTTGGAATGGGTTAACTTTTCTAAAGTCCGATAATGTTAAAGATCAATATCTGCATTGATGTCCAAATTTTATCTATGTTAGTTAAAAATACAAAAAAACTCTCTTGTTTCCAAAGTCAAAATAACTCGCTATTTCACATTGCATTTCCCTTTGACACAAATACGGTTTCTAATCTTTTGGTTTTAATTTCCAGTTTACATTGCTCCCTTTTGTAGTACAACATTAACTCGTTTAATATTCTGGTGGCAGTGAGTGGCTATTATTTGTTCATGTAAGCAGCTGTAAAGCTTTTTTTTATTATTTCAGTGTGATTGCATCTAGCAAGCATGCATTTATTTAATCCACCTGTCTAAGACAGTATTTTATTCCTCATAAAAAAATGACAACAAGGGCAATAAAGTAAATCACGCAATGCACAAACAGTGATGAATAATTATAATAATGCAATTATTTCTCAAGTGCTATTTTTACATGGGTAAAGTAATCTTTAATTTTTCTATTTAAAATGAGATGTGTGTTTGATTCCAGAAGGGGTGGAAAATGAAGTGGAATACATTTATCTCTGGCATGTTGTCTTTTCCAATTTATTCTCTGAGAGAATTTTTTTTTTTCCCATTGACTGGTTGTTTTCGATTACCTTGGATCGCTTTCTGCAGAAGAACCAAACTTATTTATAGAAATGGTTTTTGATCTTTATTTTTTGTGCTCATAACATTTAATGGTGTATTTTGCCCAGTAGTAGTGGCAATACTAGTAGCAGATTTTTATTTATAAAAGCATGAGATTTATCTTTAGGGAATCCAATAAAAAGACATTTCCGAAAATGTGAAAGACAAAAATAATGTAAATAACTGCTGATCTTTATAGAATGTGCCATATACACATTCAGAGCCACTGACGATGAGCGAACATGTCTGGATTCCGTTTGTGGGGGGACTTATGAACCCATTTTAAAATTCTTGAGAACTGAACACTGAACACCCTATTGAAGTCTATGAGGGCTAAATCTTATATGTTTTTTGGCCTTTTTAACCACTTTACCACTAGAGGATTTTGCTGTCTTACGTCTGGGCCACTTTTTGCGATTCGGCACTGTGCGACTTTAACTGACAATTGTGCGGTCGTGAGAAGCCGTACCCAAACTAAATTTACGTCCTTTTTTTCCCACAAACAGAGCTTTCTTTTGGTGGTATTTGATCACCTGTGCGATTTTTACTTTTTGCGCCGCCGAGAAAGGGGAGTGTCTGGCGACGTAGGTCTACGTCGCCAGACGATAACGAACCACTTTGCCGCAGTAGGCTCAACGTGAGCAGACGGCAAGTGGTTAAAGGCCATCGTGCAAGCTTTTGGTTAAAAAGTACATGCATTTTGAAAATACCATTTAGTGGGCACTAGCCTTTTATTAATCCTTCAAGAGCAACAATAAAATATACAATTCGTAGAGGCACCTATAAGATATTCTACAGCTAAAGTGACTAAAAAAAAAAAAATCCTTGCCAGTAAATTAAATAACCTTCTCTGTCAGCTTACGTTTTTAAACAAAGTGGCCAGAGGATTCCAGGTGATGTTACTGACCACATGTGTGGCCAATGATATCAGCCAGCATCACTGACCTGTATATTTAGCAGCCTTCAGAGACTTTCAGTTGTGGCAAGAATCCGGCAGGAGAAGATTCAGGGAGTCATCAGGGCACTGTAGATCATGATTAACAATGGGTCTACATTAGTGGAGGATGTAATTGATGATGTTTTTTTGCCAGTGGACTTTTCTTTTAAATAAAGGACTTTTTCATGATGTGGTTGTAATTATTTATACTTTCCTTTTAATTGTGAATGAGTAACAAGGAATACTATTTACCTCTTACTCCAGGTGGGGGCCAGGTATCTACAGCACCCTATTCTAAAGGAGGCTTTCAGATTTCAATAAGCATCTCCTCCCACAGACCACCACATCGACCAGACCAGGGATGAAGGGTTGAGGCTCTTGTCTCCCCCGGCAAGGTACCTTTCCATGTTGAGGGCATGTGGCCTGGCATGATTCAGAAGGAAGTCGGACACTGGGAGCCTGGGCTATGTATGTGTTAGCAGAATGCTAGGAACCTGAATATGCATGCACAAGTTTCAAGGAATACCAGAAACCTTGTTATGTATGTCCAGGTATCAGTGGAATGATAGAAGCCTGATTATATATTTATAGGTGTCGGTAGAATACCAGGAACTGTGAAGTGTATCTTCACATGTCAGTAGAATACCAGGAACTAAGAAATGTATCTCCACATGTCAGTAGAATGCTAGGAATAAGGGAAATGTATCTCCACATGTCAGTAGAATGTTCAGGGTTTGGTTATGTATGTCCACATGTCAGCAAAATATCAGAAACTTGGTTTATGTATGTCTACATGTTAGCGAAATGTCAGGAGGCTGGTTATGTATGTCCTTGAGTCAGCGGAATGTCAGGAACCTAGTTATGTATGTCCAAGTGACAGTAGAGTGTCCGGAGAGCCTGATTATGTATGTTCATGTGACAGCAGAATGTTGGGAGCCTTGTAATATAAGTCCATGTGTCAGTAGAATGCCAGGAGTCTGGTTATGCACTGTATGTCCAGGTAACAGTAGAATGTCAACAACTTGGTTATGTACAGGTGAATATTCAGTAGAATACCATGAGTGAATAAGGAGTGTAAAGCCCTGTAAAATATGTTTTTACTGGCTTTTAAAACAGAAGAAAATGGTAAGTTCTGCATAAACCAGAGCTAAGATTAGCAAATTGGGCATAAATAGAGAGCGTATAATATCAAACATTATTGACTGTCTTCCACTTATCTACACAATCTTTTTCCATAGACTGCGATGTATTCCTACAGACATTATTATAATTCTCAATAAATTTGTTACAAAACATGATTGTTAAAGATAAAGTTAGCAAAATGTGATATTAAAGTGAACCCTTCAAATCTCCTAGCCTGTAAATGTTATGGTACTTTTATAATCTGCTCTGCTAGTTGTTTCTGATACATTTCTCCTTTGCACAAACATGCAGCCTAAGTATACTAAACAATTGTAGCACTACCCCCATAGGAGCCGCTGGGAGGATGCCTCTCTTGTTCGTTGCCCTGACCTCTTCAAAAGCCTTGACTTCTCTATCTCTAACACGCCTGGGTGAGTATATGGACATACAAAGACGCAGAAGCTCACTAGAAGCAGCACTTGGCAATCAAAATAATAATTTGTCAAAGGATAAGGCATTAAGTAACTCAGTAAAGCAAAATAATATATTGTCACTATGCAAAGAGGTGACAGAGCAAACATAGGGTTGGATCAACAATGATGGTAACACTCTTGGCATACAGAATGTTGAGTAGCAAGGACTAAAAATAAAAGTATCTCTTGGTTTCCAGATCAGCATAAACAGTAGCAAAGCCATTATAGGGGCAGCAGTGGGCAGTAATGAAACTTAAACTACTTAAACTAACTTAAACTATACTGCCAGAATGCATTAATGGTGGTTACGCTAGGCCTAGACTGACTGGTACACACTGTTCATGTGAGAATAGTAGTAATGGAAGGAGGCATGTGTAGGTTGATTCAATGGGAGGGTGCAGTCTTTTAAGTGGCTCTATTGCTAGCTATTATTGGGGCCATTTAAGAAGCATTGCTAAACTTTTTGGCAGTTCAAATGAACCAGAATGCAGCATAGGATGGAAAAGATGCAACAGATAAGGCAAAGAAGCAGTATCCAGAATAAAGAAAGGGGCGGGGGGGGGGAATATGACTGCAAAGTTGGTATAAAATAGATGAAATGTGGTATGCTTAATGTCTTGCATTAAAAAACCCAGGTCCTGCTAACAGGACATATATTGCCCCATCTGTTGACATATGCAAAGAACAGTGACACAGGAAGGCTGTCATGTCTGAAATTTGGACTATGATTGACAGTTTAACAACATCCCCTTCTCTGCATTGAGAGAAAAAATGGAAGCACCAATGTAGAATTAGACGTTGCTTTGGGGCCAGACTGGAACAGAGTTTTTTTTTCACTGTCTGTGAATAAATGAGTAGTTTATAAGCTTAATAGGTTAAAGAATTTCTTTAATATTTGAGAATCTACCAATATTGTCACACAATAATATAAACAAGCTACAATAACTTTACAATATGTAAATCTCTTTGTAATAAATGTAACGCTGCCAAATCTTCTAAGATTAATTTAAAAAAAAAATATATATATATATATATATATATATATATCCTGTATATGTATATATATATATATATATATATAGCATATATACACACTCATTTTGCCACTGAAACAGCCCTGATCAAGCTGGGCATGGACTCCACTAGACAAATCATAACACTGCCTCCATCGGCTTGCCTTCTTCCCATAGTGCATCCTGGTGCCATCTCTTCCCCAAGTAAGCAACACACTCACACCACCTACAAGATTTAAAATAAAACATGATTAATCAGACCAGGCCACCTTCTTTCACTGCTCCATGGTTCAGTTCTGATGCTCATGTGCCCATTGTAGGTGCTTTTAGCTTTAAACATAGGTTAGCATGGGCACCCTGACAGTCTGCGTTTATGAAGCCCTATACACAACAAACTACAATACACTGTGCATTCTGACACCTTTCAATTGGAAACAGCCAAACTATTTTAATTTAACTTACAGTAGCTCTGACAACATCAGAATGCACTGGCTAGCTTTTGATCACCATGTGCATCAGTGATCTGCGGTCACTCATGACCCTGTCACTGATTCAGCAGTTTTCCTTTCTTGGACCACCTCTGGTAGGTCCTGACCACTGCAGACAAGGAACATCCCACAAAAGCTGCAGTTTGGAGTTGCTTTGACCCAGTTGTCTAGCCATTACAATTTTTCTCCTGTCAAAGATAATTTTAAAATATTTATAAAGCAAACATTTACTGCTGGTGAATCTTTCTTGTACTTGTGATTTAAATCAAGTGACTGAATTACCTGCAGTGAATGTTCGTCCCATAGACTTTGTCCCATAGACTTCCTAAAAATGTGAGAGTACACGTACAGCATAACTTGATATACAATTTCCTAGCAGTCACGAAAGAAATATCATTTGAAAGTGTTGGTAGAGGGTTGGTATCTGACATATATTAGGTGACTGGGTATCAAGACTTCCATATCCATTCCAAATGCTATTGTGAACCGGTTCTGACAAAAAAGTCATAGCCAGTAAGATAATAAAACCTGAAACATATCCTGTCACTGAGTGGAATATGAAGTGAATTGACTAGTAGATCTACATGTTTCACAAATGTTGCTTTTTTATGAGCTTATATGCTTGTACAAATTCTCTATAATGGAAACATATCCATAAATATTCAAATACAAAAAACAATTCATGTACAAACATGATATAATACCATGTGGATAGTATTACAAATAAAGGATTAACAAAGAAGTCATATATTACTGCTGTGCCCGAGATCCCCAGACCATAACTAACATGCATACAGACAAAGGCAAATGTGGGGACACACATCAGAAAAGCAACATAAAAATTAAAACATGTTTTTCGTAATTAGCCTGAAAAAGGAATGGTAAAAAAATGTGGCTGAATTACTATATAGAGATTATTTATGAGGCGGAGACCATCACCACTTCCAAGGAAGCTGTAAATTACACACCATAGGAAAGTCACTAACCTACCCAGGTCATTATATCCAATTGTACATGAACCTGGTGATTTCACTGTATAAGAATGAGTAGTTTTGTCTTTAAAAACACTTGCAAAGTTCAGAATGTCCTCTAAGAAGAAGAATAATTATAAAGGTAAAATAGAAATTTGGCCAGCTCACAGAAAGAAAAGGAGGGGGAAGGGGGAAAAAAAAGGGAACAAGAGGGAAAGAAGGCAGGGGAAGGGAATGGGGGGGGGGAGGGAGAGGAAGGAAAAGAGAAAAGGGAAAGAGGAAGGGGAGGAGGGGAGGGAGGGAAGGGAATAAGGGAGGCGGGGAAGGGGAAGGGGAAGGAGAGAAGTACGAGAGGGGGGGGAGATAAGGAGGGGAAGGGAAATAATGGGGGAATAGAATGGGAGGGGGGAGGGGGAAGGGAAAGGGAAAAAACAAAGGAAGAGACAGCGACACGGGTGAAGCTAAGGTTAAAAAAAGATGGGATAAATACAGGTGAGAGAAAAAAAAAAAGAGCAGGATCTCACCTTAAGCACTTAAAATAATATTGCTTTAATTAGGAACAATAGTATGCTGATTGGTGAATTAATTGTATCACAGAACACAAACTCATTCATCTTATACATTTTGGGAACCTGGCAGTTCACAGGGATTAGGTCTGTAAAGACAAAGTGGAATACAAGGACACTATACTGATTGTGTATACATATAGGATCAAACCATGGCTAAAAACAGAGCCCAGCAATACATCAGACCGCAAGTGTGTGAAACAGAAAAAGGATTTCAAAATACCTGTAATAGCTGGTAAGGAGACCTAGGTGAGGTGGTGTAGTAACAGCAGCTGCAAAGATTTCTATGACACAATGTAAGGCTTTAAAGAAGCCTTATATGTGCGTCCCAATAGGGACGCCAGTGCCTGACCTGGACGGATGGGACCTCGCCTGCTCCATGTCCCCATGCATGCGCAGGCGAGCACAAGAGGATCGCCGCCCATAGGGACAGGAAGGGAGCATAGAGTGGTCCATGAGGATGGAGCCGCTAGAGGAAGGGGCCCTCTGGTGCTGCAACCCTATTACCGCATGCTCATTTGTAGCCACCTACAGGTACTGACAAGGAAAAGCAGCAGTTACCTAGGCCTCACATCGACCCCAAAGCCCAGCAGAAGGTCTAACACTGGGTATTCACACACAGTCCAGTTATTATACAATTACAGTAACACAAATTATGTAATTGCTATTAGAATCCACAAATGATGTTAGGAAAAGTGCAAAAAATACAAAAAACTAAACATACAAAAAATACAAAATGGCGTAATAGTGTAAGCACAATTTAAAGAGAACATTGACTATAGAATACCATTAGTAGCACATCAAAGAAATGACACAATACATAAATACATAACAAAATACATAACATATTATGGGAAACTGTGTCTCGATCATTTTGGCTTCAAATGTCTGACCCATCACTATAGTTTAGTAGCGGATTATTATATCCTTACTGACAAGAACACACTGATGAATAACCCTCAATGCTCATAAGCAAGGGGGGCGGCCACATTTATATTTTACCTTTATAATTATTATTCTTCTTAGAGGACATTCTGAACTTTGCAAGTGTCATCTGTGACAAAACGCGTCAGTACGCGGTGTGCTGACATTACCCCTCTTATCCAGGAAGACGGGCGGAACAGCCGACCGGACAGCAGCTTGTTTGATTTCTTCTGCGCTATTATACAGCTTGTTTTGTAAGTGCATCTCTTTTTTAATAAACTTTGCATTGGTGGTTTTACGCTATGGAGCCTCTAATGCTTTCTATTACATGATGCTGGTACATTGATGTGTATTGAGCTTATCATGTTGGGCTGCCATTTGGGGGATTTCCATGATATACTGTATCCTATTCTTGGCCACCATCTACATCCCGCTGAACTCTACTGCCCCTCAGTTGTGCCATATAGGCTTTATACTTACTACTATTCGGTAAGAAGCTTTATTGTCGGTGGTGGATCACAGCACTTGTGGTGGACTGCACTATCATTTGTTTACCACACCAGTGACCTTATTGATTTATGGACACTTTATAGAAATATTTATTGTGTGCACTATTCATCTTATGGACATATTTTTTATTGAATACTTATTCATCAATTTATGTAATTTGGATATTTACTTTCAATTTGACACTTTTATTGTTTATATGGTCACATATTCTTAAGATTGATTCATATTTTTTTAACGCAGCATGTTGTTTAATAAGTTTGTTTGGGTGTTGTCACACTTGAAGCTGCAGCTTTTTTACTTTATTTTTTCACTAGTGCTGTTATTAATTTTTGGTTATTAATTTTTGGTTAAGTGTTTTTAAAGACAAAACGACTCGTTCTTATACAATGAAATCACCAGGTTCATGTACAATTGGATTTAATGACCTGAATAGGTTGGTGACTTTCCTATGGTGTGTAATTTGCAGCTTCCTTATAAGTGGTGACGGTGTCTGCCTTACAAATAATATCTATATAGTAATTCAGACACATTTTTTACTATTCTTTTCTTGGGCTGTTAATTACAAAAAAATGTTTTTACTTTTTATGTTGCTATCTGATGTGTGTCCCCACATCTGCCTTTGTCCGTATGCATATTGGTTATGGTCTGGGGATCTCGGGCACAGCAGTAATATATAACTTCTTTGTTACACCTATCTTTGTAATACCTTTCCACATGGTATAATATACTGTTTGTACATTAATTGTTTTTGTATTTGAATATTTATGGATATGTTTCTATTATAGAGAATTTGTACAAGCATATAAGCTCCTTAAGAAGCAAAATTTGCAAAACATGTAGAGCTACTAGTCATATTCCACTCCGTGACAGGATATGTTTCAGGTTTTATTATCTTACTGGCTATGACTTTATTGTCAGAACTGGTTCACTCTATATATCTCTATGTTGTTTTCATTGTATTCGTATCATGTATACATGTATTTTTATGCAAATTGTTATCAATAAAATGTGAATTTTTTATAATTGTGCCTTTAAAGTCCATGTTTCCCAACCTTTAACCATATACCTAATCATTAGGATGTGGCACCCACAGCACCACCCTGTGTTGGTGTAAAAAATAATTTTCAAATGCTATTGTACCCTTAATATTTTATAAATATTAGCATGATATTTCTAATTCCATTTAGAAGACCAGTATTCTAATAATCAAGTATTTTTTATGTAAAATAGTAAAAAAAAAAAAAAAGCAAGAATAATGTTCATGTATTTAAGTTTTTATAATTAAGGATAATTGCATGTTTACTGCATCTTATGTAGTTTTATTGTTAATTGGCCACATTTCACAGCCATATGAAAATTAGAAGCAGTGCAATAACTTATTGTAATTAACAAAGTTTTTCTTTCTTTCTTTTAAACTTTTACATTTGACAAAGCTTGTGGCTTATGTGAAGGTTGTTGCTTAAGCCATATTTGGATCTCAGCTACATTGCACTTGCCTGTAGTTGCCTTAAGGCACTTTTAAATCTTGTATCATCCCAAAAGAATTCCCTGGCATAATCAAATTAGATGTTTCATTTGTATTTAACAGTCTACTTTGCTCTAGCTTTTAAATAATATCCTAATGATGATTAGAAATTCAGACTAGTTCCCGGTGGTCAACAAAAGCTTTTCCATGACAGCACAAAAAGCTAATAATTCAAAAAGTGTGTGAAAGATACATTTGACGAGTATATTTGTGTAACTTCTACCTGGCCTCAAGATAAAAGTATACACAGGTGAGGTGCATTATTAAGATTTGTGGACGTTATTGGTAATGAAGAGGCAATGACACAAGCATTAACAAAATTCTGCTAATCTACATATTGCGGGAGCATTTATTTTTAATTATGCCTTAAATAATTATGACTTTATGTGGAACCACAGACAGATATAAAAGAGTGTATGTATTCTTTAAATAAATCTAAATGCTTGTTTGTAAATAGAAGTACCTTACCTATTTTTATATTTTCTACCCATAAACCCTTCATAAAAATACTTTTACAGGGAGAAAGGGGTACAGCACTGAGTGCCAATCAGCCTGTATAGATTGAACTGTGCTGTCAGTTTAATACTGGAAGTTTACTAGCAGGAAGAGAGAGACCAGACTGCTCTCCAGTTTGCTACATACAACCTTAGTTATACTTTAGAGTTCCCCAGAACACTCAAATTAAAAAAATGGCAAATTCAACTAGTAAGTTGGCAAATGACACTATTTACTTCCTTCCTCCTAAGCCTTAAGACTGATACTTTAAAATTATGGACAACCTCACTGAGAAATCATAAATTTGGAAAGGTGTCAGTAAGCATAGCCAAGGGGTAGACAGAAGAGGCTGTCATCTTGTGTGCTTCAGGAGGGAGTGGGGATCAAAAAATGCTGAATACTAGGGCTGCCATCTATGCTGCTGTTCACAGTTCATGGAGGAGGGGAACACTTTACCCTTTTTGCCTTGGGTGCTAAGGGACCTGGTCCCACCACAAAGTACTGGCTTAATATCTTATGAAATTGCATTTTAGAGTATGTTTGGTTAGGAGACTTCTGGAGCACTCTGAAAGCTAACTGAGTCACCAGGGAGAGTCTACTATATCATTCCACGGATCATTTACCAAGGTGCTAATGTCTACAGCTGTCAGGGCCTGGAATTTAACCTGGAACCTCTGCTGTGTTTGACAATAACTCTGCTTTTTTTAGCCACCTGGAATGCTGGATAGTTCCCTAGACAATTCCAGATCCTGCCTTGCATCTTGTATGTTTTTAACCTTGAACTGTTTACTCCTCCCACAAACTTTCTGATTTTAGCCATTTCTCTGCACTTCTTGCTTACCAGATTATTGTGCTCTCTCCAGCCAATATCTCACCTTTGTCCCTCCTGCTTCAGTCTGTATCTTTGCTACTATTTGTTACAGACCTTTGGCTTGTTCCTCAAATACACTTCTGCCTAATCCCAACCTGCAACTATTCATCACTGACGTTTGGGTTGTTTACTGAATATGCTTCTATTTGATCTCTACCTGCTTATCTGCTACTGGACCTCCTGGTGTGGAGATCCTAAAGACTGCGACCTGGTACTAACATGCAGCAAAACCCATTTCCACTATCAGGAGCTCTGTTGAATACCGATTAGTACTTAGACCCCGTACCTCAGGTGAACCCATGTCATCAGCCAGGGTGACCTGCTTGTATACATTTCCCACTTGTCAGTGGGTGCTGCTCCACTGCAATAGCTACTGGCTTCCAAGCCTAACTCCAGACTGTGACAAAAGCAATGCTTTAAGGTATACTTTACTTCATTAGCATGACCATTTTTATGTAGCCACTTTACTTCTCTTGGAATTTAATGTAAGGCTCTTAAAAATAGAAAGTAAACTGCCCTTTGATATTGTCTTATATGCCTTTCACACCATTTGATAGCGTTTGATACCCCTACCCTCCTTTAATCTATGATAGCCCCATGCTTCTTTGTCTTCTTTCTTTTATTCCCCATGTGGATTTGATATAGAACATTTTCTTTTAGTTTTAAATATTACATGTTACCTTTCTTCTTCCTCTGATTCTAACCACGATCTTTTTTTGAATGGAGGCTCACCTGTAAAAAGCTGCAAATCAGCATAAGCTCAAAGGACGATTCCCTTCAGATTTCTGTTATGTATGTTCATTACAGAATACAAGCCAGGTGTATAAAAAAGGCCATAAATTAGCTCAAAGGTGAGTGTATGTATCCACCTATACTTGATAAAGTTATGGACATAGTTCCTAGTTAAAGAAATATACCCATAGTGTTTACAATTTATTCCATTTTTTGTTTAAACGTTTTGAAAATGTTTGGTAAGGTAACTCAGCAGGAATCTTGGACTTGGACAAATAAAAGTGTTCCCTGCAGAGCTTTATATGTTAGTCATGATGATGCTATGGTATGTGTTGGCACAGACATATTATGCCTCTAATTGATGCCCAGTGCTTTTAAAACAAGGAGGAACAGACAGCTAATTATTCTGGAAGTCCAATTTGAGATAACCGAATAAAATTAACAGGTTATATTGAGGGACCCACTTTGCTCTGAGATCTACTTTCCATTTTCCTACTTCCCCGTTGCCTTTAGGAATTTTTCTCTGATCTGCTTCAAACCATTGGTGAATTAGGTGAGTAATATATATAAGGAATTGAAAGGATTTTATGCACAGAACAGTTTGTGATTTAAAGGAAACCGTGGGTCCATGTAGTCATTTAACCTTCTTAGTGGTATTCCCGAGTGTGGCTCGGGGTTAAATTTCAGAGCCCAAAGCGGTAACCCCGAGCCACACTCGGGGTACTGCCAGAAGCATCGCTGGATCCTGTAAAAGAGGTTACTTACCTTTTCACCGGGATCCATCGATGTATGTGAGCGGTATGCGGCGGCGGATCTTCCTCCTGATCCTCTCCGTGCCCCGGCTTCCGTCTCCTGCGACATGACGTTCACAGGGGGGTAACCGGTGGCAAATTCAAATGTAAAACACACCAAACACACTGATACCATTCAAAATAAAAGAAATTCACATTACATTGCCCCCCAGTGCCCTTTCCTGCAGTTTTACTGTACTTTTTATGTATATATATATATATATATATATATATATATATATATATATATGTATGTATGTATACATATATATATATATATATATGTATACATACATACATACTTTAACTTATTTATAGTTTTTTATTATATTATAATTTATGATTTTGTGTCTCAAACTTTATCATACCCAAGATGTTATAAAGAAGAACGCACAGTAAAAAATGAAAATATGTAAATAGTTGGTTTGGGCTGCTCATTCTCAAGAACTACATGCAAAATAATGGTACCGCTATCAGCACCTAAAATCCGAAAGAATCATACCGTTAGGGAGGTTAAAATGTTTCTGTTTACTAAGGCCAATAAAGTTTAATGATGATGGTCCATTAGAACATAACACCTCACCATCTCAAGAATTTTAAACAAGGGCCCATGACACTTACCACCACCTTCATGGTGAAATCCTGTCACAATTTGTTAAGCTCTTGGGCTGTCATCTTCACTCTTGGATCACTACTTATTTAGTTTTTTTTAACCAAGAACAAGCATGTAAACAGTGAAGGTATGAGATATTTGTATTTGGTAAAACTAGTCATATACTAGCAGAATTTTATTAGGAAGTTTTAATTTTAAGAACATTTGTTAAATGTTCTAATCATTATTAGGGTCAAATTAACAATTGTTCTCAACCCCTGAAACCAGAAAATTTGAAGAATGGATTTTTTTTTTTTTTTTTGCATGAATTAATTTATAACAGCAAATGTGGTTTTATATTCAGGAAGGTCTATTCATTACAAAATTGAATGTTAAAAGCAAATGTTTTTTGAAGTACTTTCAAATGACATTCCTCATGTCATCGAATATACTAATGAAAACTGTCATACACATGTTTGCAAGAACTTTTGCTTGAAATTTACTAGTGTATGGCCAGCTTAATATCAATTTTTAAAGCAGCAGTACTGTAAAAAAAAAAAATGGAAAATGCACATTTTAAAGCAATGTGCCTCAGAGCTGTGCATGTAGGTCTATATCCATGTATGGGGGAAGGGAATGGGGAATGCCGCTCAGGTGTATGTCCAAACAGGTGCTGGCTGGATCCGCCGTCCAGGAAGATGCAAGTAGAAATGTGAAGCCGCACTCAGATGATTGAAATCAAATGAAAATGTCTTTATTCTTCAAAAGTATATTTATTTAATTTTTATTTAATTTAATTTAATTTTTATTTAATTTATTTAAAATTATTTAATGATATGCAGTTGTGCAGAGCTACAACAATCAATTTCCTGGTGACCACCTTTAAATATTGACCAATTTCCGCTATCCCACACCGTGGTAATGAGTAAGCGGCCATTCGAGCCGTGAAACGCGTCTACCTTGGACATATTCTGTTCCTCACACTGTCTGTTTGTCCTGGATACTTTTGAAGAATAAAGACATTTTCATTTGATTTCAATCATCTGAGTGCGGCTTCACATTTCTACTTGCATGTAGGTCTATAGCCAGGAGAACACTACTCTCCCGAAACCCAAGCTTAAAAACAAACCCCAGGAGAATTACATGGAACACCGCCGACTCCATAGTGCAAATCACATTTTATAAATAGGGTGTAAAATGCAGAGTAAATGGCCCTATAGATTTAGGCAATGATAAACTATATAAAGCCCTGGATATTTCTGTCTATTATTAGTGATAAGGACCTATTTGTTCCATTTCAGGGTTTAGGTTTATATTGAATACTGCAACCCAGTTTCAGACAGGCAGTTTTGCACAGTAGACATACTACAGCTATTAAACCTGGTAATTATAAACTCAGCAGTTCTGAAACATGCTCTAATGTCAGTTGGTGACACTGTTTATTTTGCTGTAGTGTGCATTCTTGTATATTCATATCCTTATTATTAGACATTACTGTCTAAATGTAATTAATCTGCTGTATAATAGTGAAACTTTCCTAATTATGGTTCAGAAATTGATCATATGATTCAATAAAAATGACATATTTGCTGCATGTTGTAACTCTGGGTTCTTGTCACTTTTCTGCACTAATAAATAAACAGTGCACCCAGAAAGTATTCACAGTGCTTATTTTTTTCCACATTTTGTTATGTTCTCATTCCAAAATGGATTCAATTAATTATTTTCCTCAAAAATCTACAAACAATACCCCATAATGACAGTGTGAAAGAAGTTTGTTTAAAATCTTCACAAATGTATTTAAAAAAAAAAAAAAAACATGTATATAAGTATTCACAGATTTTGCTCAATACTTTGTTGGAGCACCTTTGGCACCAATTACAGTCTCAAGTCTTTTTGAGTATGATGGTACATGATTTGCACACCTATTTTTGGGCAGTTTCTCTCATTCTTCTTTGTAGGACCTCTCAAGCTCCATCAGGTTGGATGGGGAGTGTCAGTGCACAGATGTTTAATCGGGTTCATATCTGGGCTCTGGCTGGGCCACTCAAGGACATTCACAGAGTTGTCCCATAGCCACATTTTTTTGTTATCTTGGATTTGTGCTTAGGGTCGGTGTCCTGTTGGAAGATAAACCTTCATCCCAGTCTGACGTCCAGAGTGCTCTGGAAAAGGTTTTTATCAAGGAAATCTCTGTACATTGCTGCATTCATCTTTCCCTCAGTCCTGACTAGTCTCCTAGTTACTGCCGCTGAAAAACATAGTATGGTATTGACTAGGTGAGGAGCAGTGCCTGGTTTCCTCCAGACATGAGTCTTGCCATCCAGGCCAAAGAGTTCAATCTTGTTTCATCAGACCAGAGAATTTTGTTTCTCATGATCTGAGAGTCCTTCAGGTGCCTTTTGGCAAACTCCATGCTGCCATGTGTGTTTTACTGAGGAAGGGCTTCCGTCTGGCCACTTTACCATACAGGCCTGATTGGTGGATTGCTGCAGAGATGGTTGTTATTCTGGAAGGTTCTTCTCTCTCCACAGAGAAACGCTGAAGCTCTGTCAGAGTGGCCATCGGTTTTTAGTAACCTCCCTGACTAAGGCCAATGTGCTCATTGGGACTTTCAATGCTGCAGAAGTTTTTTTGTACCCTTCCCCATATCTGTGACTCAATACAATCCTGTCTCAGAGGTTTACAGACAATTCCTTGGACTTCATGGCTTCCTTTGTGCTATGACATGCACTGTTAACTGTGGGACCTTACATAGATAGGTGTGTGCTTTTCCAAATTATGTCCAGTCAACTGCAATTTACCACAAGTGGACTCCAATCAAGTTTTAGAAACATCTCAAAGATGATCAGTGGAAACAGGATGCACTTGAGCTAAATTTTGAGTGTCATGGCAAAGGCTGTGAATACTTATGTACATGTGATTTTTTTCATTTTTATTTTTTATAAATTTGAAAAGATTTCACACAAACTTTTTTTACAGTGTCATTATGGGGTATTGTTTGTAGAAGTTTGAGGAGAATAATGAATTTAATCCATTTTGGAATAAGGCTGTAACATAAAAAAATGTGGAAAAAGTGAAGCACTGTGAATACTTTCCACATGCACTGTATATAGTTTATATACCAGTTTATAAACCCTAATTAGCACAAAACAATATGCAGAATACTTGTATGTGAAATTGATAGATATAGTGGACCTTAATGTTCCATGCTTAAGTATACAGATTTAAAGAGCGGCGATATTAAGCTGCTCGGCAATCCCAATTGATGGACCATAAATATTTGTATGCTTTTGAATTCGATTACATTTCCTTTCTTTTCCTTCACAAAGTAACAATGAATAGTATTTAATGTATTAAAAATAGACACAAATGTTAAAGTTTACAAGACTGATTTGATGGGGAAATGTAACATGATGCTTGGTCCAATTTTCAACCTATAAGTATAGTATGTAGGTCAACATAAAGTGAGAGAGAGAGAAAAAGGAAAAGAAGACACAAAGTCTGACAAGGGGAGGGGGAGAAGGGAAAGGGTACAGAATCATTGTATTGAAATTTGCCGATCAATATAAAAAAAACAGATATCAGGGCCAAAAGCATGATGGTGCATCAGCTTCTCTACCTTCTTCACTAATTAAGCAACAATATCCAATAGAGACTGCACAGCAAAAGAGACATTTTGTGATCATGATTTAAACACTGCATTCTGAAAAAATAATTTTTGCAAATTTGTAAATGGCAAAACTCATGCATTAAAATAGCTGAGAATTAATAGTAAATAACACCTTGCATTAATGTTTGCATTAACAAAGACCCTGCAATATCTCAAATGCATTTAACTATGTATCTTATGCTGTATATTCATGTTTGAATAATGTCAGCATGAAGCACTTTTATGCTAAGTCATGTCATACAGTTAGTAGCCATGGCCTAGTAAGGAGTGATGTTATGCAGTCCATAGGAATGGTCTTTTTACTGACTGATGTCATATGGCCATTAGCTGTGGCCTGTTTACTAAGCACAGCAGACACATCAGACCCCTCTAACTAGATGCTGTTAGAAACACAGAAAATCCCATAACAGTTACACTATATACCAAATCTTTAAACACTTCAAATTTGACTCTACAACACCAACATATGGTTGTTCCCTGTATTGTACTCTTACTATTAAGACAAGAACTGCTACAATTTCAGAACAGGGGTTCCCAGTAATGTTATATTACAGAATAAAACTGAAATACAACTTTTTATATCTCTTATACATCCAACTGGTTCTATATTCTGCTGCGCTAGATGTGTATTTCAGTTTTTAATTAAAATCAGTTGCGTAGCAACCCAGAAAAGCAATAGCTTTATGTTACCAATAGTGCACTGGGGTAAGTTGGTGTTACCAAGCAACTGCACAGCCTAGGAACTGTCAAGAACAAGGTAAGGGCAAAAGGGCTCAAATCAATTATGAGTGGGTAAACCATTTTGCCATGAAAGCTTGAAATATTTAGCTATCTGTGTGTATTACTTCTGACCTAATACCTGTTTACTCTTTTTTTAATAACAGGCTGGAATCTGAAAGCCAGACCTGCTGAAGATAAAACCAATTACAAAAAAATATACAGCACATATAGCATGACATTGGTAGAGTAAAAAAGATGTCAAATAAAAATTGACTTAGGAAAGAGAATGCCTATTATTTGCAGAGGACAGTATGATAGATGATACACTTTTATTACAGTCATAAATGGTTAGGGATTATTTTTAATTAAAGAGCCAAGTGCCCAAACCAATAAAAAAGGTAAACTAACACAATCACAACTTTATGCAAAAGTGGCCACATACAGTATATAAAGAAAATACGATCTTAAGCATTTTTGTAAGTAACTTTGGTACCCAATTTAGAGCTCTGCAATACTTGGCCCTAAAAGTAAAAGGAGGTAATAGGAAGCATATTTTTTTTTCCTAATGAATCCTGATCAAAAAGTAATCAACCTCCACAATACCACCTTAATGTGGACCTTTACTCCAAATTGAAATTACCAGTCATCCTTCTTCTCTTATCTGCCACTAACTGACGTGCTGTTTTTTTTTTTTTTTTTTCAGGGAGCTGGTACCTTTTTTTTATTACAAGTACCAGCTCTCACTTCCTCAATCCTTGCATAGGCAACGATGATGTCAGTTTAGCCCTCCCTTCGACCGCAGTCTCCTGGGACATGCCACATGTGCCACAAGGCTGCAGGACCAGTCTAACAGTGCCACGTGATCTAGTGAATGTAGACTAGGGAGCTGACTGTGAAACATCACATCCAAGATTGAGGCACCAGTGATCTGAAGCCCAGCAAAGAATATGCTCCAGGGAACAAATTGCTGGACTCCATGGGCAGATGTGTACCTCTTTGTTAAAATATTTGCAGCTGCTAAGTTTTCATTTTTAAGGACAGGAGTAAAGTTCCTCTTTAATTTAAAATATTATTTCTTCTGAAACTTTCTAGATCAGCTTATTTATTTGTGAATGAATTAATAAATTCTTCAACATAAACCAGCTGACTGGCGTCCACTGCACTGATCCATGTTGCGGTTATGGTAAAGACACTATAGGCACACAAAACAACAGGGGATGGAAAGCAGGAATGAAACTTAAGTAAATCAAGAGGGATGCAAATAATGAAACCCACTCACTCATAAACAAAAATCCTATGTCAAGCATTAGCATATGAAAAAAATAGAGGCAAAGAGGAATAAAATTGCCCCAAAGCACCATAATGCATTGAGTAACCAGGGTCAATGTTTGTGTGTGTTTTTAATGACTACGTAGTCTATATTTTGGGAAGGTGGATGGTTCTTTATAATTTTTTCTCTCATTTATCACTGTTTGTTTCTTGGATATTTAATAAATGTTTGTTTTTTATTAGGAACTGTGTCAGTGTATTTATCAATGCTATTTTTTAATTAGTATCTCCATTGACCCCGGTTACTCAATGCATTTTGGTGCTTAGGGGCAATTTCTTCCTTTTGCCTCTATTTTTTTCATATGGTAAAGACACTATGTCTACATCGACTACACTGAAAGTCATCATTTGCATATAGATAGGCACACCTTCTCCGCCCCCATGTGACAGCGCTCAGGTATACCTTGCCCCACCCTGCACAGTGGGAGGTGAAAGAAAACATGTATGCTTGACCCATATCTGCATTTCCAGGTTTTTTAGTGGGACTGCAGTGCATATCCAGGAGACAGGATACTGGTTTGATATCAATGAGAATCTCTGCTATGCGGCAGGGGATGATGGCTATTATGTATCTGAATTGCTATAATAGGTTTACTTTACGTTTTAACTGGAGTATATCATTTAAGTAGCAGCTGGCTGTTGTCTTGAATAATGTCTGTGTGGTATCAGACATCAGGAGGTACCATGTTTTAACATTAAGTTAAAAAGAACAGCATCTGATAAAAAACTATGGAAAACAGGATACATTCCAGTGTGCTAATAGCGCTTAAAAACAATGACCATCTGCCTTGTGTAATTCAACTTATAGTGTGGACAATAGCTTTGATGAAAGCATCAGTATCTTCATTAACAGAGCAGCATGCTGATTATTCATCTAGCGTTAAGAGAAAATATAGGTAATGTCAGTCATTTAGAGGCATCCTCATCTGCTGCAAGTCCATTAGTAAAGCCGAGCTAATGAAATGACACACGTTAAATAACTACTAATACAGCTGACTTCATTATAAACATTCTAATCACACTGTATACACATATTGTAAAAGAGAGTTGTAGGACATATCTTTGTCACCGTCAGCTGGATAATAGCTATTGTCACACATTAAATGAAGAACAAGAAAACACACCAGCCTGTTGATAAACTCAGGCGATTCATAGTTAATTAAACAAATTTATAATGAATACAGTCTCTCAGCGTTATCGGGGTGCAGTTGTCTGGCTCACCACTCAGTAATGGGATGAGGTCCCTAAGGAATTTTACATCTAAATGACAATATGGTTCATGTAGAGTTGAAGTGATACCTTTTATTGGCTTAATGTGTAGAGTAAAAGGACACGCTTTGGAGAACTTTGATTCCTACATCAGACCTTGTATGTACAGTATTTAGCCTTTGGGAGAAACATTTTTTAATACATGGCTGATTTGATTGGAGAACACTACTGGGAGCCCCTGGTTAAAGCTGTACTCTAGTCAAAGCTTTTATTTTTATTTTTGAACAGAGTTGGGTATAGATAAAACTCTATTTTACCATGTTCTATGAACCTCTTGGAGAGATTCATTTCCTTGACAAAGAGGGAGGGATAAGAAATCTCTTCAGTTGGAACATAGTTGGTACAGGCTAGAATAAAACAACATTTTAGTAAAATGGGGAAGACCTAGGACCTAATTAAGGTTAAGGTTATTATTAATATTTTATATACAGTTGTGCTCATAAGTTTATATACCCTGGCAGAATTTATGATTTCTTCGCCATTTTTCCAGAGAATATGAATGAGAGCACAAAAACTTTTCTTTTACTTGTGGTTAGTGTTTGGCTGAAGCCATTTATTATCAATCAACCGTGTTTACTCTTTTTACATCGCAATGACAACAGAAACTATCCAAATGACCCCAATCAAAAGTTTACATACTCTGGTGATTTTGGCCTGATAACATGCACACAAGTTGACACAAAGGGGCTTGAATTCTATTAAAGGTAACCATTCTCACCTGTGATCTGTTTGCTTGTAATTAGTGTGTGTGTATAAAAGGTCAATGAGTTCTGGACTCCCGAAAGACCCTTGCATCTTTCATCCAGTGCTGCACTGACGTTTCTGGATTCTGAGTCATGGGGAAAGCAGAAGAATTGTCAAAGGATCTGTAGGAAAGTGTAGCTGAACTGTATAAAACAGGGAACTGATGTAAAAAGATATCCAAGGAATTGAGAATGCCAATCAGAAGTGTTCAAACTATAATCAAGAAGTGGAAAATTAGGGGTTCTGTTTAAACCAAACCCCGGTCAGGTAGACCAACTAAAATTTCAGCCACAACTGCCAGGAAAATTGATCGGGATGCAAAGAAAAACCCACATACAACTTCAGGTGAAATACAGGACTCTCTGAAAACATGTAGTGTGGCTATTTCAAGATGCACAATAAGGAGGCACTTGAAGAAAGATGGGCTGCATAGTCGAGTCGCCAGAAGAAAGCCATTACTACACAAATGCCACAAAGCATCCCACTTTCAATATGCCAAACAGCACAGAGACAAGCCTCAAACCTTCTGGCACAAAGTCATTTGGATGAGTGATGAGACCAAAATTGAGCTTTTTGGCCACAACCTTAAACACTACATTTGGAGAGGAGTCATAGAGGGCTATGATGAAAGGTACACAATTCCTACTGTGAAACACAGGGATGGCTCGCTGATGTTTTGGGGATGTGTGAGCTACAAAGGCACAGGAAATTTGGTCAGAATTGTTGGCACGATGATTGCAGTATGTTATCAAAAAATACTGGAGGAACATTTGCATTCATCAGCCCAGAAGCTGCGCATGGAACGTACTTGGACATTCCAACATGGCAATGATCCTAAACACAAGGCCAAGTCGACCTGCCATTGGCTACAGCAGAATAAAGTGAAGGTTTTGGAGTGACCATCTCAGTCTCCTGACCTCAATATCATTGAGCCACTCTGGGGAGATCTCAAACGTGAAGTTCATGCAAGACAGACCAAGAATTTACACAAACTGGAGGCTTTTTTCCAGAAAGAATGGGCAGCTTTACCATCTGAGAAGATAAAGAGCCTCATCCACAAACTCCAAAAAAGTCTTCAAGCTATCATTGATGCTAAAGGGGGCAACACACGGTATTAAGAACTGGGGTATGTAAACTTTTGATCAGGTTCATTTGGGTAGTTTCTGTTGTCATTATGAGTTTAAAAGAGTAAACACAGTTGATTGATAATAAGTGGCTTCAGCCAAACACTAACCATGAGTGAAAGAAAAGTTTTTGTTTTATCATTCCTATTCTCGGAAAAATGGCCAAGAAATCATAAATTCTGCCAGGGTATGTAAACTTATGAGCACAACTGTATATATGTATATATATATATATATATATTATTATTTATTATTATTGTTATATAATTTTTTTAAATTTTGCAAACAGGTAATTTTTCTCCTTCAATGATGAGCACTGATGAGGTGGCACTGATGGGCACTGATAATGTGGCACTGATGGGCACTGATAGGTGGCACTAATGGGCACTAATGAGGCAGCACTAGTGGGCAGTGAGCAGGAGGCACTGATGGGGCTGCAGTGAGGCGTGACACTGATTGACACTAATAGGCGAGATGTAGAAACGGCACTGATAGGCAGCACTGATGGGCACTGATGGGTGGTACTAATGGGCACTGATAGGCACTGGTAGGTGGCACTGATAGGCTGCACTGATAAGTGACACTGATGATGAGGCACTGATTGGCAGCACTGCTGGGCACTTTTTTAGCAGCACTGGTGGGAACTAAGGGAACCAATGACCCTCTAATAGAAGCTGGTTAACAGCTTTCATCTTGTCTTCACGCTGACCGCGTGAGGAAAAGAAAAAGCCCATATCCGACTTCTGTTTACATCTGCGATCAGCTGTCATGTCCATGTATGCCCTCTCGTCATTCCAAGCCAGCGCTGTAGCCTTATTTCTGCTATAGCGAGAGCGCCAAGTGGATATATATATATATTCCTGTCCCAGCGACAACTTATCGCCTCATCACTTGTCCTGTTGTCAAAGGCTGTCACAGGGACATGGAATGCAGGGTAATTGGGGTCATGAGCAGCAATAAAACCTTAACATAAGTATTTTCTTCTACTACAATAATTCAAAACTAAAATTTAGTTCAGGGAGGAGTTGGGCTTTACCTAACTTTTGCATACGTTTGCTGATTACTGATAGCAATTAATCAAACTATAGTTTTTGTTCATTGGCCCAATAATGGAAGGTAGGGCCAAAAAAAAAAACACTCCATTTTAATTGTCCCAATTGGATCATTGTGGTCCCCATTGTATTTTTAGAGTTTCCCTTCATGTTATGTTTTTTCAGACTCAAATCTATAGTGGGAAAGAGGGCTTGCATACTGCCCAACAAGATTTTATATGACTTCACAAAAGGCACTAGTGATAAGGCATCATTTCTAGTCAACCTTCCTTCATTTGCTGCAGTATATACACTATATTGTCAAAAGTATTCGGACACCTGCCTTTACACGCACATGAACTTTAATGGTATCCCAGTTTTAGTCCGTAGGGTTCAATATTGAGTTAGCCCACCCTTTGCAGCTTTAACAGCTTCAACTTTTCTGGGAAGGCTGTCCACAAGGTTTAGGAATGTGTCTATGGGAACGTATGATCATTCTTCCAGAAGCGCATTTGTGAAGTCAGGCACTGATGCGCTTCTGGAAGAACAAAAAGTCAAACATTCCCATAGACACACTCTTAAACCTTGTGGGCAGCTTTTCCAGAAGAGTTGAAGCTGTTATAGCTGGAAAGGGTGGGCCAACTCAATATTGAGCCCTACAGACTAAGACTGGGATGCCATTAAAGTTCATGTGCATGTAAAGGCAGGAGTCCCAATACTTTTGGAAATATAGTGTATGTGGTATTTTCAACAGACTAGTGGGAGTGGATATTATTCATTAAAATTTGCTGTAATCACAGTTGCTTTGTACTTTGGCCTTAATGGCTAAGCGTATTGTATTGATATTGTATCATTAATACTTTTGCTGGAATTTTGGTGATTAGCCATCAACGATAAACTCTAGGCAGATATAAAACACAAATAACTTCAGTTATGTATTCATTTAAGATTAATAAATGTATTTTTTCAAATGGTTTTCAAAGGGTTATCTGTGTTGTGTGCCTAGCTATTGTTTAAGTGTAGTGTGGAAGGTGCTTTTACTAATGGAAGGCATGGGTCCATGTCCCTGCTTTACAGGAACACAGGATCCATGCCTTCTATACTGACAAAATGGTAGTCTGCCTTGTTTACATTGGCGTTTTGCTGTTTTGTCTGTATACTGAACGATCAGCGGGTGCTGGCAGATATTGAGTCCGCGGGACCGGCTAATCAATAGAATCACAGCGGGAGCGAGCCACCGCCAGTGCACACTTGAATCCTATACCCAGAAGTGCAGGATCACGTATATGCGTAAATCTGCTATAGGGCAGTAGGCAAGCGGTTAAATTTAAACTAGAAGCATAACCATTTTACTTGTAATTTTGGGTAGAGTAAGGGAAGGTTTAACTATGGCGATATCTACAAGGAGTTCCAAACAGGGACTTATTGGTGACAAATACTTCTTCCTACAAACAACAACTACTGTTATACCACAGGGTGGTAGTCTTGGGCGGAATCATAGGGATTTGGACACAATTAGTAATGAGGAATGGGATAAAGCTTTGGAGAATTTGACCAGAGTCTCCTTATCATCCTCACAGTGCCTGATCCAGTTATTTAATATTCATAGGTCACACTATACTCCTCAAAAATGATATACCTGGGGTAAAGCAGCTACATCAAACTGTCCAAGATGTACTACCAAAATGGGTACACTAAGGCTGGCCATACATGTTCAATTTTCTTGTACAAAAAATAAAAAAAAATAAAAAATAAATGTATTTTTAATAGCAACTAGTGTAGGGGCCCACATTTGACTGGGAGTGGGCAGGACAAAACGTGTAGCTAATTGAGTATGCTGCATGTATACAGTATGTGCTTACAAGAAACATAATAACAGTATGAGAGAGCAGAGAGATAACCTTACTAGTCTGCTGCTGTGGTTTTACAGTCTAATTACAGGTGACTTAGCTGAGGTTTTTTAACTAAATTAGAGAACAGTCAGGTCACCAATCTGGCTCTGCTGTTTTCCGGATAGGTATAAACACAATTACTTTTGCAGGTAAACAGTTTTCACATATTCTGTATGTGATTAGCTGTTGATCTGATTTCAGTTGTATTACATCATTTCCAGGTAAGTTATGTATGTGTGTAGTTTCTTTGTTAGCTGCGTTGTTTAGTATAATTCTATATACCTGTTACCCACGCTAATAACTTTTCTTTATATTTCTTCTTTTTTTTTAATTCTGGGTGAATTGTTTAAGATTTTCCAGAAAAATGCATTAAGGAGCTTCTAGTCATGCCTCTGTTTGTGTGGATTTGATTTAAAAGAAGTGTGTTCATACACAAAAGTATATGGGGTCAATTCCCTAAGAGTTAAATAACGGCAAAAACAATGCAGTAAAATGGCTCTTGTGATAAATCAGTTTTGAAACTGCAATTCACTATGAATTGCAGGGTAAATACCTACTGGCGTAAAGTTTCGATAATGTGGTAATTACCACATATTTTCATGTGGTAATTTATTGCATTCAGCTGCTTGCTAAGGAGTGGGCCACTGCATCCTTAACAACAGATGACTCATACCATCTTGTCATTATGACTGTAAAGAAAACATTCTGGCAATTAAAAAAGATGAAAAAAAAAAACAGTGCAGGGTCTCCCCTCCCAATGCATACCAGGCCCTTTGAGACTGGTATGGATTGTAGGGGAACCCTGCACCAAAATAAAAAAAAGAACAGAAACGGTGTGGCATCCCCCCAAAATCCATACCAGACCCTTATCCAAGCATGCAGCTGGCAGCTCAGGAGAAGGAGGGGCTGAGGGAGCGGCCCCCCTCCTGAAAAATACCAGGCCATATGCCCTCAACATGGGGCTGCTTTAGGGTAGAGGGGCTTATGGGAATCTGGAAGCCCCCAGATCCCGGCCCCCCATGTGAATACGTATGGGGTACATTGTACCCCTACTCATTCACCAAAAAAGTGTCAAAAATAAATAAAAACACACACACAGTTTTTGACAATTCCTTTCTTCACAAAAAAAAATGTCCACTGAAGTCTGCCACCACCGCCGGACCCAAAAAACAAGAGGAAAAAAACCCTTTCCGGCCCCGATGAAGGCTCCTGCCAACTGCCTGCTCCTCCATCTGACAGTTCCTAAATAGCTAAGGAGAGAGGCCAGTCAGTGACGTCCCTGGGTGGCCCCACCAAGTGTGACTTAATCAACTCAGCATGCTCCTGGCTGATGACGTCACACGGGACGGGGCCAGTCGTGACATCACTGAATGGCCCTGCCCCTTAGCTATTTAAGAAATGTCAAACGGTGTAAATGAGCCAAGTGACCATGTTATCACAGTAAACATTTGTGAATTGACTCCTATGTGTGGTTAACGTATTGTGGATGATATACACTTAAGTTAAGGCAAGCTAAGATCAAGGATTGGCCTGAAGTGGAGGTGAGCAGATCTCCCTTGCAGCAGTAATGTCTTTTGTATATGTTTAAATTGATTTTGAGATTTCTGGTTTTAATACAGATGAAACCTCCTTGGCTGGTCTTGCAAACAGCTTTATTTTAGTCATCAAATTGGCCTCCAATATGAGCTGATGCTTCAATTTTCATCAGTCAATCCCAGATATTCCTTGGCTTCATAATGGACACCAATTATCTGGAACCTGGAGTATGAACTATGCAGCCCCTTCTTTAAAACCTTTCAATATAACGTAGGAGACATTTTTTCTACTGCCTCAGCATCTTTTATATTACCTTTAATTTATAAGTAGCTTCACCGCCACGCTTTTTGAAGCTTCAATCACACATACAAACGCTCTACCTCTCATAATAGTGTATTTCTGTCTTACCGTTTATCTTAATCATATTACATGCATGTTTTTTTTTCCCAGAATATTTTCCCTTAAGCCTCAATATCAAATGGACAATCATGCAAAATCATTGCTTTTAACAAGCACAACAGAGGAAGAATATGTACAGCGCAGATGGCATAAGGAAATAGAAAATGTTTCTGCATATGTTATGCAAATGAAATTGGGCTCTGTGCATGGAGTGAATTATAGAAATGAATGTGTGCCGGGTTAGCACAGATTGAGTTTCGAAGGAGGACATGTGGGCTGAGCGTAGATTACAGAGAGGTGTGAAATTTCACTCTGTGCTGAGGGGAGGAAGATGAGGAAAAAAGTGCACTTCTTGTAAGCTCAGGACAGTTATCTTTCCAATTCACTGTACATAACGTGCCGCAGGCTAAAAATGTCACTGAATGTCAAACAGCAAAACTGTTTTAGAGCGGCAGACATTGCGCAGCTGTTTAGCATACCTTATAGGCAAACTGGATACATTACAGTTTCAAGAGAGACATAGTTTTCTTGCACTGTTGACCTAAGGGCTTCTAGGACATGGAGAGCCCGGAAGAATAGTCAGGATAACATTATTAATGCATGCTGAAAAAGAATAACCTATAACCTAGAAAATTGCCTCCCTCTGTAAATAATGCTGGAGACAGCAATATGGAGAGTGAGGTATTATCGCCTTAATGATAGAAATTGTAATATTTAAAGGGCAGCTTGAAGCTAAACACACCGTTGAAGCAGTTATATACTGTTAGAACGTTATTACCTGGCAAACAATGATTAAAGTGGTTGTAAAGGCAAATGTTTTTTTTTACCTTACTGGAAAGGAGTTAATAAGGATGAGGCACAAAACAGGTCCAAGATATTTGAAAGGAACTAATGTAACTCTCTGGAACCACTTAAAGTCTGTTGCTCCCTTAAAAACCACCAAAGGCCACCTTAAAATGGAACTGAACCCTCCTATCCTTTAGAACCAAAGAAGCTGTCATCTTAGCCTCTGTTTGATCGGTAGATCCCATGGTGCTGTACATGCAATCAGTTATGATACTAATCATTTGATGGCTTGACAGTTCTGTTGAGAGCACAAGTAACAGTGACAGTTATCATTTACAGCATGTCCTGAATTTAGTTTGGGTAACAGTGAAAGTATTAATTAGGAACAACCCCTTTATAGTGTGTACGTGTATCGATTAGGAGCACTAAGTGTAATTTCTGCTGCCTTGTTCCTCTGCTACGAGCATGAATCACTTCTGACAATTTTTTATGACACCAAGAAAAAAATGATGACAGGGGAGGGTGCTCATGGACACAGCCTGTGATTGACAGACCCAGCTCTGTTCCTGTGTGCTGTGTGAAGGGGGTGTGTTTCTTCCCTCCATTCAGCTCTCAGGGTACTCCTTACCGAGCTCTGCAGAGTGTAAATTCAGCTCTTCGTCCTCTGCTTTCCGAAAGTTGAAAGTTCAGACAAGCTTTATAAACTCTGGACTTTAAATGGATGAAGAGAAGAGAAGATTTCAGATAAACAGGTATAACTTATGTAGGAGGATTTGTTTCATCTCTGTGTATCACTTGAGGCCACTCACTTCTTTGGGTATATGTAAGGGTTTACAAACACTTTAAAATGATGGGTTTAGTTCCACTTTAATTTCCTATTCCCCGCTATTTTGACAAAATGGCAAGGTTTCACCAAAATTTCTTGATTTTTGCCAAAATGTCAGGGAAATTATGTATACAGTATATCTGATATGAGCGAGTAATAACATAGGGGGCAATTTATCCAAGCTTAAACAGAGTAACAGAACACTTTGTACGATCACTGTTAATGATAGAAAATGCCTATTGAATGTATAAACATATCCATTTAATTTTATTATGCACCAATTTTTCCCATTAACTTTTAGATTTATTTTTGTCAATAATTTGCGAACTGATCAACAGTAAAAGCTGAACTTCAAGAAAATCAAAACCCACTAAAGTAGGAATGTAATAAAAAGAGATATAGGGGTTGCCATAGCTGGCCTACTACTCAAAATGCTTATTGACTATCTGGCAAGTTGACCCACTGACTTCTTACTATATGAGACAATGAACTAGAAAAAGCATGCAGCGAGTAAAGTCAGAATAAAGCTTTTGATCTGAGTACTTTTTCCAAGCCAGTGACTGAGGTCACTGAAGAGCATGACAACCAGGCAGCAGGCCTTGTCAAAATGTGATATCAGCCTTCACATTCATCAAAGTACATGTTTTTTGCACAGTTATGTATTAAATTAAAATATTGTAAAATGCATAATTACCTGAATCCGTCATATACTTCAGCCTCTTGTAATCCCCTGAGGACATCACATGACGAAACTAGTAGGGCGGGACTAGGACACTGGACATTACCGCGCATGCTCAATTCATGCTCATGGCTTGGATGGTGACAGCCGGAGGCAAAGAGCACATTACAAACAAACACACACGTTGGAACCCTTAGTTGACACTTACTAAATGTGAGTTTTATTTTATATTTTAATAAATGGATGAATTGTTTTATGGAATCACGCTATACGGACTCATCTTTTCTCCCAATATATGATGTATCCCTATCTACACTGGACATAATATACATATAACAAAGACATAGTAGCTGGTTTATAACTTTACCAGCCACTCCATCTAGTGGCTATTTAGTTTGGGGTGATTGGTGTAAGCAGCACACAGGTTTTTTTTGGCATGCTCCTCTCACAGAAGATTTATTGCACAGAATGTATGCACTTTTCTGCACTTCGCTGGATTTTCTTTGGGACTTTCAGGAATATCAATGAATGGATGTTGTTTATGATTTATTTTTAATTTTTTAAACACTGATTTATTTAACTGGACTTTTGCACTGATATGAATTGTTTGCTTTTTTATGTGTAACATTTTTTCATATGTACTAATATTTTGTATTGCCTTCATTATACATTTTTTTGCACTGATTTTTAAACATTTTTTTGATAGGTAATATTATTTTTGCACTATATTGCACTTGCACTTTTTGGGTAGGAGATTTTAGGATACTATAACACTGAAGGGTAGATTTGCACTGATTTTCTAGTTTGTTGATTCCCTGCATAGCAGCGCTCGTACTGGAAGAGGAATAGGCAGCACTCTGAGCCAATCGGAGATTTATTGCTTTACACAGAGCTGTCAACATATTAATTGTGCTTACAGGAAGGAAGAGCAGAGGGACGATCTTACAAGTGTGATGCTTCTCCTTTACTTTCCAATGATAGTCTAGGGGCAAGTTGGTGATCAAGCTTTTTTACTTTACAGCAGAGAATAATGAGATCACCAACCTGGCTGTGCTGTCTGATAGGGATGTTTCTGATTATAAGCCTGGCTAAAAACAGCTGCAAAACATTTGGCATGTAAAACCTTTCTTATATACTGTATATAGTATGTAGTTCAACTTTACATTTAGCTTTTTGCCTGGAATTCAGCTAATGAGTCCTAATCCTTTATATATGGAATATAGAATATAGAAGTCATCTTCTGCAGAAAACTGGCTTACGTTTCCATTAGTCTTTTTCTACAGCTGATAATGAGCATGTAAGATTTATACTGGGAAAGATAATTCTGAAGCAAAACTCTTTGAAACAGTGTCGAATTTTATACATTCTGAGCTGATTAAGTGCTGGTAATATATGATACTTTGGCTGTTTAATATGATTTAAATACTTTTAAAGTTAATCTTCTAGGATTGAAATATAAGTGCTGCCACTTCCAACTTCTTTTAGAAGCTGCTAGATCATTGTCAGTCATGTAAATCCTTTAGTTTCTCCAAATAGGGATTTAAAAAAATGCAGGTGTTGTTCTGACCCAACTGGCCGCATATAACTTCTGAGCCAGCCTATAAGTAGTTAAAGCAGAGGATCGGCATGACATCCAGTGATCCTGATTCTACCAGACAAGGTGAGTATTGATTTACAGGTGTTGACTTTGTGTCATGTTAAGCTTAGTGTTAAAATGAAAATCCAGCTTCAGCTATTTCTTTTAAATAAACAGCCTAGCAAAGTTAATTTTTAAAATAATTAAAAAATTTAAAGAAAAAATGCTTTTGCTGAAATACTGACTTGCTATCCAGTGCTTTCCCTTTGCAGAAATCTTGCTCCCTCATCATATGGTGAATATTGTCCAGGTTGAATGATGGTCAGGATACTTCAACCTGCTTTCTATGAGTCCTGGCTATCATAGGCATGCCCCCTGGGAGTGTATCATCATGCCAACCTTGACTCATAGTAATACTGAACTAAATATCACTCTGTTTCACTGTAATGTTACATGTAAGTAGCGTCCGGTACAGCAGTAAATAACAACCACCACTGTCACTGGAGAAGAAGGCTTGATTTAAGGTATCTATCAAGAAGTGTTCTTTTTTTCATTGGTGCAGGTGGAATACATACATATAAAAACTAGAGCTGGCCTATAAAGAATAATTCCAGGTGTAGTATAATTTATACATAGTTACATTGATCCAGCTTGGACCAGTATTACTATATATGTACCATACTTGGTCAATGCCTCAGGAAGCTGGAAATCATTGGAGTAGACATCGCTACTTCAGTGATCTCTACTTGCTTTCGGGTGCAAAGTGTTCTCTGATTGGATGAGGTGGAGAGGCAGGGCAGTCACTTTCTCCACCTCATCCAATCAGAGAATGTCATGTATTCATTCAGGAAATGCATCAGGCCAGCCACTCAGCACGGGACCCACGAGCAATAGGAGATCACTGGAGTGGTGGTGTCTGCTTCAGTGATTTTCATCTTCCAGGGGCAGTTCCAGGTACGTCATATACATAGTAACATTGACCCAAGCTAGGCCAATGAACTAAGTAAATGCCATCCCTGGATCTTTTTAAAAGAGAGCTCCAAGAAATATAACATGAAAGGTCTACAGAAGATAAATTAACACCATTTACCTCCACAGTGTCCAAGTCTTGACTCTCAGAAATTGTTAGCTTAATGCTCCTGGTCTATGTACTCTCTACTTTTGATCACTGCTATTTTATATATGGAATTAGTAGCTACAAATAGCAGCCCCATTGATTTTTTTAAACAGCCTGCATACAGAATGACCCAATATATATTTTTTCTACATATGAGGATGTCCCATTGCTTTTTCCAAAAGTCTGCACAGACTTAGCATTCAAATTAAAGACATTCCCCTCAACAGCAGTTACATTTTTTAGGTACTTTCTAAGGGCTCTTTCACATGGGCAGTCCGATCAGATCCGCCTGTCAGTTTTTTAGGTGGATCTGATCGGATGCCCCATTCAGCTCTATGGAGCAGCGGATGTCAACGGTGACATGTCCGCTGACACCCGCTGCCATCCGCATCCGATCCTGTCCGTGAAATCCGGACCCTATTTTCCATCCATCCTGAGGATGGGATCGGATGGGATCGGAGGCGGTCCGCTCTCATCCGTCTCCCCATAGAGAGCAGCGGGAGCTGTGACACCTCCCTCTCCGCACTGCAAGCGGAGACGGAGCTGTCATCCGCCAGCAGCATGGATCCGCCTATGGAGGCGGACCGTGTGAAAGGGCTCTAAAAAACTGACAGGCGGATCTGATCGGACCACCCGTGTGAAAGAGCCCTAAGACAGTTTACAGGTATAGGAAATGCAAATCATGTTCTTGTTCTCAATACAATACTGAGACTGCTCAAGTGGTGGTAATGAAGGCAAATTCTGCCATTCCCAAGACATTTTGAGAAAGGTTAAGGAAAACATACATTTTGCTTAAGCAGAGAAAGTTCAGATTGTTCACTAAAGTTTTCTAATATCCTTGCAACCTTACAATATATATAGCTCAACTGATCCTTCTTTATTGTTCTCAACAAAAGCAGAGTACAACTTTAAAAATATAATACACAGTATATATATATATATATATATATATATATATATATATATATATATATATAAAATGTTGAGGGATTGAGGGATCGTCACAGTTTTGAAACTTGAAAAAAGTTTTTTATGAATGTTGACATTAACAAAATAGGCTCTTTTCTTATTTTCCATCCAAAACTGTCTGTTTAAGACAATGGCCTGTAGCAGTCTCCTGTCACATAGTAAGTTACTTTCCAGTGTACTTGTCAACTTTCTGAATCATCCAACAGACTTTCAGTATTGATGGCAGCTTCCCAGACATTCCTGTCTGCAGTCTACCTGAGACAAGCAAGCCTGTTAGTGTCTTGAGGTATGTTTGGATGCTGCTATTATATGTGGTACAGTCAATCCGAGAAAGATTTTAAAGGCAAATTCACCTGATCTGCTCTGGTGGGTATAGACAATGTGTTGATAATTGTGAATATTCATTAACATGTCAGTAACTCCACCCCGCCCCCCCCCCAAAAAAAAATAGTCTCTGCAATCCATTTATATCTCATCGTGTGTCTTTTCTTTTTTGATAACAGCATTGCCATCACTTATTCATGCTCTAAAAAAAAAAAGTTGTGCCTGTGGCTTACTCTGTCTTGATCATTTACGGCCCAAACGGCAATGACAGTAGGAGCCACTGTTAATAAAATACTCTTACCCACCATGTCAGGCAGTGCTGCTGGTGATGAGGTAAGTAAGAATGTTTGATTGACAATGCCATCTCCTGTAATAGCTATTCAGGGTAGGGCCAATGCTACTGCCCACTACCTAGACCAGTGATGGCAAACCTTGGCACTCCAGATGTTTTGGAACTACATTTCCCATGATGCTCAGCTACACTGCAGAGTGCATGAGCATCATGAGAAATGTAGTTCCAAAATATCTGGGGTGAATTGGATGTATGCACTGCTATTAATCTCTTCTTATATAAAGCTTGTATTATTTCTATACTGGTGTGCATCTAAAGTATATACTTATGGTTAATGTTATGTGCTGGTTGCAGTAGTTCTTCTGCTTCCAATTACTTTGTTTAGATTATTGGTTAATTTCCCAGGAACAAAATCCCCTCCATTTTCAGAAGCCCTGTCCTGGGTGGGGGGGGGGGGGGGGCACTGCCAACTTTATTATCAAATCCACTCTTTCACTTAAAGTGATGCTAAAGTCTTGTTTTTTTTTTTTTTTTTTGTTTACAAATAACAAACATGTTCTACTTTTCTCTCTGTGCTGATGGTTTTGCACAGAGCAGCCCAGATCATTCTCTTTTCGAGTGCCCCCACAGTAAGCAGCTTTCTATGGGGGCACCTGAGCCAAGCTGCAGCTCTGTGTGTCCATTCAGACACAGAGCCTGTGCTAAGCCCTGCCTCCTCTCTCTCATTGGCTCACTGACCTTAATTGACAGCAGCGAGAGCCAATAGCTCAGCCAGTCAAGAGAGTCCCAGACAGCTGAGTTTCTCATGCAAAATCGCTGGATCAAGATGGAGCTTAAGTAAGTATTAGGGGGGCTGAGGGGCTTCTGCACACAGAAGTTTTTTTATCTAAATACCTTTAGAATCCACTTTAAGCCTTCATTTTTTTCGTTCAACCCGGCAGAAGCAGGCCAAATGTTGGCCGGTTTTTATGGACATTCGGCCCGTGTGTACTAGGTATTAGGGAAGGTTCTGTTTCTTCTACTTACCTACAGGTTTAAAGTAATATCCTCTTTGGGGAGGACCATTTCTTCTGTGTAGAGGGCTACACAGGTTTGCTTGGTTACTCTGCACAGCTGCACCAGATTCTGTGTGTACCAGTTTTAGCAAATCTCCCCCACAGGATAACATAAAGGGGCATTTTGAGGCAGAAAAAAAACTAAAACATATCTAAAATGGGTGTTTTTTAGCTGCAGTGTGCATGAGGCCTGTATCAGATTGTACAGACATTGTACATACAGATTATATAGTGTTTGGCCATCATAAGTAGACATTTCCTTTGCTTTGGGGATTTTTTCCTACTGTGAGTTCCTGTTGTATCTACAAGACTGGAAGTAAACAAACGTCTCAATGGGGCATAGATGCAAAAAAAAAAAAAATGAAATGGATTTTAACCACTTCCTGCTTTAATAAAAAAAAAAAAAAAAGCTTGCCTTTATATATTGAAAAAGTTTGAATGGGGATGTATTCCATAGCCCATTCAGTGGAAAAGTTCTAAAAGATTTCTCTGGCCAAACACATTTTAAATTCAATACAGATTTCTCTCTTTAGTCCAAGAAGTGACAATAAATACTCTCTACTATCAATGTGTTCTTCACTGCAGGCTTAAATATTAATAGGGTTAGATTGTTTCGGTCCAGCTTTTCTATAATTAATGTAAGCAGCTCATTTATTTATAATACAGCAGCTTACTTAGTTTGCGTTGCTTAGAGAGCTGCTAACACTTGGCCCACACTGTACGGCACAAAATGTTGTTGCTTTTAATGGCACAAAATTAATTTTATGTTTGCTTTGAACCAGTCATCTAACAAATATTGTATTTAAAATTCTAACTTCCAATGTGACATATTAAAAAAAAAAGAAAAAAAGAATATTCATAAAAGATTAAGACTTTTTCACAGATTTTAACCTTTAGCAGAAAACAAATTCTGCAGTGGTCTGTAGTTCTATAATAGTATAAAATAAATATTATTTTAAAAATTAACTAAAAAATATGCTTTAAATAGAACTCCATCAAAACAGTTTTAATTGGATGTTATGATTACGACAGGGTTACCTTACCCTGCTATGGGGATCCCCCTCTCTTCTTTTCAATCCTCAATGTACATCTGCCTGTCAAAAGGACATGTAACTTGCACTGACTTTAAGGTGAAATTTGTGATACACCAACAAAAGGCAGCAGCAGCAGATATATCAAGAAAAACAGATAAGCAGAAGGACTTCACAGCTATACAAATGAGCAGCAAATTTTTGGATTTAAATATCTTATGTGCTTTCTAATGACCATCTACTCAATACTAGATTATTCAGTTTTAGGGGAGATCTTTTTTTTCCAATCTGTATTTTTTAGGTTTTACAGAAAATAAACAGATAACAAAGGGGTACATCCATTCACCATAGGATAATAAAATTAAATAGTCATATAATAATAAAGACAAATAAATATTGCAACTGTGTTGTGTCTTTTAGAAATCTGTGTTTTCACAATCCACAGGTCTTTTAACATCTTATTTGAGTGTTGTAGATAGGGATCCCATCGGTACTATTTTACAGTAAAAACAAACCGGTCATTCCAGCCTTGTTTTACCAGCCTTACCAAAGAAAGCCCTTTTTTTTGTTGGGGAGAACACCTGTCAGGTTTTTATTGTTGTCTGTGCCCCTGTTAGGGAGGTTCACCCTCTCTAATTGTCCTGTTTACCATTATCATTTAAAGTGAAAGTAAAAAAAAAACCCGGAAATTTTAAGTTGCCCCAGAACAGCAATAGAGCGGAATCTTCCAATGGGGACATTCATTCTGGTAAGCCTGGTAATAACCAGGTATAACTCACTTTGGAAGGGCATGGTTTTCACATGGCAATGACAGGTCGCTTCTGAACAGAGCTCCATCCACGGCTCAGCTTTCTTAACCTCGTAATGCCTGCAAAAGCCTTGGGACCCTAAATGACCCGGGAGGAGATCGGCTGTAAAACCACCTTCCACAGGCTCCATCAAGTGCTTTCCAGTGGTGGATAAAGACAGCCCAAACCCAGGGAGTGACAAGGCCTGCGCCTCTAGAGCCAGTAGGTCTCAGTCCACCCAGGTTGCCTCCCCATGGGAGAGCTCTCCCATGTCCTTATTTGGATCAGAAGACATGGATGATCCCAGATCCCCCACTGGCTCAGAAATGTCATCCATAATGCAGGATCTTAAAAAATAATTAGCAGGGATGTTTCAAAACCTGGAGAGGTCCATTAAAGAGAACTCACTGCTGTGAGATCTGAAATCTCCCACTTGCTGACCCGGGTAGAAGATTCAGAAAAACGTCAAGACACACATGAGAAAGCTATAAGGGAGCTTCAGAACAGAGTCACCCAATTAACAGAAGCTCACCGATCCACCCTGTACAAACGCAAGGATTTAGAAAACAGAAATCACCGCAACAATTTGCTGATTAGGGGTCTTCCAGAGGCCACTATAGATGATGATCTGGAAGACACGGTCCGAGAAACTTTCAACACTATCCTTGAGAGGCCTGCCACTGAATCCCTAAGGTTTAACCGTGTACACCGTGCACTCCACCCACAAAACGTATCTTCGGACCAACCTAGAGATCTGATCTGTCGGTTGCATTATTTTGAAGATAAGAACACCTTCGTGACAAAGCTCTGAGGCACTCCGGCTATCGACTTTCATGGCTCTGCTCTCCATATATACCCTGACCTGTCTTAAGAAACCCTGGAAACGCGTCGAGCCATCAGACCTCTCCTTGACCTGATCCGATCTAATGGTGCCACCTACAAAGTGTGTTTATCTTCCTGCCTCATTGCCACTAAAAATGGGCGCTCTTCTATTCTACATTTTCCAGAAGACCTCCCAGCTTTCTGCCATGACCTCTATATGGCAACCTTGGAGCTCCCAGGCTGGCACAATTCCATCCCTACTTTCTCGGTCAGCCCTGACTCTCAATGGCGCAAGAATCCATCCAAGATAAAGCGTTTCTCCACTCTTTGATCTACCCAGAAGAATGGGTGAGGTAACTGTGTTCTTCCTCCCCTAACATGTCCTAAGTAGTCTTGTCCCTGTTGCCTGCACTATCACCGGTACATGACTTTTTACGTTTACTCTTGCAATTTGCAAGACACAGAGTACCTGACCCTTCTCACTTAGAATACTTAACACTTAACTTATTAACTTTTCTATGTGTTGCTGTTATTCTCTAATAATATAAATTGCTATTGGCATTGCCTATATGTTTTTCTTTGCTTTATAGCTGTGCAATGGGTGGAATCATCTGTCAGGTGGCTTGATGTGTCCTTTTCCTGGATTCTGTGCCCCCCTCCTTCTGGGGTGGACGAGCTTGAGCGGCCCTCCCACACCTTTAGCCAGACCACAAGAGTTACCATGGCTGGCTGCCCGGCCTCGCTCCCCACAGGGATAACCACAGTCTACTATCCCCTCTTCTTTCCCTCCTCATTTACCCCCTCCCTACTCACCTTCTATCGAGATCAGCACTAGAGATTCCATAAAAGAAAGGACCACGCTTTGATGTCCCAATGGCCTCCTTGAATATTGTTACTTATAATGTCAGAGGACTGAACTTCGCCACTAAAAGGCACCAAATTCTGATAGAATTTAACAAGCTGGCCTGTTCCATTGCTTTCTTACAGGAGACTCACCTAACTCACCACACTCCTGTTAGAATTTTTTCTCCGCATTTTCCAGTCTGGTACTACAGCCTCTCTGACACTAACAAAGCCAAATGAGTGGCCATTGGTTTCCACAAAAGTGTGTCCTTTCAACTTGATGAAATGCTTTCTGTTGACTTTGGTAAATTCCTCTTTCTTAAGGGCTCCATAGGTAACACCCAATGTACATTGGCCAATATTTACTGCCCTAACCACAATGAACCTACTTTTACGTCCAAGGTACTATCCAAATTTTGCCAAGGGAGTTACCATCCTAGCGGGAGACATTTATATGCCATTAGATTCCATCATGGACACGTCCCAAGGACGTTCTTCCATCCCTTTTAAACGATTGTCTTTCATTAAAAAATGGCTACACGATATGCAACTGATAGACGTTTGCGTTCATTCCATCCAAATTCTAAGGATTATTCATACTACTTCAAAACCCACAACTCTTATTTAAGAATTGATAACATCTTCATAGACCATTTCCATCTCCCTCTTCTGAGCTTTGTCTCCATTGGCACTGCCTCTATCTCAGATCAGGCTCCTGTTATCATAAAATTGACCCTGCCCTCTTTGCCCCCCTCGGTCTAACAGCTAGAATTTAAATGACTCCCTCCTCTCTAGTCCAACTGATGTTGCTCAGCTCACTTCAACCTTGAAGCAGTACTCTATTGACAATATCTCCTACTCCCTATCTGCTGTGGGAGGCCCACAAAGCTACGATGAGAGGAAAACTGATAGAGCTTGAAGCCCCTGAAAAGAGTGAACATGGTCAACAAATCAAAGAAACCATACAACAGGTTGCTGACCTCGAGAGAGCGCATTAAACTTTCTTTACATAGAACCCTCCTCGAGGGCCTAATGCAGAAGAGAGAAGAACTTAAAAACTTGCTTGACATTGACACACAGAGACGCTTCCACCTAGTGGCCCAAAAAGTCTACAAATGGTCTGATAAGCCTGGTAGACAATTGGCTTGTTCCTTACGAGCCAAAAAATCTGCTTCATTCATACCAAAAATGTAAACCCCCTCTGGGGAACTAGCCCACACTTCCTCCCACATAGCCTAATTTTTAAAGATTTTTATGCACAATTGTACAATGTGCAGAATGATTTGGCCTCTCTAACTAAATCCGAAAAAACGTAACCGTCTTCTTTAATATCTTAAACAAGCAAAACTCCCTAAACTTTTCAGAAGCCTAGAAGTGGACTTCTCCATAGAGGAATTCCGTAAGACTCTGAAATCTACCCCTATAGGAAAAGCTCCAGGTCCTGATGGCTACACGGTTCACTATTACAAAACGTTCGGTGACAAGCTACTTCCATACCTAACTTCTTACGCTAACTCCATTAACAACAACTTTGGCTTTCCCCCAGAATCTATCACTGCCCACATATGGGTTATTCTCAAACCTGATAAGGACCCTACTTGCTGTAGTAGCTACCGCCCTATCTCCTTACCTAATGTAGATGTAAAAATTATTTGCAAAAGGAATGACTACTAGACTACTACCATTCATCCCACAATGGATCTCAGCTGATCAAAGGGGATTTATAACGAACCATGAAGTTTGAGATAGCTCCTTAAATTCTCTATTTCTCATACACTACGTCCGGAACTGCTCCCAGCCCACCCTCCTCCTATCAACTGATGCTGAGAAATAATTAGACAGGATAGACTGTGAATACCTTTTGACAACCCTACGTTTTTTTGCCTTGGTCCCAAGATGCTACAATATATAACTTCCCTCCACTCCAATCCTACAGTCCAAATTCGGATTAATGGACTTTTAACTGACCCCTTCACCTTACATAATGGCACAAGAAAGGGATACCCTCTCTCGCCAATCTTATTTGCCATTTCCCTGGAACCATTCTTATCCACTATGAGGAACAACAATAACATACATGGAATTAAGGTAGGCGCTAAAATCCATAAATACGCCGCTATCCTATCCAATATCCTATTTTACATACAACAACCGCATACATTCCAATCATTATCTAATTTTAAAATTAACATGTCCAAATCAGAAATACTTAAAATTAATGTCTCCTGCTCTGTTGTATCCACTTTACAATCCTCCTTTCCCTTTCGTTTGCAGCAACATACTCTTAAATACCTTGTAATCCATCTGATACCACATCTTACTACACTATTCAAACACAACTATTTACCCCTGTTGAACAATGTAAAATCAAACCTTAGTAGGTGGTCTTCATTACCCCACTCTTGGCTGGGGAAAATAAATATCATAAAAAATGAACATCTTACTACGCATTTTATTTACATTCCAAATGTTACCATTCTATGTGCCTGTGGGGTTCTTCTCTATACTACAGTCCTTAATTACCAATTACCAAGACTTATTACCATGCAGTAGCTTTATCCAGAATATCTGATTGGAAACATGCATGTAATGCAAAGCTCGGGGTCCAATTGGAATCCACTCTGTGTGATGCTAACCTCTCAACTATTCCTTGGATACCTTGCTCCTCAAGAGCACTGGCATTCATGACCTCAACACTCATACTCTACGCTGGACGTTTGGAACTGGTTACACAAATGCCATTTATGGTCATTTAACTCACCTTTGATGCCACTTCTAAATCATCACTTCTTCCTTCCTGGCTCCATGGACCCTGGATTCAAATCCTGGAACCCTATTAGTCCCCGGTAACTACACCACGTTCTTCACAACCAAACAATTAAACCACCACTATCCTTCTAGGGAACAAAACCTGCTACCTTCATGGATAAATGGAGCTATACATGTATTCAATTGACGCAATTTGTCAGCTCTTTGCCTCAACCCTATAAGGGACATACATGATCTCAGTCCTGTGGAATCTCTTCTTTCTCCAAAGGATAGCCCTCCACATAGCCTCCCTCAGTTTTATTCGTTTTAGTTTTGAATATGCTGCACTATGACATTTGCTTTGATATTGCATATAGGTATGCTGTAAATTATACTGTGGAGACTGGTGAATTGGAAGAAAGGAAAGATTGTTTTGACACAAGCTTTCTGGCTCTGGCAAGTAAGAGCAAAAAGGCCTGGGTAAGAGTATATACACATATAGGATGTGGCACATGGTGAGAGAAACACATGGTGATTGTTGCAACTACACTTTGCATTTAGTAAATCAATCCCATACTGTCTTTACTTCTAGTTTTGATGTCACTGAGGCAGTAAAGCAAACCAAGCAATATTTCTAGCTCTTGTTTTTCTTTTGGGGGCTTCATACAGTATGAGTCTTATTAAGTAGACAGTCATATTCTATCTAGTAATACATTTGTTTGCTAACTGGTTAATTTTAAACCTTTTGAAACTGTCTCACTATATCAGCCTATTTGTATCTGTTGGACTGCCCTAGCCACCAGAAATACAAGAATACTTAAAAGTAGAGAATATCTGATTATATGTAATTGTCAGTTCAATATGCATGGTTAGCACTGTGAAAACCCTATCATTTTTCATTGGCAAATGAAACATTTTGACCTTAACAAAGCCATTTTCTTTAATAAAGTCCCAATTAACGGAGGCTTGGCAAACAAACATGAACAACTGTAAATGGTAAACTAATTAGGTAAAGAAAAGTTTTATTAGTAGAAAAATAATCTGTTGAATGAAATCATATCTGTCAATAAGTGAACTTGAATGTGTGTTTTAGAAAATTAATTAGGTGGGTTTACATTTTTAACTTATGCTTGTAATCCAGTGCAGCAAAAAAGATCAAGCAATGTCTTTAACACAATCAAGGGTGAAATGCAGAGGCTGTTATTGCTGATCTAGTTGCCCAACTGTCATATTGATTCCTTGATGTTAACATGAAAAGTATGTGAATGAGAAGTTACACTCTGACATCATTTGGTGCATGATCATTTTGACTCATGATGACAGAAAGACAACTAACATTTTTAGAAAAAGATCGGCGTGAGTTGCCTAATATTTTTTTAAACATTTCAAGTAACACTAACCTCCGGTTTAAAATATAAATCTATTAAAATATGTATTCTTAACTAACAAAAACACCTTCTATTGCTCCCAGCCCTTTCCAAATTTTCAAATTCATGTTTTGTGCTACTTTGATCTGACTTTCATTTAGAAGATGGCTACGTTCATTCTCAATGGTCCCACTGTATGTAGGGAGGAAGCCATCCTCCCTTGCTCGCTCCTGAAATAGACTATGGCCGATGGAAATTGTGGTGTGCATAGAGCAATGCACATGACCACAATTAATAAAAATGGACCTTCCAAACAAATGGAATTGGGGGGGGGGGAATTGGTGTGAGCACAGGTTTAGGATCTCACAAAGAACATTACAAGGAGGCAGAGGAACGCAGTAAGAAAAATAAATTGTGAAAATAGATTACAGGACCCTTAAAGTATAACTAAAGGCAAACTTTTTGTTTTCGTCTTCAGTAGAGTGAAGAGGGATTAGAACGCTTGTTTTTATTGCTGTCTGTGCCTGCATTATGGAGATTCACCCTCTCTATTTCAACTGTTTACCATTATCATTAAAAGAGAAATTAAAATATAATCTCAAATTTTGGGTTGTCCCCAGAAAAGTAATAGAGGGGAGATCTTCCAATGACTCTAGTTCTGATGATTTGGGGGTCCCCAGAGAATTCCCTATGGGACAGGAAGTAAAGGAAAATCTCCCCAATGGAACACAGATGGAGAAAAAAAATCTGATAGGAGTTATAACCCTCCCTTACTCTATCTAATAGGAAAAAAAATGGCCTATAGTTCTACTTTAGGTAGCAGATGCCCAGTATGTATTATTTTTTGGGACTAAGGTATGTTTTTATGTAATTTTAACAGTCTACAGGTATACTCTTTTTGACAAAGTTGTACTTAAAACACTGGGGTTGCTTTTTCTAAAAGAAAACAGGATAATCATTTTGCAAGGAAATTTTCCCTTGGCTTAGTAAATGTGGTGAAACTTCACTTTGCAAAGAATACCCAATCATGTACAAAGAAAGCAAAGAATAAACAGTATTTTTTGCTTACATATGATAGGATGATATCAGCAGAGCATCACTACATTCACTAAGTTAAGGGAAGATTCCCTTCCAAAGTGAACAGCCTATTTGCCTTTGGTAAATCAATCCCAACATCAACTGACAGTGTTTGGAAAAACTACCTCCCCATCCAGGTTTTCCTACTTACTGGGTCTGGTTGCCTTGCTGCACACCAGTGCAGTATGCCAGCCTTTCTAATCTCAACATTAACTGATGCCAGAGCTTAGAAAAGTTAAACAACATCACAGCCCCCTCCAACGTGACAGCATTCATGCCTGATGATTGGCCACTAGAACCAGAGCAGTCTCACATGGGAGAGGTTATGGGCTATTTTATACCTGCAAGCCATGCTCTGTTAGCTAGGTCTCTGGTGGTGTAAGTAGGCGGATAGGGAGTGGGTGACCTGCCTATGAAAATGGGTTATCTACAGAACTGTCCTTTAAATATGTGTAAGTGTAACATTTGTAGTTAATAATTCTCAAGAAACTATATACTCCCTCTACCAATACTGTTTTTGTATATTTTCTTTTCTGCTGTTCAAGCGTCATCCAGGGTCACAGTCTATTATATGAATGGAAATCCTGGCCCAGAGATAACACAGTTAAATAAATACTGGGAAATATTTCTCTTCATAGGAAGCACAACCGTATGAGATTTACAGTATTTATAAGAAACATTGATGTGTGAATGTCTCAAACATTCTCACAACCGTCATAACTAATTCTCATATTTTACTTAGAGTGTTTATTTCCTATGATCATCAGCTCCACCTAGTGGTCATAATGCAGTATTATTCTGATGGTGGTATTTCATCAAAATATTGCTGTATGGCCAATGGATGGAGCTGACAATCATATTAAATAAACATAACAGGCAAAATATGGAGATTATTTGTGATGGCTGTACAAATGCTTGAGACATTCGCAAAGCAATAAAAAAATTAAAAAAAAATTGTAAGGAGAGATTTGAATGATGAGAAAATAAGGGGAGTTCCACTTTTCACACCATTGCCACATGAACAAGGGTACCCATTGCAAGGTTGCTCTTATATCCCTGGTCCAGTGGCAACTGTAAAATATGGGATCACGCATCACATTCTGTTTCAGTGACAATGATTAAAAGGACAAATGGAGAGGGTGAATGTATCCAGAAGACAGCAATAAAATCACAACAGAAGTGCTAACCCTTCCCACTCTTCAAAATGAAATAAATAGTTTGGGCTTTAAATACACTTTAAAAAATAATTTTGTAGTAGGAAAACAATAGGTTTAGTTATTAGCAAGACTCAGCACAAGATTCACATCAGTGTATATCATATCAGTGTACATTTAAGTTGTAAACTGATGTGAGAAAACAGGCCAAGAAATTACCTGCAAATGAAATGTTCTTATGAGTTTGAAAAGAATGTCAGTACATTCATGTTGTTACTAGGAAAGGTATATCACAGTAATCATCCAATATGAGAGATTGCAGGAAGTCAATGAGTCTACTGATAGAGTAAACATGAAGCTTTCCAAGAAGGGCATGCTGACATTTTGCTATGTTCTTTACAGAAAGATCTTTAATGGACAAAATCAATAAACAAAAGTGGACCATTCATTCCATGTGACTGGGGGGAAGCAAAGTGAACATCACATTATTATTGTCTAATTTGTACTATTATCATTTTGATCATGTGATTCATATTTAAATCTCAAGTACTAATACTGTACATTCCATGTTTTTTCCCCTTTTCTTCATTTATTTTCCTGCTGCAGTGTACTTATTGTTGCTATTCAAAATCCAAGATGTCTTTAAAACTGAAGCAGAGAATAAAATTATATTCGGAATTAAACTATAACTAAAGGCAAAACTTTGTTTTAGTTTTGGATAGAGGGGAGATGGATTAGAACATCTATTTGTTTTTACTGCTGTCTGTGTCCCTGTTAGGGAGATTCACCATCTCTTTTTGTCCTGTTTATCATTATCATCCTAAGTGAAAGTAAAAGGAGTTATAACTCTTCCTTACTCTATACAAAATGGAAATTTAAGTATATCTAAAAATATCATCACTAATGCTACACTGAAAACATTCCGCTCTACTGACCAATTGGAAACAAAGTCATAAATACATTTAGGGTGTAAGTAGAGTTAAAAATGTTTTTCAGTTTGTTTCTTTAGCTTTGGATACAGTGGAGAAGGGTTAGAACCTCTGACAAGTTTATATTGTTGTGTGTGTCTCTGCTGATGAAATTCACCTTTTCTAAATTATTATTATTAATCCTAATTCTGTGTTGCTTACACCTGTCCCAAACACTCTAAGCCCCTTTATCACACGTTACTCCACGGGCATAGATACTGAAAATAACACTGAAATTGCCCCCCTGTCCAAACATCTAACACCCAAATACTTTACCATAATATCAACTAAAAATGCAAATCAAACTTTTTAATCTTTTAATTTGCAATACATCTATAACAGAGAGTGGCTGATTCACTTACCCAACACATTTTAAGTGCAGCCTAATCTACCTCTCCACTATGCAACAGTGTAGTCACTCTAGACTCAGGCTGCAGTTTCTGTAAGCATTACAGCAACGCTCCCCCTTGTATTTGCAGTCTCCATGAGTCTGTGAACTTTCCCTTCTTTCCCATCAGGAGCCTCTTTCACATTAAGATCCTTCTTCACATCAGACTCCACCTCTTTACTCTAAAGTCCTTAGATCCCCTTTAACAGAGCCCCCTCACATCAGAGTCCTCAGAGCCTCTTTACATCAGTATCATCAGAGCTTCCCCCCACAACAGTGTCCTTAGCGCCCCCTCACATCAGTGCCACCCTCCCATCAGTGTCTTCAGGGCTTCCTTTACATCAGTGTCCTCAGAGCTCCCTCATATCAGTACCCTACCTTTTAAGCAGTATAGTAGCTGCAACATTGCAGAAGGAATAGGTCTGGATGGAGGCAGACTTCAGAGCTCCACTGACCTCTGTGGTGGCACTGGACCACCCACCCACCATACTCTACCTCTCTATTCAGTACCACAGAGTACTATAGTGCTATAGCAATAATCCATGCGTGTTCTCCTGGCAGAGATGGATCCCCGTGAATAAATTTGCTGGGACTGAAAATCTCAAACCCATGGTGGTAGTGAAACAGAACCTTGTCCCTACTATTCAGTATCACAATACTGAGCTCCAGTATTTAGTATCATCATACTCTGTTTCTCTAGTCAGTATCACCACATTCTGCTCTTCTATTTAGTATCACTATACTCTGCTGTTCTATTCAATATCACCATACTCTGTGTCTGTTTTCAGTATCACCACATTCTTCTCTTCTATTCAGTATCACCACATTATGCTATGTATTAAAGCTCTGTTACATTCACCTGTTCCATGCTGGGTTTCTCCCCCATTTACATCACTGTTGCCACGCAGCCAGACCTCAGCTAATCCATGGTTTGCTCTGTCCAAAGCCTCGTACACACTAGTGTTTTCTTTTGTTCAGCCCAGGAGGAGCCGCTGTACTTACTATCTGATGTCCCCCCTGCTGTGCGATTGTGTTCTAACAGGGGGACAACCCCCCACAAATACACTCCAGTCAGCGCTCTCAGCTTTTGGCTTAATCCGCTGATCAGGAGTTGATCGGTAGACCTTTTTTTGGTCATGCCCTTTTGACAACTCAGTACACAAGGGCCAAATGTCGGCCGGTTTCTTTTGAACCAGCCAATGCAGCCCAACATACAGCCCGTGTGTACTAGGCTTTAAAGGATGGGCATGTGTTTTGTTCAGAATTTGACTAAAGTGGCCAAACACAATCAACCAGAGCCCCTGTGTTCCCTAGTGCAATACTGCATTGTCCCAATGACCCTAATATCCCCCAATGTCATCAGTCATTACATCCTGCATCCAGCCTTGTGATCCCAGTGTACTTCAGCTTATACCTTGTACCAGTGATGCTGAGCCTGCTTCTGTACCATTGTGTTTCCCAATTTGTATCCGGCTCCAGTGACTCCATGCTTTGCTGCCAGCATACATTCTTTCTCCACTGTCATATCTCCCTCTGTGCTCCTCTGCACCTGTGTGATTTCATGTGACTTTCAGCCAACCTCTCATTACCAACACCTGTGCATCCCCAGGCTGGGTCTCTCCCCTGTGCCTCTGTGTGTCTTTCACACCTATCAGTTGGAACTGTGGGGTTGATTTACTAAAACTGGAGAGTGCAAAATCTGGTGCAGCTGTGCTTCGTAGCCAATCAGCTTCTAAATTCAGCTTGTTCAGTTAATCTTTGACAAGAAAAAAAAAAAAAAAAGAACATGGAAGCTGATTGGTCTCTATGCAGAGCTGCACCAGATTTTTCATTCTACAGTTTTAGCAAATCAGTCCCTGTGCTACTTAGAGCCTTGTGAATCCAGAATCCCAGCACTGCAAGTAAATCTCACCTGCTCTCAGTAGCTGCCTGCTCAGGTCAGAGAAACACAACCTTGCAATTGCCTGCAGTAAAACATTTCCACCTTCAAGAACTCTGGCAAAGACAAGATGGCAATCTTAAATTCTGCACCCTGGCTTTAGGGCTTTCACAATCACTAATTCAGTGGGCATGTCAAACTCTCTAGGCCTAATTCATGACTTTTGCCACTTACTGCCTCAACTGCTACAACCAAATCTTGGTGAGCCAGTCTGCTGCTAGTGGGAGCAGATTCCTAATCTGTGACACTGTTATTTTCTGCTCACCTATTTATTGACAGTTATTAATAATTATTTAATAATAGCAGACTCATTGCTATACAAATAAGTTCATGGTATCCTTTCAAGTAGACCCTGGGACCGATAGAAGTATAGGAATATAATCTGGTATTCAATATGTGTAAGCAACAGTAGCATAGGCATAATCTCCTGTAAATCTGTCTTGTCCATTGGTTCTGTGCCTTGCTTTGTGCTACTTGTATTAATGCTGTTTGCCTCCAGTGGTGCATATCGCATACTTTTGGGTTGACTGGTGAAGTTTTTAATAGAGAAACAAAGGCTGAAACCCAATTGCCTGTTAGAGTCACAACTCTACTTTTCTTTTCCTTAGTCTAATAAATTAGGTCTGGCATGCTGTAATGAAACAAACTATACTATCCGGTTTTCCAGACTTGAAACAAGTGAATGTAACTTCCCTATTAAACTTTGATGTGTAACCTAGAAAAATATGTCAAGTGAATTTGCTGGAGGGTATATGTATTAAAAGGAAAAAGTTACAACAGATCAAATATCACATTCATTTTCTAAAAATTTAAATAACGTTTAGCATTTTAAAACAACATCTCTTACATTTGTAGAGCAAATTAAACTTTAATTAGCATTTCGGAGACCAAATACAATTTGTTGGATTATTTAGACTTTTGCATATGTTGAAGGAATTTTGACCTGGAGCTATGCAATACAGGCCAACAAAGTCATGTTTTTTTGGCCATCAAGTTCTGGAGAATGAGCCATTTGGATAAGCTATTAGGGAACTGCCTCTGGCATGAATCATTCAGCCTAGTTTTCCCATATTTTTGGACTTGATTTGTTAGCACAGTTAATTGATCCATTTTTAATGGTATATATAAATCTTTTCATATTTTGCAATTTCATGTGCATGTCAGGTCCAAGTTGCCTTGGCTTAAATCATCGCTGTACTGTGTGTTTTAAAAGGTTAGACAGCCTATTTGTTCTGCATTCAGAGTCAGTTAAGGAGGTGTCTCTAGACAAAAACTATGCACAATCTGTGGTCCCAACACTGTAAAAGTTTCTCACACAATTGGCTTATTGAAGTACTCTCATGTCACCTCATATTCCCATTAGACACACATTTCTTTTTTACTGCTGCTGATACCCTGTTTTCTAGTTGTCTCTGAGGACATACAAAGTCCAAATGTGTATAGCAATGGTTGATTGGCAGAAGCCAATATTAAAGTGATTGTAAAGTCTCGTTTTATTTTTTTTTAATAACAAACATGTTATACTTATCTGCTCTGTGCAGTTGGTTTTGCACAGAACAGCCCAGATCCTCCTCTTCTCGGGTCCCTCATTCCTGCCCCTGGCCCCTCCTTCCTATCATAGAGTGCCCCCACAGCAAGCAGCTTGCTATGGGGGTACCAGAGCCCAGCTGCAGCTCTGTGTGTCCATTCAGACATGGAGCTGCCCTTGGGCCCTGCCCCCTATTTTTCTCCTTATTGGCTCACTGACTTTGATTGACAGCCATGGCGCTGTGGCTATATCTTAGCCAATCAGGAGGGAGAGTCCCAGGATGGCCGAGGGACCCGTGGACATTGCTGGACAGAGAGGGGGCACAGGTAAGTATTAGGGTTCTTGGGAGGCTGCTGCACCATGAAGGCCTTTTTATTTTAATACATAGAATGCAATAAGATAAAAGAACCTTCCTGACTTTACGACTCCTTTAATCCAAATTTGGATTCATTCATCTACCTAAATTGGCTCTGAGACACGAACTTGGATGCTATCAATACAATATAAAAGGGACACATCCCCAATGCCAATGCATAAATACTTTTTAAAAATGCCTGTAACTTGATTCATTGTGCTTTTTTATTTATTTTAATTATTTTAACATATTTCAATACAAAAAAAAGTTTCAAGATAAACCCATTTACTTTGTATAAAAGTACTATTGTACTATGTAGACAGCAGAAGGAATAGAAGACACTTGAATGTGTTCAGACACAAGGACCACATGTGGTCCTGTAGATCTCGTTTGAATATCCCCCCTGAGCAATTGCAGCACTGATTTTAATTATTGCCTTTACCAAAAAAGATTTCTGTTAGCATAAATAAAAGAGATGAAAATCAGAACCATCAAGATTTCTACTTTTTGCAGATTACTGGGCATTAAAGTTGGTGCCCCAATACTGCCTGGAGTTTTCTAAATGACCTACTAGAGAAATCCTTAGTGCTATTATCTTTACTACAGCATTTATACAATTTGTAGTGCATTAAATAAACAAAATATTTAAAACATTGTAAATAATACTTTTCTTATTCTTATTCCTTATTGATGAACATCACTAAAAGTTATATTAATTGGATAACATCAGAAAAGCCAAGAGCAGTATTTGAGGGTCCCAGAATCAAACTGGTAGCGTATCAATGAAATTGTACTTGCCTTTTTAAATGGTGCTTCCTCTGTTTTAATAGGAGCATATACATTTATTTGAAACCTATATAGGGTAAATTATCATTGAATATATTTAACTATTTTTATTTGCAGATGTGGCCAGTTATCCCAATATCTTAAACAGCTCTGCCAAACAACTACATAGTTTCTAAACATTAACCCAGAATGTATCACAGCTGACATATGCTTACTCTAGCAAAATATCCAGTTTTTGTATACAGTCTGGCTTTTATTTCTGATCAATTCTACCTGGAGATCCTTCTAGTCACAGCACTTCCTGTAGTAGGGTGACAACATGCATACACTGCTTTGCATTACAGTCAGTGGTGTAGTCAGACTGCTGTGCTTGCTCACAGAGATACAGGCAGCCATGCAGATCTACAGTGTTTCTGTAGTCTCTCCATGGTTGTTGTGCATCATACTGCATATCAGTGGAACTCTCTGCAAACAGCAGTGGCAAAGGCTGCTGGGATCTAAAGTCCATGACTGTGTGTTCTTCATACCCACTCCCTACCCTGTGCAGAAGTGGGGAAAACCCTGTGATGGTCACATGAGCAAAATAATACTAAAAACAAAAAAATGTTTACAGAAGCTGTTAGGGTTGTTACATACTCTAATAGTATATGAATGTGAAGGCATGTGTCTACTTTAAATTGTTTTCAAACCCAAGAACAAAAAAATATATATTAAAGCTTATCAGTCCTTAGATATGGTGGCTCCATATGTTTTCTTTTTTTAAGCCTTTTCCTTAACCCGTTCCGGACCGCTCATTGCATATATACTGTGGCAGGGCAGCCCGGCTGCGCAAAATCACCTACATGTACATAATTTTGTGCATGAGATGTAGGGGCGAGCGCGCCAGCGGAGCACCGCTCCCACTCTGATTTAACACAGTGGGAGCAAATAAGTAGATCCAGAGGCCACGATGGCCACCGGGAATCGCCAAACGTTAGACGGAATGACAGAATGGCAGTCTGCCTATGTTAACAAGGCAGTCCACTGTTCTATCAGGGAGTAAAATAGAGATCTTGTGTTTCAGCTAAGCTGAAACACAGATCTCTTTTTTACCTCTAGTGCATCCACTCCCCCCACAGTTAGAAAGCACTCCTCAGGAGCACACTTAACCCCTTGATCGCCCCTGATGTTAACCCCTTCCCTGCCAGTGACATTTATACAGTAACAGTGCATTTTTTTTTAGCACTGATCACTGTATTGGTGTCACTGGTCCCCAAAAAGTGTCACTTTAGTGTCAGATTTGTCCACCGCAATGTCGTAGTCCTGCTAAAAATCGCTAATTGCCGCCATTACTATTAAAAGCAACAAAAAAAATAAAAAGTCCATAAATGTAACCCATAGTTTGTAGACGCTATAACTTTTGCATAAACCAATCAATATACACTTATTAGGTTTTTTTTTACTAAAAATATGTAGCAGAATACATATTGACCTAAATTGATGAAAAAATAAGATTTTTTAAAAAAATGTATTGGGTATGTTTTATAGCAGAAAGTAGAAAATATTTTTTTTTTCAAAATTGTGGTTCATTTTTGCTAATAGCCCAAAAAAAAAAAAAAAATGCAGAGGTAATCAAATACCACCAAAAAGAAAGCTCTATTTGTGGGGGAAAAAAACACATCAATTTTATTTGGGTACAGCATCGCAGGACTGCACAATTGTCAGTTAAAACAACGCAGTGCCATATCGCAAAAAAATGGCCTGGTCATGACGAGGGTAAAACCTTCTGGAGCTGAAGTGGTTACATTTTGCATGTTGAGACAGCCAGTAATATACTTCTTGTCCTAGGTAGTCAAAGCTCACTTACTGTACTGTACCTACAGTATGTTGTCACTGTAGGCTTCTCACTCTTTAACAGAGAAGTATAGTAACTAAGTAGAATTACTTCACTATTGTACTTAAGTACCGAAAGGCGGTATCTGTACTTTCCTAGAGTAGAATTTTTTTCTCCTACTTCCACTTTTACTTCATTACATTTTTTCAATGATTTCAATACTTCTACTCCGATATTTATTTTTTGTGCTGCATAGTTACTCGTTACAATTATAAAAATTACCACTGCCAGAACAGTAAATGGCAGGTTTCATGAAGCTCAAAACATGTGTATTATCAGCGCATACGAAAATAAATGCTACTGTATGTATAAATAAAAGCTGCATTTGAAATAATAAAAAACAATATGATGTTCAAACTTTTGACTTCTTTCTTTAATAACTACATAACACAGTACTTGTACTTTTACTTTCAGTACTTGAGTAGCAATTTTTTTTCAAAACTACTGGTACTTTTACTTTCAGTACTTGAGTAGCAACATTTTTTAAAAAACTACTTGCAATACTTAAGTACAAAAAATGTTGAATACTTTAGTACTTCTACTCAAGTCACTTTTTGATCGAGCACTTCCACTTCTACTCAAGTCACTTTTTGATCGAGCACTTGTACTTTTACTCAAGTATGGGTTTTGAGTACTTTATACAACTCTGCTCTTTAAAGCAGAACTTTACCCATAACAACTTGATAAAATAAAAAAAAAAATGTTCTTTAGCAAGGAACTACATTCCACATTAATAATTATACTACACAAATAAGTGTGTTCTGTAAATTTCCTCCAGCAGTGCTACCATTACTTTTTATGGGAGGCTGCCATTTTGCTGAAGCCCAGGGTCCCTGAGCAGCAGTAAATATTTAGGCTGTCAGCAGATAGGCCTCTAGTGGCTATGATTTTTCGCACAATGCCAAAAATGGAGAGCAACTTAGCATGTGCAGAGCAGGGTGAGTTAGTGTATTACTGGATTTTAAAAAGTACAGGCATTTATTTTTACAGTTATACCTGCAAAACGGGCCAGGCTGAAGTAATCTAGCAGGACCTAATTTTCTGACTAATGTTCCACTTTAGGTGGGAATGCAGAGCTCTTCCCCTTTCCCTATTTTCATAACATGGACGGACGTGTTTCGTAGTTCACATAAGTGAAACTGATAGGGCTGATAAGCGCAGCAAAGAACACACGAAGCTAGAAGTGCCTCCATTTCTGGTAGAATCAACAGGTATTGCTTTGCACTTACTGAACAAATATAATAAAACACTTTCAATGGAATATTTAACAGACCAAAAGGGAGCAAATAACAATTTTTCCTTGTTAGGATCCACATACACTATTTTCTTAGTTAAATTCTAGAGTAAAATAAAAATAAGATCATTAGATATAACTCTAAAATCATTATCAATAAATGCAGGTCCATACTTATAAAAAAGAATGTAGCAAACACTGATTCATTCATTATTATATTCATCAGATAAAAAGGAAATGAAACACTGAAAATATGTCATTCTAGTTGTCAGAAACCACTTATTAGAAGTCACCTGTTTGCACCACAATTCATTAAGTTAATTAATCTGTCATTTCTTTCATTTCATCCTTGTATCACCTGATGACCTTCAGTGTAATATAACGTTTTTCAGCCACAAAATCTTATTGATCTTCACCCACTTATCTTTAAGATTCCATATTTTTGCAATCTCCTTCCTAAACCTGGGCCCTGTAATGGAAAGGAGCCATACGATGAAACAGTTCATCAAACTGAGCCAGAAATATGATGGAACACCAGCTGATTCCCTCCTAAAGATGATCCCTGCAGTCCTTGAGATAAGTTATTTTAAATTTAAGAGACATATCACTGAAATCAGGCATGCCAATGGGATTTACGAAGGTGGCAGTAGATGAAAATGCATTTTAGAAGTTTATAAATGGGCTCAAAAGTATTAAATGGATCATATCAGATTTCACTTTTCTCCCTACCAAATTAGGATCACCCCAAGCACAATCATATTTAAAATCGCTCTCCAGCTCAACTTTTTATCTCTTAGACATCCTTTCTTTATGCTGTAACTGTTGGATTTACGCTAATGTACATCTATTTTTAAAATAATTGCTGTCAGCTAAAGTTTGGCATCATACTGTCTATCCTACTTTTCATTCTTCATCTAAAAAAAGTTGCTTGTGTAACTTTTTTTTTTTTATATTCTAAGTATTTCTCCTAGTGTCCAAAACTCTTATTTAAGAAAACAGATTACAGCTGCCCAGACATATAACAGTCATGGGTAAATAACTGGCTTTATTGGACCTGACTAGCATTCAATGGGTAGGATTCGGCAGATGACACTTGATCCACTGCTATAAATTTTTACCAAATAATATTTAGCAGTGATTGGTTGGTTATTTGCTCTAGACATACTTCATAAGATAGGATGACAGATTTACTACTTCAAGGATCTGATGATTAATGCCAAAAAAGCCAATGTTTAATGATCAGTCAAAAGAAAATCAGTTTTGTTGAATGATATATTACATATGCTATACCTTTACAAGCCATTTTTGCAGTATAAAACCCCAATTATTGTCAAAGCTTGTTTTTTGGTTTTGGAAAGAGGGGGTAAGTAGAAGAAAAAAATGACTTATGTTGATGGGGAATGAAACTTGCATTAATCACTTGACCTCCAGAAGGTTTTATTCCCTTCAGACCAGGCCATGTTTTGCAATACGGCACTGCGTTATTTTAACTGACAATTGCGTAGTTGTGCTACACTGTAACCAAATAAAATGTATGTCCTTTTTTCACACAAATAGAGCTTTCTTTCGGTGGTATTTGATCAGCTCTACTGTTTTTATTTTTTGCGTTATAAACAAAAAAGACTAACAATTTAAAAAAACAAAACAATATTTTTTACTTTCTGTTATAAAACACATTCAATAACAAATGTAAAAAATCGAATTTCTTCATCAATTTAATCCAAAATGCATTCTGCTACATATTTTTGGTAAAAAAATCCCATTAAGCATATATTGATTGGTTTGCACAAAAGTTATAGCGTCTACAAACTATGGGATATATTTATGGAATTTTTATTTATTTTTATCAGTGACTTAAAACGGGACTGCGATATTTCAACGGACAAATCGGACAGCTAACTGACATTTTTGACACTTTTTTGGAAACCACTGACACCAATATTGTTTTCAGTGCTAAAAATATGAACTGTCATTGTACTAATGACACTGGCAGGGAAAGAGTTAACATCTAGGGCGATCAAGGGGTTAACTGTGGGCCAACATGTGTTGCTTTGTGTCATATTTTTACTAAGCATTGTGCTGTTTTTTTACTGCCTGCTTTTGCAGAAAGAAAAAAAAAACAGCACATTGCTGCTGTCAGAAGAGAGGTCTGTGTTTGTTTACCTACACAGGGCTCTCTTCTGTCCAGAGCTGATCGTCAGGGGCCGGTGGCCAACCAGCGGCCAGCACCTGCTGATTAGTTAATGCTGCACCCAATCTCAGCACAGCCAGGGCAGCGGGGGCATGCTCCCTACCCCGGCGCACAGGTCACATATACTAGGTACGTGATTCAGTGCAGGAGAGCCCCCGCACTTGCACTGTATATGTACTGTATACAGTCAGTAAGCAGTTAAGCATATATTTGAGACATTTCTAAAGCTTTCAGAATTCATTGACAGGTGCATCTGACCTGAAGTGAACCACCTTATGATCTGCATTGGACCTTCTTCTAAGCTGCATCAACCCGCATCAGGCTGATTTTGCATTTCTATTGACTTGTATGGGGAGAGAATCAGCTCTGACTCAACAAAGGCCTATTAACTCGTCAAAATGACTGATCCTTTTTATGTATTGACACATTGATTTTTTATTTTATTTTACATCATAGGTAATACCTACTTTCTAATAAACAAACACATTAAATGAGGTCTGTGGAACACAGTCATTTCTCAGTTTTAAAATAAACATATTGACTCATCTTTATTTACATTGTGCAGAATGAAGTTAGTATAGAGCAGAAAAGGTGATAATTAGTCTAAGGTCTTGGTGTGTGATAGGCTTAAGGCTTTAGAGTTTTGGATAATAATGGTAGAAAGTGGAGTGAAGTGTTGAGGTCTAACTTTAGACAATAAGTTTTAAAGAGGTTGTAAACTCCCCATTTGCACTTCAGCTCATTCTAATCTGCCTAAAGAAAGCAATAGATTGGTGCCTGTAAAAGATTACTTACTTGTATAATCTTCCTGTAATTCTTCCTGTAAAAGTTGATGATGTCATTGGCGCATGCCCAGTTTGTCATTCAATTCACGGCACGATATGTGGGCTGTTTCATTAACATAACAATAGCTGCTCTAAAAAAACGGCACGTCTATGAGCTTCCTGCTTCCTTATCTCACAGGGGGAGTGAACAAGAGGTCACACAAGGGGAGGAGGAGTGAGAAACGTTACTCAGAGAGTCTGCATTCCACTGAAAGATTTCAGCCAAAGAATGCAGTAAGGGCGGAAATTACATCTGCAGGGGGAGCAGAAAGGTGGAGATGACATGGCGCAGCCCAGAGCAGGAAGAAGGAAAAAATGTAACTAAAAAAAAAGGTATTTTAAGAAGGTTCTGATTTAAATATTTTATGTGTAATTTATTAATATTGTAACTCCTTTATAATACATTCTAAAAGATTGATTTTTATAGCTGAGTTTACTTCCTCTTTAAGGTTTTAAGTTATGGAGGACAGGTTAACCACTTCAGCTCTGGAAGGTACACCTCCTTCAAGACCAGAGTATTTTTTGCTATTCAGCACTGTGCTATTGGAAAATGGGCAGTCATGCAACACTGTACGCAATTTTAATTTTTTACTATATAAAATAAATAAAGACAGAACATTTTGAAAAAAATACCAATAATCTCTAATTTCTGTTATAAAAAAAATCGAATAAAAAAATAAAAAAATAAAAAATCTTCATACATTTATGCCAAAATGTAATCTGCATTTTGTTTTTTCTTCTCCTCTAAATAAATATGTTTATGTTTTTAGATTCTCATTTGTGCTTCTCCTGTGAAAGGGAGTTTTCTATCTCGCGAAACGCGTAGAGAAAAACAGCACAGACTGTCTAGGATTGTTGGAATGTTTACATCTTAATATATTTACATGCTATCTACTTATGTGTCTTTTACTGTGGGATTATTTTGGTAATTATTTATCACGATATGGTTTTAATATGTATGTATTATTTGTTTGTTTCAAATAATAAATATTTGCGTTTTTAATTTGTGGGTTGTATCTCTTCAAAAGTCCCATGGGCTATGTTGTCTTTGGTAAGAAAAAAGAAATACAAATAGGTGTATATTATTTGGCTTGTGTGTTAGTTATACCGTCTACAAACTGTGGTATGAATAAGATAGATAATACGTGAGATAATACTGTACACTGACACCATACTAATGACACTGGTTGGTAAGGGGTTAACATCTAGGGGCAATCAAGGAGTTAACTGTGTGCCTAACAATGTGTAATGTGTGCTGATTTTACTTTATTATCTGGCAGTTTTTTCTCCCTGCTTTTCAGGGAGAAGAAACAGCCAGATCAATGTTTCTTTGCCACACATAATTCTGTGTGTTTATAAACACAGAAATATTGTGTGATTAGGCACAGCTGATCAGTTGACTTCAGCCAATTAAAGTATGGAAGAAGCTGTCAATGTACAGGCACGTGACCCTGCCTGTACATGCCACCCATTCACAGTCTATTTACTGTGAGTAGTCGACAGGTTGTTAAAGCTGAAGTTTAATTTGCTTAAATCTTACCTTCCCTGAATCTTTACCCCCCCCCCATTCACATGCTAATACAATTTTTAAATAAAACCTTTATATTTTCAATACATACCTTATTTCAGCCCCAGTGACATCATCACTGGGTCTCTGTACTTCTCAATGCAATGCAGACAAATTGTGGTCAGTGGGAGGGCCCATCAAGGTGCTGTACCTAGCTTCCAGAAAACATCACAGCACCCTACTTCAGTACTTCTCTCAAGAAAAGTAGGTAATACTCGCGCCTAGGTGCAAAAAATATATATATAGTGTCTGTGGGAAGCAGCAAAGTAATCAGGTGCACTATAAAATAGTGATCTAAGAATATGTGAAAAAGGAAAAAACTGCGCTACCCTTTTCTAACTAAATGAACAGCTCATATAATGGGTTAAGCAACGGTGTGAATATTATAAATATTGGTATAAGTGGAAATAAATGGGTGTGGATCACTCCAATAAACTCAAATATATGGTGCAACAATTACCCATACAAAATAATACAAAAACAATATATACAAGAGGCAAAAATACGTGCAAAAATATTAATTAAATTAGTTAAATTAATTAGTGACAGTCCATAGAAACGTGACTAAAGTGCAAAGGTGCTGTATAAAAAGTCTCTTTCGTGCAATTTGCGGTCGGTGGTGACTCCTGAGACCCTCTGTTTCACCCTTCAGTGCTCAAAGGTAAGGTAGCCCACTTACCAGATGTAGTGGATTCTTATGGCATATGCCAAAAAGAATCTATATGCGCTTGTATGTATCTCCTGGTTTCAGATGATCCGGTTCCGTGTTGAGCCCATATACACTCGGGATAGACAAGAAAAGAAAATGCTCCTCATAGTGTAAAAAGGTAACGACCTTTATTTTCACTCGAACACATTGTAAAACACACTCTTCATATTAAAAACATCCGGGTAAAAGTCCATAAAAACACTGTAGTAAAACCTCCAAATACAGTATGAACACTTGTGCAAACTCGCAAGAAAAAACGGTGAAGGGTCACACCGACCGCAAATTGCACGAAAGAGACTTTTTATACAGCACCTTTGCACTTTAGTCACGTTTCTATGGACTGTCACTAATTAATTTAATTAATTTAATTAATATTTTTGCACGTATTTTTGCCTCTTGTATATATTGTTTTTGTATTATTTTGTATGGGTAATTGTTGCACCATATATTTGAGTTTATTGGAGTGATCCACACCCATTTATTTCCACTTATACCAATATTTATAATATTCACACCATTGCTTAACCCATTATATGAGCTGTTCATTTAGTTATAAAAGGGTAGCGCAGTTTTTTCCTTTTTCACAACTTTTCTCAAGAGCCTTAGCTCTGATGAAAGCAGTGGGTTGGCTCTTAAGAGGAGTTGTACATGTATCGAAATGTCTTCATGGGTGCATGTCAATCTGGAGGAATGGGCAGTCCATTTGACTGCCTAGGTAATTGCCACATATGAAGCTGAGCCTTCTTGATTGAAAGGACTAAAATCCAAAAAGGGAAAGGGTTGGGCCAGGAACATTAGAGTAATAGAGAAAAGACCAGATGACACCAGACATCTACCTTAGGAGGACTTGCTGGCTGCAGCTTCTAATAAAGACTATGAGAAGCTCACGGTGTGAAGTGAAATCAGAGTAAGCAATTTCAGTACAAAAGAGGAGCCTATGCAACACTGCAGGTAAGGCGGGAGAAAACTAGGTTGAGTATTTAGCATTGGGGGGATAAGTATTGAGGGTTAACTGTGGATGTTAAGTGTTAAGGTTTTATGTTTTGAGGGATTGGTTAAGGAATACATGCTTAATGTTAGGTGTGTTATTGGTAATTTTAGGTGTTATGAGTTAAGGTCTAAGATGGGATAAGGATTAGTCAAGGTTGCGGATAAGTAAAGGGTTAGTTAGGGTTACATGTTACTACTAATGGGGGAGGAATATTGTTTTTTTTTTCAAAGTTTTTGGTCTTGTCTGGTCATTAATATAATAAAAAATAAACAACACAGTGGTAATCGAATACCACCACCAAAAAAAAAAAAAAGAAAAAAATGATATAAATGCAATTTGTGTATGTTAATCATTTCATCCATGTTCCAGATGCATCGCAGTGTCTGCAACTAGGCATGTGCAGCCATCCCTGCATACCTATCAAAATTGCAGCTGTAAGTGAGCCCATACATTTGCTCTGTCTCCAGTGACAAAAATAGGCTGCATGTACAAAACTCCACACTGCCAGCAATAGATAAACAAATGGTTTTTCACACTGTATGAGCCAATGTGTTCATGGAAATAAAATCTTAGGCTTTTAGAAAATTACTAAATCTTAGCTTTAGTGGATGATTTACTAAAACTGGAGAGTGCAAAATCTGGTGCAGCTCTGCATAGAAAACAGTCAGCTTCCAGGTTTTTTTTCTTGTCAACGTTTATTTGAACAAGCTGAAGTCAGAAGCTGATTGGCTACCATGCACAGATACACCTGATTTTGCACTCTCTAGTTTTAGTAAATCAACCCTTTTGGCCCCTTTCACATGAGGCCAATCAGTTTTGATGGACTCTGCTTGCTTAGCGGGGATCACTCCACTGATCCCCACTGAGCAGGCGGATGACAGGTCTGTCTCCAATCACTGCGCATAGACGGACCTGTCAGAGTCCTGCTCTCCTCTATGGTTGAGATTGGGTAAAAACATTGTGTCCATTTTCATCCAATCCCATCCAATCCAACCCACTGGACGTATGGCGAATGGATCGCCATACGTCTGTTTTCAGCAGGTCTTGTCAGATTGGATGTCAGGTGGGTGTCAATGGACACATGTCCACTGACATCGGCCTCCCCATAGAGGACAATGGGTGGCCTGATCGGGTCTGCCTGAAAAATGGACAAGCGGATCCGATCGGTCTAATCATGTGAAAGGGGCCTTAGTGTCTCTGTTGTGGTGTTTGAGGATCTTTGAGGATCTTTGGGAATCAATTACTTATTAATACAAGCAGCTAGAGAGGAGAGTGTGTGCTTAATGTCAGTGTTTCAATCAGGAAACATTTTCAGAAAGAAATGTCGGCAATGATTTCTCTCAGGACAGGCTTACTTTTTTGCCAATATCTCAGCAAAAGACTGCTTTTTGCTTTCCCCAATTGTTTGGCCCTACTGCAATAAATGGAGTTATGAATCTCTTTCCCTAATTTGTGTACCTAATTAGTACATGAAATAAATGCATGCTTTTATATAGTGAATGCATTAGCTATTTTTTGGAGTTCTAACTAATTTATCCTCTGACATCTAGTTCAGTCATGATATCGTAAGTAAATAATGATCATGACTACGAAGTGTTTTCAAATCTACATCTTCTAAATGTGATTTGCAATTTTTATTTTTTTTTACTTTTTAAATCCTTTGTCTAATCTTTTGCACCAACTTCATTCTAAGCACAGTGTCATCAAAAAAGGAAAATATGCATAAGATAACAAAGTTTATCATACTGTGCAAGGAATAAGTTAAACCACCAACTGATTCTCTCATTCGGATAATCTCTGTGGTCTTCAGATAAATTCTTTTAAACATTAAAGAAAAAAAAATGGAAAGGAAACCAGTTATTCCATGTGATTCAGTAAGATGGCAGGATAAGAATTGGAAGTTTGGAAGAGTTAGATTGTCATATCAGATTTGACTGTTACCAAAACGAGGTTTCAAAGCAAGATAGTGCAGTGAAACATATTTAGATCAATTTCCAATAAAACGTACCATGTTTCATGAACATCCTGTCCTTCACCCCACTATTTAGATTACATTTCCTATTTGTAGACATCATTGAAGTACAAAATTATACGCAAATAACCCTCTTCAATAGGCCTCTTAAAGGTTTATGCTGCAACAATGGCATTAAAATGTCAGCCCACCAAAGTGACTGTAAAGTTATAAATGGGGCCTTAAGGGCTCATGAAAAAAAACATTTTTTTAAATCCACTTGCCAACCACCCACAGTATATATACGCCATTACCTTGACATTAAATACCGTTGTTATGGCAGCAGCTAGCTGCCAAGGCCCCAGTATATTTTTTTCTGTGGGCGATTCGGCATCTGACAAAACTGATCCTAGTGGCAGATTCGCTGCAGGATCTCTTTTAGAGCCTCCTGGTTGTTTTTGGGTTTACCGGAGCTATCGATAAACCCAGAAGTGATCAGATGCAGCCAATGGCTAGGCAGGAAGTCGAGTGAGGGCAAGATGGCCCCCACTCAGCACTATGCCCTTGGAGGACAAGAGCGACCTCTGAAGTCACTTCCGGTTCTCATGCATTATGAAATTATTTTTTTTTAAGTCAAAATGTCAAACTTTTTTGCTTTTGCTTTTAAAGGTAAATGAGAGCTCTGAGGTCTTTTTGACCCCAGATCTCTCAATAAAGAGAACCTGTCATGTTTATTTATATTACAAGACATGTTTACATTCCTTGTAATATGAATACAAATTATCAATAAAATCAATTAATAAAGAGACAGTGTAAGTATAAAAAAAAATAATAAATAAATAGGAAATAAATAATCAATTAAAATGCCCCATCCCTCCGTGCTTGCGTGCAGAAGCAGAAGCAAACTCATATGTAAGTCACACCCGCATATGTAAACGGCGTTAAAAAACACACATGTGAGGTATTGACGCAATCATTAGAGTGAGATAAATAATTCTAGCAACAAAAATGTTTTTTTGTTGTGAGATTATATATGTATGTTGATAAAATGAATAAAAGATTTAATTAAAAAAATAATAATTCTAGTACTAGACCTCCCCTGTAACTCTAAACAGGTAACCTGTAAAAATTGTTAAGTATCGTAGTTTGTCACTATTTAATGAACACGTGCAATTTTAAAGCATGACATGTTAGGTATCTATTTAAATGGTGTAATATCATCTTTTTCATTACACAATCATTAAAGGGTATTTTTTTCCAAAAATATTGCGTTTAAAAAACTGCTTTGCAAATACAGTGTGACATTACATATTGCAACGCTTATTATTTTATTGTCTAGGGTCTCTGCTAAAAAATATACATAATGTTTGGGGTTTCTAAGTAATTTTCAAGCAAAAAATACTAATTTAACCTTGTAAACAAAATATTCCAGAAAAGGCCTGGTCTGCAAGTGGATATTTTGCCGTCTTCTGCAAATAGCGATTTTTGTGAAACAAGATACAAACATGTTTTATATTTTTTGTGATCTGCAGGGAGCAGTTAGTTAAGTGACCCTTTATTATGTTGAGTGCTCTTATACACGCAAGTTATGTTATATGCTTCTGCCATCTGTTCAGTCAAAAAGTTAACTACTAAGCTATTGTCTCTAAGTAGTCAAAGATCTTGATATTATTATTATTATTATTATTATTATTATTATTATTATTATTGATGTTGATATTATTTGCAACATTGTTTGTTTTCATTGTGATTTTCATGGTTAGAGGTTTTGCACACTTTTTTGTTGTCTATTATGTCTGTGAATGTGTGGGGGTTTGTGAGAATTTGTGCATGCGCAGAAACGCTACAAGGTTCGCCAGGCCCTATGGACCTGAAAGAGATCCATGCCATGTCTACACATGTGTGTGATATACAGTATGTCCAAGATGGCTGAGCTAGAGCAAGTAACAGGATCTTTGGGCTGAAAGGAAGACATTGGTGGACTCCATGGACCAGTAAGCAAAGAAATCTCACCTAGAGTCCCTGAGCATTACAAAAAAAAATAAATACACCCCTTTTGGTGTGTTTTGATGCCTCGGACAGCTCATGCAATGCACATTACGTGCAGCTATATGCATCATGCACATTAAAGTGGTTGTAAAGTCAGAAGGTTTTGTATTAGTGTGCAGCAGCCCCCCTAATAATTACCTGAGCCCATCTCTATCAAGTTGGCCCCTATAGTAAGAAATTGCTTATGGGGCCATTCAACAGGAGGAAGGGGCCAGGAGTGCCAAAGAGGGACATGAGAAGAGGAGGGTCTGGGCTGCTCTGTGCAAAACCACTGCACAGAGCTGGTAAGTATAACATGTTTGTTATTTTTTCGAAAAAAAAAAAAACAACAAGACTTTAATATCACTTTTAGGGTTGAGCGGACACCTAGATGTCCGTGTTCGACGGGTTCGGCCGAACTTTAAAAAAAAGTCCGGGTCCGTGTCCCGGACTTTTACCGAACTTTTCCCGGACACCGAACCCCATTGAAGTCAATGGGGACCCGAACTTTAAGGCACTAAAATGGCTCTAAAACACCAAAGGAAAGGGCTAGAGTGCTGCAAATGGCAGCAAAACGTAATTAAGAGCATGGCAAGTGCTCTGCAAACAAATGTGGATAGGGAAATAACTTAAAACAACAAAAAAAAACAGAAAAATAAAACAATGTTCTTCTTCATCTCTGAAGGACGAGGCCCATATGGAGTAGGAGGGAGGTTGAGGTGGTGGTGGATGTGGCGGTGACATAGGCGTGCGCACAGGGTGTGCTGGGTGTGCCTGGGCACACCCTAATCACCTAGGGCACATAGCATTGCCAGTGAGGAGATGGGAAAGATCTCCCTGGGACCTGCTCTGCTCTATTTCTCCTTGCCTACAGGTACATGGCCCCGATACATTACTCTCCCTGCTGGCAAACACATGCATGTGTATTTCAACTTTGGGGTGCACACCTTAATGCAATAGGCTGCGCACACCTATGGGCGGTGTAGGTGGAAGCGGCGGTGGAGGAGGACCAGGGCCGGATTAACAGCATCATGGGCTTGGTGCTGAGGATTTTGAAGGGCCTTAAGGGCCGTGCCTTGCCATGCACCCAGAGGAGGAAGGGTGCAGCCATGCATGCCTAATTCAACATGGGATGCTGTCTCTGAAGCCCATAAACACATCCATGCATCGCCAACTGTCCCTCCTTGTCCGGCCTTCACGCTGTGTGGGGAGGTTCTGAGGGTGCTGCCTGGGGAAGCGAGCATAGAAGCCAGACTTCTGTGTTTACAAGTGACAGAAGAGCGGTAACAGTGAATATGGCCAACCCGGGGCCTATATAAAAGGTAGGGGCCTGGAGCTGCAGCTCCAATAGCCCCTACATTAATCTGGCCCTGAGGAGGAGGACGAGGTAGCCAACACTGCTTCTTTTCAAAAATTTTAAATGAGGGTACACCCCAAAAGAGTGAGAAAGAGCAAAAATGGAACAATGGGTGGGTAAGGTCGGTATCCATTGCTATTCTGCATAAGGTACGGAAAAGTCCCGTGGGATCCATGCCTGGTTCATTTTAATGAACGTGAGCTTGTCCACATTGTCTCTGGACAGGCGGCTGCGCTTGTCTGTTATAACGCCCCCAGCCGTGCTAAATACCCGTTCAGATAATACACTGGCTGCAGGGCACGCCAGCACCTCCAAGGCGTAAAGGGCAAGCTCAGGCCATGTGCCCAATTTGGAGACCCAGAAGTTGAAGGGGGCAGACCCGTCATTCACTACATGTAGGCGTGTGCACACATACTGCTCCACCATGTTGGTAAAATGCTGCCTCCTGCTAAGACGTTCCATCTGAGCTGCTGGTGCTGCTGTTTGTTGTGGCGTGCTGACAAAGCTTTTCCACATTTCGGCCATGCTAACCCTGCCTTCTGAGGTGCTGGCGGTGCCCTGGTTGCGTTGGCGACCTCCTCCTCCTCCTCTGCCTTGTGCTTCCACTGTGGCCCCGCTGTCAGATGGGAATGCCAGCAGCATGGCGTCTACCAGCGTGCGCTTGTACTCGCGCATCTTGCGATCGCGCTCCAGTGAGTGAATTAAGGACGGTACGTTGTCCTTGTAACGGGGATCCAGCAGCGTGGCCACCCAGTAATCAGCACAAGTTAGAATGTGGGCAACTCGGCGGTCGTTGTGGAGACACTGCAGCATGTAATCGCTCATGTGTGCCAGGCTGCCCAGAGGCAACGAAAGGCTGTCCTCTGTGGGAGGTGTATCGTCCGTGTCCTCTGTATCCCCCCAGCCACGCACCAGTGATGGCCATGAGCTGGCCTGGGTGCCACCCTGCTGTGAACATGGTTCCATCTCCTCCTCCAGCTCCTCCTCCTCCTCATCCTCCTCATCCTCCAGAACTGTGCCCCTGCTGGACAATTGCGTCCCTGGCGTTTGCGTGTGCAGGAACCCACCCTCGGAGCCCCTTGCGAATGACTGCCCTGAAAGCCTTGGAAATGTTACCTCTTCATCCTCCTCCTCCTCCTCATCCTGTGCCACATCCTCTTCCATCATCGCCCGAATTGTTTTTTCAAGGAGGCATAGAAGTGGGATAGTTAAGCTGAGAACGGCGTCATTGCCACTGGCCATGTTGGTGGAGTACTCAAAACAGCGCAACAAGGCACACAGGTCTCGCATGGAGGCCCAGTTAAATTAAATAGCGGAATAGAAAATATGATCCAAAAAAAGTGTATGTATATCACACGTACACAACCACACTGGGCCCCAATTACTATTGTTTGTACCCCTAAAAGGCTAGATGAGGAGTAGGGGGAGTATGGAACAGGCAGCACCCTCAAACCTTCAGAAGTATGAGATGAACCCCAACAACTTGGAAAGGTGGATCTCTCTCACACGTACCAACACAGACTATCCCCCAATTTAACTGATCCCCAAAGGTTTTTGATTAAATAGCGGAATAGAAAATATGATCCAAAAAAAGTGTATGTATATCACACGTACACAACCACACTAGGCCCCAATTACTATTGTTTGTACCCCTAAAAGGCTAGATGAGGAGTAGGGGGGGTATGGAACAGGCAGCACCCTCAAACCTTCAGAAGTATGAGATGAACCCCAACAACTTGGAAAGGTGGATCTCTCTCACACGTACCAACACAGACTATCCCCCAATTTAACTGATCCCCAAAGGTTTTTGATTAAATAGCGGAATAGAAAATATGATCCAAAAAAAGTGTATGTATATCACACGTACACAACCACACTGGGCCCCAATTACTATTGTTTGTACCCCTAAAAGGCTAGATGAGGAGTAGGGGGAGTATGGAACAGGCAGCACCCTCAAACCTTCAGAAGTATGAGATGAACCCCAACAACTTGGAAAGGTGGATCTCTCTCACACGTACCAACACAGACTATCCCCCAATTTAACTGATCCCCAAAGGTTTTTGATTAAATAGCGGAATAGAAAATATGACCCAAAAAAGTGTATGTATATCACACGTACACAACCACACTAGGCCCCAATTACTATTGTTTGTACCCCTAAAAGGCTAGGAGTAGGGGGAGTATGGAACAGGCAGCACCCTCAAACCTTCAGAAGTATGAGATGAACCCCAACAACTTGGAAAGGTGGATCTCTCTCACACGTACCAACACAGACTATCCCCCAATTTAACTGATCCCCAAAGGTTTTTGATTAAATAGCGGAATAGAAAATATGATCCAAAAAAAGTGTATGTATATCACACGTACACAACCACACTAGGCCCCAATTACTATTGTTTGTACCCCTAAAAGGCTAGATGAGGAGTAGGGGGAGTATGGAACAGGCAGCACCCTCAAATCTTCAGAAGTATGAGATTGTGTTCACTGTACCCCACAAAGATTGAGTTCACTGCACCCCACAATGATTGTGTTCACTGCACCCCACAAAGATTGTGTTCACTGCACCTCACAAAGATTGTGTTCACTGTACCCCCCAAAGATTGTGTTCACTGCACCCCACAAAGATTCTGTTCACTGTACCCCACAAAGATTGTGTTCACTGCACCCTAAAAGGATGTTGTTCACTGCACCCCACAAAGATTGTGTTCACTGCACCCTAAAAGGATGTTGTTCACTGCACCCCAAAAAGATTGTGTTCACTGTACCCCCCCAAAGATTGTGTTCACTGCACCCCACAAAGATTGTGTTCACTGCACCCCAAAAAGATTGTGTTCACTGTACCCCCCAAAGATTGTGTTCACTGCACCCCAAAAAGATTGTGTTCACTGTACCCCCCAAAGATTGTGTTCACTGCACCCCACAAAGATTCTGTTCACTGTACCCCACAAAGATTGTGTTCACTGCACCCCAAAAAGATTGTGTTCACTGTACCCCCCCAAAGATTGTGTTCACTGCACCCCACAAAGATTCTGTTCACTGCACCCCACAAAGGATTTTGTTCACTGCACCCCAAAAAGATTGTGTTCACTGCACCCCAAAAAGGATTTTGATCACTGCACCCCAAAAAGGATGTTGTTCACTGCACCCCAAAAATGATTTTGTTCACTCCACCCCAAAAAGATTGTGTTCACTGCACCCCACAAAGATTGTGTTCACTGCACCCCAAAAAGATTGTGTTCACTGTACCCCCCAAAGATTGTGTTCACTGCACCCCACAAAGATTCTGTTCACTGTACCCCACAAAGATTGTGTTCACTGCACCCCAAAAAGATTGTGTTCACTGCACCCCAAAAAGGATGTTGTTCACTGCACCCCAAAAAGGATGTTGTTCACTCCACCCCAAAAAGATTGTGTTCACTGCACCCCACAAAGATTGTGTTCACTGCACCCCAAAAATGATTTTGTTCACTGCACCCCAAAAAGGATTTTGTTCACTGCACCCCAAAAAGGATGTTGTTCACTCCACCCCAAAAAGATTGTGTTCACTGCACCCCAAAAAGATTGTGTTCACTGCACCCCACAAAGGATTTTGTTCACTGCACCCCAAAAAGATTGTGTTCACTGCACCCCAAAAAGGATGTTGTTCACTGCACCCCAAAAAGGATTTTGTTCACTCCACCCCAAAAAGATTGTGTTCACTGCACCCCACAAAGGATTTTGTTCACTGCACCCCACAAAGATTGTGTTCACTGCACACCAAAAAGGATTGTGTTCACTGCACCCCAAAAAGATTTTGTTCACTGCACCCCAAAAAGATTGTGTTCACTGCAGCCCAAAAAGATTGTGTTCACTGCAGCCCAAAAAGATTGTGTTCACTGCAGCCCAAAAAGATTGTGTTCACTGCAGCCCAAAAAGATTGTGTTCACTGCAGCTCACACACAGAAAAATGGATGTGGATCACTGACACCTGCCTATCTCCAATCCCACACCACACAGCAATATCGATTGTAGTTTGTAGAACACAGTTTCCCTAAAATTCAGCAGACTCTGTCCCTAACAGGATTGAGAAGAGATAGTAGATCAGGATTGAGTGCAGATTCACCCCACCCCCCACACAGCAATATCGATTGTAGTTTGTAGAAGACACTGACCCTATAATTCAGCAGACTCTATCCCTAAAATGCCTACAACTCGCCCTGCCTAAACACTCCGACCTGTCCCTCAATTCTATCCGGACACAAATGGTTTTTTCCTGCCTATCTTTCCCTAATCAGCAGCCAGCACGTTGATGTGTGCTCTGTCCCTGATATAAGCAGCATAATGACGCCGCTGCGGCTGCCTCGAACTTATAAAGACTTGGTCACATGCTTCAGACGGCCAATCACAGCTACTAAGACATTTGCAGGCATGGCTGGGATGGCTTAAGGCACACCAGTTAAACGATTGTTGATTGGCGCCAAAGCATGCAAAACCCGGAAATAAAACGACCGAACACGGATTTTTACCCGAACATACAGTAAAGTGTCCGTGTCCGTGTTCGGGTACAAAAAATCCAATTATTCGGTACGAACACGAATAATACAGTCCGTGTTCGCTCAACACTAATCACTTTAAGTGGAAGAGTGGGTTTGATGTGGGTTTACAATCACTTTAATGCAACACAATGGTGGGAAAGGGACCTTAAAGAGGTTGTTAACTCACTATTGTATAAGCATGCCATCCCCTCTGTTATATAATGCTATGTGTCCCTGTGCCTGTGCTGTATAAAAAAAATGCAGATTATACCTTGTATCAGAGTGTCTCCCGGCGTTTACGTGATTCCTGGGCTCTCTCCCCTGCCCGGCTGACAGCTAAAGTGGGTGGGGCTGAGCTTGCCACTGACGCCGGGGAGAAAGAGAGGAGAGAGAGATGAGGAGTCATGTGAGCGCTGGGAGATGCTCTGAGATAAAGTATAATCTGCAATTTTTTATTACAGCACAGGGACACGTTGCGCGTTATATAACAGAGGGGATGGCATGCTTATACTATAGATATGAAAGCAGTGGGAGGGGGGGATTGTGGAGTGAATGGAGCTGACAGGCAGGGAGGGGAGGGTGGAGAAGGACAGAGGAGGACATAGGAGAGCAGAGAGGAGAGCTGCGGATGATGAAGGCACGTAAACTGACCACGGTGTCAGGACTCAGCAGCCCTGATAAACTGTGGTCAGTTTACAGGGGGGAGGGCAGAACCAGGCTGGATCAGCCAGGTATTTCAGGTGATATGGGGGGCCAAATTACACAGCACAAGCACTGTGCTGTGTAACATGCTTTCACCATATACTTGACCGCCGCCTTCGATTTACATCTGTATTTTGACATGAAATACCGGTGTTATGGCAGCAGATAGCTGCCACAACCCTGGTATTTTTTTAAATGGCAGGCAGTCCTCTTTCACACAAGGGTGGTCTCAGCGGTGGATTCGCCAAGGGATCACCCTTACGGTGCGGTGGAAGAGGTCCCCCCTCCCGCCACTTCCCGGTCATTTTCCCTGCTTACCGGAGCCACCAGCAGCGAGGAAAATGATCCGGTCCGCGCTCCTCACAGACAGGAAGTCGAGTGAGGGCAAGATGGCCCCCACTCGACTCTATGGTTTTGAAGGACTGGAGCGACATCAAACGTCGTCTCCTAGCAACCAATTTAAAGAGCCAAGTTTTTTTTCATTATGAAAAAAATGACTCTTTTTTAGTGTAGATTTGAGGTCTGAGGTCTTTTTGACCCCAGATGTCACAATAAAGAGGTCCTGTCATGCTTATTTCTATTACAAGGGATGTTTACATTCCTTGTAATATAAATAAAAATGATTAAAAAAAAAAAAAACTGTGTAGAAATAAAAAATAATAGATAAAATAAATAGGAAAAAAAATGTAAGGGCTCTTTCCCCGTTAGCTCGTGCGCAGAAACGAACACATACGCAAGTTCCGCCCCACATATGTAAACGGTGTTCAAACCACATATGTGAGGTATCGCCACGATCGTTAGAGTAAGAGCAATAATTTGAGCCCTGGACCTCCTCTGTAACTCTAAGCTGGTAATCTGTAGAAATTTTTAAATCATCGCCTATGGGGATTTTTAAGTACTAATGTTTGTCGCCATTCCACGAGCGTGTGCAATTTTGAAGCATGACATGTTGGGTATCTATTTACTCGGTGTTTTCTTATATTTTAATTTAAAAAAGTGAATTTTTCCCAAAAAAATTGCGTTTGGAATACCGCTGCGCAAATACGGTGTGATAAAAAATATTGCAACGATCTCCATTTTATTCTCTAGGGTCTCTGCTAAAAGAAAATATATATATAATGTTTGGGGGCTCTAAGTAGTTTTCTAGAAAAAAAAATGATTTTAACTTGTAAACATTAAGTGTCAGAAATAAGCCCGATCCTTAAGGGAACAGGATCCATTTTTTTTTTTTTTAAGGTAACGAACACTTTAATTTTTCTTTATCTTGTTTTGCAGGAGCAAAAAATCTAGCAACAGTTCAATGCTACCATTAATAAAAATAGTAACAAAGAATGTGAAATGTAAGAAAGGGTACATAAGTTTAAAGGCTACCCCAGCATGCAGATAAAGAGAAGTTTTACCGTGCACATTCATATATCCAATTTAAGAGAAGTGCTATTATGAATCATCCATGTAGTGTATACATTATAAAAACAGATATTGATAATTACACCCAGCATACAGACCAGGGAAAATAATACTGTGCAGTGTTTATACAAGTAGATTTAGAGCAAATACTAAGAATTACTCCCAGCATGCAGAGCAAGAAAATCAGTACTGTGCAATATCCAAACAATAAAAACAGATACTGGGTATTACACCAAGCATGTAGATAAAAATTGAGTATTATACCTTCATATATACACAGATAAGATTGGAGTCAGAAAATGCATAATTATTTTCCCCAATGGAACAACAGAATGAGGAGTGGGCATCCAACCAATAATAACTTGGAAAGCATTGTGCAACAAAGTGGGAAGTATGCTCAGAAGAAAAGCATGGATCTTCTTCCCTAGGAAGTTGAGACCTGGGCTGCCATCCCAACTGCCATGGTTGTTATCTGCCACCGCGAAAGGTGGTATCACTGTTTAGAAAGACAGCTCTGCTGCTTCCTGAGTCTAATCAATACTTCTTCCCCTCATTACATTATTAGGTTCAATCATTGAGTAATCATACTAGCACTGTTTAAAGGACACATAACTGCACTAAACAATGTTTTTTTGTTTTTTTTTATATATATTTCGCCATAGTTCTGCTGAAACAGTCAATTCTGTTTCTTCATTTTATTTTATTTTTTTTTAATTAATTTAGGGTGCCCCTATATAGAGCATTAAGGATCCAAAAAAGTTTGAAAAGATCCAAAGAATTTTATAATGTTATATATATTAAAAAAAAAAAAAAAATACCCACATTTCTTTAATCGTTGGATTGCTGTGAACCATTTGCTCCAAGTCATGAGTAACTAAGCCTACACAAAATCAACAACAAAGTGTAATTATTTTCAAATTGTTGGTATGTTACCATGTTCCTTTTACTTTGTTCAAATCATTAAAAAAAAGCACAAAACACCACAACCCTTGTTATTAACACTTTAACACAATATAAATGTAAATGTCATAGCTAATTACATCAAGTCATCAATCTGTTACACAAGGCATACAGTAGAACAGACATACCTTTGATGCTGGAAGCGGATGTGGCTGAACGGGTTGGTATGGAAACAGAGGTTGTGACTGTTGCAGTGGTGGAAAGGGGGATGATTGTGGTTGGAATTAAAGTGGTAGGGGCATCTGGTCAATGGGAAAACATAAAAAGAGACATGAAACATAAAGACAAAATTATATCATACAAAAAAAAAAAAAACCCAAAAAAACAAAAACAAAAAAAAAGCATAACAATGGTTAACTCGGGTAATGTAGACATAATGTTAACAAAAACATGCTTAAAGCAAAGTGACTCAGACACTTGGTAATTTTTTTTATATTAAATCACTCTCACTTTTTTCATACTTAACAACAGAGGAGTATAATTACCAAAGTGTAAAAAAAATCCTTGGTACAGATTTAAATTACTGGTTATTGCACAAAATACAATTTTTTTTTCATGGAGAGTGGATTTAATTGACAAGAACCAAGCTTTCTTTGTGCCATTTACAATGGGTTGTACAGTGGAGATCAGGTGTGGATAAAAAAGCATGCTGGGTAGATGTGGGAGACAAACAAGAAAATAATAACATGCTAAGAAGATGGAAATTATATGTTAAAAATGAATATTTCACCTGCAGAGCCTTCCTAAGGTATATATCATTGACAACTAAGCAAGTGGCTTTTTTTTTATGTAGAGTACTTTGTAGCCATTCACCGGAAGTAACAAGCCAATAGAAAGCAAAAACCATATAATCTCCTTGTATTCCTTTTGAGTCATAGAAACTTACTGATGCCGTAGATGGAAAGTTTATCTATTGCTGACAATTTTGAGGTTGGAGCAACAAAAAATTGTCTATTAAGTCATTCAATTTGCTTAATGATCAACATTTAACCATTTTAAAGTGTTATCCCTGGCAAGAACAAAAAGCATATGCAGGGCATCTATATAATAAATAAACATTCCCCTGTGGTTTATCTCATTAAACACAATACAACTCCTGAAAAATATCTCTTGCAGAAATGCACTCAGCTTCTAATTTCCTGTTATAAGCTCCCAACAGTACCTTTTCTGGACTGAAATCACAAGAAATGGTGTCAGCCCATCCCAGTCATCTTTTGCTTTAGAGCGTTGTTTTGTAGTCCAAGATAGGGCTGGTTAGACTTGAGATAATACAGGAAGTATGCATAGGATAAAGTACAGCTGGGAATTTCTGACAGTATCAAAGTTTTTCTTTTTTTTTTTTTTGCACTTATCAAACAAATACAACAAAATGCTTTATTCTGCAACATTTAACAGACCAAAAGGAAGTAAATAAGAGATGTTTACTATAAGGGATTACATACGCTCTAAAAATACAAATGCTATTTTGGTAGAATTAACTTATTGAACAATACAGCATACCCATAATAGTAATGACGATGATAAAAATATTAATATAATACAAATTCAAATAGAAAAATATATGCTAAATCAGGTACAGGAGAAAGAAGTTTGTTACATCAAAAGGGAACAGGTAAGGACATGGGGCATTAAAAGGCATGGTATGAAAACTGTTTAATAGCATGAAGCCGCTTTCTCAAAGACTTCACTTTGACGTATCTCTTCCTTTTGGAATAGGCACTTTCTATATAACCTGGAGTGTGTGTGCAGGGACTGCTTATTTTGGATCCTTTCATGCCAGCAAGTGGTAGAAGGACTCAGTGGAGGGGTAAAATGAATTCCTCCTCTATTTTTGACACAGTGGTACTCACATTGCATACTGTATAAGTGTTATATTATTACATATATACTATTTGAATTGAATACGTAGTGGTTCTGTATATGTTTTCTTTATTTATGTATTATGATTTGGATTTAAAAGTAATACAACTTATCAGGTAAGGCCAGAAAGATTGGCAATGTGATTGACAATGGTATGAAGTTTGATAGAGAGGTGTATATATAAACTCAGACAGGACAGTCCTTGATAATGAAATGCATTGGGTAAGGCAAATCGCTGTGACATCACCACACATGCAAGGGTGGCTGCATACCAGGATTTAAGGGTGGATCACTCTAGTGCATTGATCTGCATTTTAGTACACTTGTAAAATGCAGATAAACAGATAGACACATAAAAAAAAATAGTTGTTTATGTGTCCTATTCACACTACAGTGCTCCGTTTACCTGCATTGCCTGATCAGAAAACCTGTTCTGGGGAATCATAAAATTAGTGCTGTTTGACCATCCTTATACAAGAGGCAGACAAATCTGATGAGTAACCTAATTCACAGGGGACTGCTTGGATTGTGGATCACTAGCACTTTCTCACATAAAAAGTGCAGTTTGCTCACTATTACTCAAAAGTTGGATATTTGTAATGGTTGCTGGTGGATTATACAGACTTATAATGTGATGAAATTAACTATAGTAACTTTACCCCTTACAGTATGTCGGTGGTCAGTGGTGAGAGTCCCATAAAATGTGTGGTTAGTAATGTGTGTGCCCCCAAAACATATGTGTTTAGTGATCACAGTAGTACCTTTTACAGTGGTAGTCAGTATGCCCCCGCATATTGGCGGTAATTGTACCCCCTAAATAAGATGGCAGTGTGTCCCCCCTTACATTGATGGTCAGTGTGCCTCATTTATAGATTGGTGGGTTCACAATTTAAAGAAAAATGTTACCACTCTAGGCTTGGGGCCTACTGATCCACTGATTTCAGATGCCTTTATAGAAGAAAAACTAGTCACATATACCAACAATCCCAATGATGTGCCCAGCCTACCACATGTACCACCAAGTGTCCAGTCAGCAATCCTATCAAAGTTGGCAGTAATTAAATAGACAGTGAAACTTTAAGTAATCCATATAATGTCCAACTAAGGCTGAGCCATTTTGGCTTGATCTGATCGAAAACCCTTAAAAATACCAAATAACAGTATCCCTGTGCTTTTATTTTCGGATAGAGAGGGCCAATAATTACACACTTCACAGACTGGGGTAGAATAGGAATGTATTCAAGAGTGGAATATGGCAATTTGGTTGGGTCTTGTTTCGTTTAATAATCCACAGTTCTTTTGGATAAAATGTCTAAGGCTACATTCACACCTGAGCGTAGCGTTTTTCGCACGTTTTTTACCGCGATTTTACAGCGATTTTTGCGGCGTTTTTTACCGCGATTTTACCGCGATTTTTACCGCGATTTTTGTGCAGGCGTTTTTAGATTGAATAGAGATCAATGGAAAACGCCTGTAATCTGCCCAAAAAGAAGCTCATGTACTTTTTTGAGCGTTGGGCGTTTTGTATACAGCGTCAAAACGCTCAGATGTGAACAGGGGCCATTGAAATGAATAGGATTTGTCTTGTTGGGCGTTTTGAGAGCTGATCTTAGAGCAGAAAAACGCCCCAAAAACGCCCCAAAACGCCTAGATGTGAACGGAGCCTAAGTGAATAATTATTTAGTCTTATGATGATGTTAATTGGTGTAATTATTTAAAATGTTCATTAGATAGAATATACATATTTAAAAGTAAAAAAAAAAAAAAAAAAAACAAGAAAATACATGAAACAAGCTACAGTATGACTTATTTTTTATCTGCATGATTGTATGCAAAACAAAATCTCCCAAGGCAGTACACTGAAATATGTTTATGGATGCATTTATGTCATGTGGTTTCCAAACTCACCTTGGAACTCAAGTCATTTTAAAAACAAATATGAATGAAGTGCACTTATCCTTAATCATGTTTTTGGCCATCATGCTTTTGTGTCCTTACTAATCTGTTTTTTATATTTTTCACTGCATTCTCTATAAGACGTCTGGTGCTTGGCTACCTATTAAAATGTGCTTCTTGTTTACGGTAATTGTGCCAGAGTGTCTGCAGTGTAACTAGTCTGACTCTTACTGACCACTCTAAAATCAGAGCTTATGCTTAGACATCTCTTTTGTGGCATAAAACATGTGAAATTTATTTAAAACGGTGATAGGGCCATTAATCTGACATTAACAGAGGCAATTTATGATGGCTGCCTTCATATTTCGTGACAGCTCCTTTCACTGTAAATATTTAGCTTAGATTGTTTTGCCAAATTTCATGATTATTTACAATACAAAAATAAGAAGAATTTGGAAAATTTTAAACCCATAATCAGGTTTTGTTAAAGTGATTCTAAACATATTTGTAAAAAAATAACAAACAGATTATACTTACCTGCTCTATGCAATGAATATGCACAGAACAGCCCTGGTCCTCCTCTTCTCGGGTCTCCCCTGCCACCACTCCTGGCTCCTCCTCCTTGCTGAGTGTGCGCATAGAAAGCGATCTTCTATGGGTGCACTTGTACATGCTTGCTCCTGAGCCAGCTCTGTGTATCCATTGACACACAAAGTGTGGTTCAGCCCACCCCCCCCCCAATGTCTTCTGCTGTTGCTTCTCTGTCCAATGAAGAGAGAGAGCTGGGAGAGCTACTGCCCTCATGCACATCACTGAATTGAGCTTATTGGAGTATAAGGGGGAGCTGCTCGCAGGAGTTTTTTTTCCTTAATGTGTAGAATGCATTAAGGTAAAAAAAAAACCTTATACTTTTAGAACGACTTTATCTAAAAAAGGTCATAGTGTTATCATAGTGTTTTTAACACGGGCATGGCTGTCATTGATGATACAGAAGACATTAAACAGTAAGGGTAGGAAACCTAGTTTTCACTAAAATAAGCTTGCCCCCTCCTACTTCTCTTCCCTGGTGAAATAAACCAAAACATTCAGCAAAATCAACCCTAGTTTTTGAAAGTGCCCTGTAGAACTTAGAAGATCTAAAGAGTGCTGTCCTGATAGTGGCTCCAGACTCTATAATGTCTAAAGCAAGCCTTAAATTGTAAGCCTTTTTCACCAGAATGTGTCCAACTGTTACACACACACAAATATATATATATATACACTGATCAAAAAAATTATAGGAACACTTTTTAATCAGAGTATAGCATCAAGTCAATTGAACTCCTGGGACATTGATCTGGTTAGTTAAGTAGCAGAGGGGGTTGCTAATTAGTTTTAGCTGCTTTGATGTTAATGAAGTTTACAACAGGTGTACTAGATGGGCAACAATGAAACGACCTCCAAAACAGGAATGGTGGTATGGGTGAAGGCCACTGACATTTTTTTCCCTACTCATCTTTTCTGACTGTTTTTCACTAGTTTTGCATTTGGCTAGGGTCAGTGTCACTACTGGTAGCATGAGGTGATACCTGGACCCGATAGAGGTTGCACAGGCAGTCCAACTCCTCCAGGATGACACATTAATACGTGAATTTGCCAGAAGGTTTGCTGTGTCTCCCAGTACAGTCTCAAGAGCATGGAGGAGATTCCAGGAGACAGGTAGTTACTCTAGAAGATCTGGACAGGACCATAGAAGGTCCTTAACCCATCAGCAAGACCGGTATCTGCTGATTTGTGCAAGGAGGAACAGGATGAGGACTGCCAGAGCCTTACAAAATGACTTCTGGCAGGCCACTGGTGTTAATGTTTCTGATCAAACAATCAGAAAAAGATTCATGAAGGTGGCCTGAGGGCCCAACGTCCTCTAGTGGGCCCTGTGCTCACTGCCCGGCACCGTGGAGCTTGATTGGCATTTGCCATTAAACACCAGAATTGGCAGGTCCACCACTGGTGCCCTGTGTTTTTCACAGATGAGAGCAGGTTCATCCTGAGTACATGTGACAGACATGAAAGATCTGGAGAAGCCATCGGGAATGTTATGCTACCTGTAACATCGTTCAGCATGACCAATTTGGTGGTGGGTCAGTGATGGTCTGGGGAAGCATATTTATGGAGGGACACACAGACCTCCACAGGCTAGACAATGGCACCCTGACTGCCATTAGGTATCGGATGAAATCCTTGGTGCACAACAATGCCTGGCCTCATGTTGCAAGAGTATTCAACCAGTTCCCGGAAGATGAAGGAATCAATACCATTGAATGGCCCCTACATTTGCCTGGCCTAAATCCAATAGAACACCTCTGGGACATTATGTTTCAGTCCATCCGACGCCGCCAGGTTGCACCTCAGTCTGTTCAGGAGCTCAGTGATATCCTGGTCCAGATCTGGGAGGAAATACCCACAGGCACCATCCGCCATCTCGTTAGGAACATGCCCCGACATTGTCAGGGAAAGCAGAACTTTCAGCATAAGCAGATAGCATAATATGTTGAGAGGAGACCTGCATTTTGTTCATTCCATTTAGGTTGGAAAGGGAAAATTTTATAGAATAGGAGGAAGTAAGTAAAATCTAGCAAGATACTTTAGAGCTAAACATAGTTCATACATCACAATGCAAACATCACAATGCATTTTTTACATTGGATGCTGCAATGAAAATACTTTAGAGCCAGTAAAAAGCCCATGATGGTACAGATTTGTGTCACTGAGAAATGTTGAATATGAATTGCTCATTATCTGCACCTTGCTTAATGTATGCAAATTAACATTAACTTTAATAACATACCACGTAGGGCATAGGTAAATGGGTACATATGTACATATCACATGAAATGGTTAGCCAAATCTGACCATCTGCTTTTGCTGTGGACAGAAAACCAGACTAAATAGAATTGTTTATCTTCCATTTCAAGATTTTCTTGAAGTAAATGAGGGTTGGTTTGTCTGGAAAATGGTTTAGCCTACAAAGGCTCAGTTTCTGAATTAAGAAATGTTTTTTCTGACCATGACAACCAATAACACCTCCAATTTAAATCTCCCGGGTTGTACTGCACATGAATAGTGGTCTGTTTAGTTGTTATGTTCAACAAGCGATATTGTTCCTTCAGAAGCACTTCTACGTGACATCCAGTTTATCTTGGGGAAACTATTTTTAAGTATCTTTCAAGGAGTCATATATTTTTTTTTAAAACTATAATAAATTACATTTTTTTCTACACCTGTATTCAAACCTTGGATCCACTTTCTGATTAATATAAAATATCTCAGAGCTGTAAACAAAGTTAAAGTGTATGCTTTGAGTCCCCAAGATTGAAGCAAGTCATCCTCTGAATCCAATTGTTTAAATAAGTAATTTAGTCTTCCATCTGACCCCAGTATTTTACCGTTCTTCCCACTCATGCAATCTGAGTGCAGGCAGATAACTGCCTGCAAGCTCCTATCCCTGAATGAATATGGCCGCCATGGGGCGAGGTTGTTACTAGGCAGCATGTCTCTCCACATGGCTGCCTTTCAGTTCCATTCTGTCTTGCCGTGCTTTTGTCTGTTTATCTTTTTGAGTGAAACAGCTTACAAAAGAAGATGCTCAAAAGCAGTACAGCAGAAGAATGAAAGTGTCAGCATGAAATGCAATCCATTACAGATCACCAGGTGTAATTCCATTTGGAACGAAAGATCATTTTTAGAGCATGCTACTGTTAACCCTTGTTCACGTTTCCTTTTTCCCCACGTTTAATGCATCATAGGCTCTAAGTTTTAAATCTAAGGTGCTCCTGTGAACAGCTTGCAGCGAACACATTAAATTCTTCTGGAAGGAGCTGGGCTGCAGGAAGTCACACAAATCAAAAATTCTACAGATCCAACTTATTTGACATGTTCTAGATTGGTTATTAAAAACTGCTGTGATAATGTGCAAGAAAAATATCAAGAAATTGTTCTGAATGTTTTTTTTTTTTTTGTCACTCAGAAAAGATACCTATAAACAAGCTTTACTAAGGATGGCAGCATCTTAAAATGTAACTGGGACCCTAGCTGTGAAGTTGACAGTATCCTTGGTTCCAAAAATAAGTATCTCCATTAAAATCTAAATGAATATTTGCCATACAGCTTGGAACACTAGAAATCAGAACAAGAATTAAACTTACTGATTACACATTATTGATCGGTGACTAATCAAAATGATTTTGGCAGGACTGGCCAAACATTGTTTAGTTTTCTTCACTCAGCCAGGCATCTGAATAAAAAAACTGAACCAGTTTCCCTAGCCACAAATTAGAGGTGGATGCAGGAATCCTCCCTGCTGTGTCAGAATACACTGATCAGCGCTGCAGCCGATTGGTTACATGTGCTGCTTAAAGCAAAATTTCCCAACAGGCCGGTTCATGAGAAGTTAATTGATAGATTGACTTCTCATGAACGGAAATGGCTATATAGCTCCTGCTAAAGATTCAGAATGTTGCAGAACCTTTCAAATTCAACAGACAGCCCCAACAGCCTGTTGTAACCTCTTCTACAACATGCGTTCAATGAATGTGTGCACATACAATAAGTCTCTAGGAATTTCTACAAAAAAAAGCAAAAATCAAAAGGTAATTGGAACATTATCAGAAAGATCCTTAGTGAGACAACTTTAAGAAGAACTGGAGGTAGAGTGGGAGAAAAGCTGTATCCTCTGTTAGGTCTTTATAATGGTCTCTGGAATATCACCATATAAATCTACTCCAACAATGAAAGGCTATAACATCTTTTCAGCTAAACCTTTTGTGTCAATGGCTGAAGTGAACAGTGCATACATTTCTTTGAAGAATCCATAATGTACAAGGGTGGGCACCACCAATATTGTGTTACCCATGGTTACTTGGAATTCAATTTTTATCTTCAACTCCTGTTTTGTAAACATTAAAGTATTATAGTAACTTGTTATAACATTTGTGGCTTAACCTTTAAGATGACTAGGCATAGCAGAAAAGTAGCCTGCATGGTAGGAAAAGGTTCTCCACTGATACGGTGAAATAATGTTACATAGACCTATAGAGCCTCTGTGAATTGTATGATTTCTGTTTTTCATTCATAAACAGGAGAGGTGGAAAACTGCATCAACCAGGGATGCAAAGCTTTCTTTACTATTTAGGTTCCTGGTGCCCAAGGGCCCCATACACTCCCTTAATTTTTACTATGCAGCAGTCAGTGGTCATCATTATTTTCCTCGCCTAAGTGCTTATTTAGGAAAAGTGAAGGAAAATATTAATTGTAATGGACACCACTAACAAAATTATTTGGTTTATTTTTCACACGTTATTACTTTTTCTGTGCCGTCTATTCTTTATTTTATCTTTTTTTTCTTGACCTTTATAATGGCTCCTGAAGAGAGGAATATAAGATGTCCTTCTACTATAGTATGTTCAGTCTCTAACCGTTTTCATTGCATTTCCATTACATACCTTGGACATTATTTGTGGCTTTTGGTAATGTCAGGGTATGCACTTTAGCCCCCCTATATCAAAAAAGTCAATCACCAATGATTTAGATTATAAAGTATTTTTGTAACTAAAGTCAAAGCTCTATACATCCTGTAAACTACAGAAAAACCTATACAACAAAGCCAGACTATGTTTACATGACCCAATGATAGAACTCTTTTAAATATAATTTCAAAAGGTTATGCATTCATCTGTGTTTTTATACGTTTCGTTAATGTATATATCACTGAGAATAATCTGTGGTGTTGGTGGTATTGTGGTACTGTTAGTAAGGTCTGAGAAAAGATGTGCCACATAATCCTTTTCAGTAGTTATTAAAAGATGTAGGAAGATACAAGTTACTGCTTGGTAAAAAAAAAAAAAAAAAAATATATATGCACAGCAATAAAAAGATAATATTGAACAAATAGCAGTTCCAAGATTTGGACTTTATCATGAATGTGGGCAGATTTGGTACATATTTGCTTAAGGAAATGATTTGTTGAAAGTACAGTGAAATGCTCAAACCAGCTGTTTAACAGCTTTCTTCCCCGCTGCTTGGAACATGTAAAGACCAAGTTATGCTTTGCACCAATTTATTTAGCTTTTATACTCTCTAATTACAAACTTATACATCTGAAGAGATAAAACAAATATGCTGTCTCACACATTCTGTGGTATTGAGATACATTTATAACAAAGATTTTAGAAGACCTTCCGGCACGATCATCTTTACTAGACACACAGAAGTTGCAGGAATTACCTTAACCTCATTGTAACTGCCAACCATACATGCTGCAGCTCATAACAACAGCAAGCAAAGAGCAGTTCAAGTATACAAGTCTAAAGAATGTGTTTTATATTGAACTCTGACCACAACACCAAGAGCTGGGAAGCAGAGATTAGCTGGAAATGTGATTAATTTTGTAAACTGCCAAACCAGTCCACAAAACCATTTACGGGTTCAATATTGAATGTCAAAAGCACAGTGCTCCTCAAAGAGGAAGCCTACAGTTCTCCAGACAGAAAGAGCAGTACTCCTCAAAGAGGAAGCCCACGGCTCTCCACACATCTGGTTAAATGGCAAGATCCAATAGGTATCTAGCCTTTAAAGCTGAAGGAGGTTATGCCTAATTGGCCTTATAAGGAAGTAACTTCTTATTAGATTGTATCCCATTGAGGAAATATAGAATGTCCTTATTTACCAGTGATGTCAGGACTTAGAAGGGCAACTGCATATTTTTTACCCAATAGTGAATCAATTATTTGGGCCATGTTTTGCCTGGCATAGAAAATAACGGTGTCCATTTCATAAAGCTACCAGTGGAGCAAATTAGGTAACCAATCATCACCATATCTAAGTAAAGTGCAGTACTCCTCAAAGGGGAATCCCACGGTTCTCCACACATCTCGTTAAATGGCAAGATCCAATAGGTATCTAGCTTTCAAAGCTTAAGGAGGTTATGCATAATTGGCCTTGAAGTAGCTCCTTAATAGATTGTATTCCTTTGAGGAAATATAGGATGTCGTTATTTACCAGTGATGTCAGGCCTAAGAAGGGCAACTGCATATTTTTCACCCAATAGTGAATTTGTAAGCTATTATTTGGGCCATGTTTTGCCTGGCAGAGAAAATAATGGTGTCCATTTCATAAAGCTACCAGTGGAGCAAATTAGGTAACCAATCATCACTATATCTAAGTAAAGTGCAATACTCCTCAAAGGGGAAGCCAATGGTTCTCCACACATCTCGTTAAATGGCAAGATCTAATAGGTATCTAGCTTTCAAAGCTGAAGGAGGTTTTGCATAATTGGCCTTGAAGTAGCTCCTTAATAGATTGTATTCCATTGAGGAAATATAGAACGTCCTTATTTACCAGTGATGTCAGGACTAAGAAGGGCAACTGCATATTTTTCATCCAATAGTGAATTTGTAACCAATTATTTGGGCCATGTTTTGCCTGGCAGAGAAAATAATGGTGTCCATTTCATAAAGCTACTAGCCGACCAAATTAGGTAACCAGTCATCACTATATCTAAGTAAAGAGCATGAACATGGGACACATCTGTGATTATTTTCATTTCTTAAAAGTTACTCTCAAGCTAACAACAAATGCAACAAATCTATTTTCAGTTGTCATCTCTATTTTCATTAAAAAAGACACATATGCTGCAATGAAGTCTGGCTCTATAGGCCTGTTTAAATGTTTGAACTAAAGACTGCAAAAAGGAAAACACACAATAAGTGGTAAGTGTAATATAAGCAGTTATACACTGCTGTGGAGTTAGCTCTTTGGGATTTCAACAGGACAGAAGTGCAGTGGACAAAAAAACATAGTTTGACCAGCAGTAGTTTGAAAACAGCAGGAGTTTGGAGACAGCCAACTATCTTTGGTTAGTATCTCTGTTTTGAGTTTAATATGTATTTTTAAATATCTGGTTTAGTTCAATACACTACTTGGCAGTAGTTTTTCATTGTACTTTTTGCTGGGTTGTTGTCCTGTCTGTATGAAGATTTCTAGTCTATGTGATCATATTGCTTGTCTTAAATCCTTGGTTTGTGCCCTGCAGTCTGAGATCAGGAGACTGTGTATGTAAAATAGTGCGCAGGATGTGAAATCAGATAAAGCTGCAACCTTAGAACCAAATGGGGATAAATATGTGTATAAAAAAGCAGGTGCGCTAAACTGATGGGTATCGACCAACCAAGTTGAAGTTGACCAAAATACCAATAAAGTGAACAAATGGTCACACAACTCTAGTGTGTGTGATAATTATTCTCAAGTTGCTATATCAACACTGTAAACAAAATCACACTCAAGTGAAGATAAAATAAAAGTGCATAAAGTCCAAAGTAATAATCTCAATTGGGTTGTGAAAAAGTCCAAGTGAAATAACCACTGCTCCTATACAGTGCAGTGGAGATAAAGGTGAGAAGCAAAGGTGAAGGTGCATAAAAGTCCGAAACAATATTCCCAGTGGGATGTGGAGAAATCCAGATAAGAAAAATCCACTTTAGCTGTCAGGTGCAGATAATCCCACCACCGTGTTAAGGACTGGCCCCTTACCAGAAAGCAGAATATTCAAGGGCGTATGTAACAACTCCAGACAGCCCAGAGAAGTGAAAGTCTGAACAATGGACTGGGCTGCTAGACAACAGGTGTCCATCTGATGAGAGGTAATTGACAAGACATACAGCAGCTGTAGCACGAAATAGCAGATACTTGCGGGGACATTACCATTGGCACCAGAGAGATATCGCCCAGAGTGAGGACACCCAGGAGAGAGGACAGGCACCATCTAGGAGGATATAAGATCCAGCTCTATAATACCCATTGTCTGGTAAGAGGCTTATCCTCCCATTTGAGTGATTCACATCTTCCCCGGGCACATATTTCACCTCTGGAGTTGTTACATACGCCCTTGAATATTCTGCTTTCTGGTAAGGGGCCAGTCCTTAACACGGTGGTGGGATTATCTGCACCTGACAGCTAAAGTGGATTTTTCTTATCTGGATTTCTCCACATCCCACTGGGAATATTGTTTCGGACTTTTATGCACCTTCACCTTTGCTTCTCACCTTTATCTCCACTGCACTGTATAGGAGCAGTGGTTATTTCACTTGGGCTTTTTCACAACCCAATTGAGATTATTACTTTGGACTTTATGCACTTTTATTTTATCTTCACTTGAGTGTGATTTTGTTTACAGTGTTGATATAGCAACTTGAGAATAATTATCACACACACTAGAGTTGTGTGACCATTTGTTCACTTTATTGGTATTGAGATCAGGAGACTGTCCAACCCAATTTGTTCATTTCCTTTTGCCTGGCTCTGTGTGTAAGGAGGACCCCAAAATCCAGCAGCCCTTAAGGGGTAGTGCTACAGTAGGAAGCTTCCATATGTTTATCTGATCAGTGAAATATTTGGTATATAATATGAACAATCTGCTAGTATAGTTGCATAAAATTTGCTGCATCCAACAAACATGGTACTATTGATGCCTTATATCAGAAAAGACAAATTTTTGACACTGTGTGCCTATAAATCTTTTTTGCACTGCAAAAACCCTAAGATTTTTTACATCCAAAAAATGTTGTGACATTAATATTAGTGTACCAACCAATAATCAATTCTAATTCCAAAATGGAATTGGTTATTGCTTTGTACACTAATATTACTGTCACAAGATTTTTGAGATTTATTATTTAAGTAGCAGCACTAAAATATATAACACTATAGTTGGTTTTTTGAATCCTAAGCACAGTGAAATACATAAAATTGTAAGATTTTTTACATGCTATATGTACTGTTACATTGGTTTGGCTGGAAACTAGCACATTTATTATGAGGGGATTAAACATAATTTAAAGCCTGGGGATCCTTGGCTTTAAGAAATGACTTAAAGTGAACCTCCACCAAAAGGGGCAGTTCTGCTTCTTGCCACTCTCCCCCCCCCCCCTCCACTACCACATTTGGTACTTTTTGGGAGAGCAGGTATCTGTTTTTGACAGATACCTGCTCCCGCTTTCGGACAAGATCGCTGCAGCGATCTCTGAGTATTTCCAGCCCTTCCTCCTTCCCTCTGTTAATTTCTGGGACACACACAGGTCCCAAAAGACAGCGGGACAATTCAGAAAGTGCATCCAGTTTCCCTTGGTGAGGATGCCGGCGCCTGCACCCGATTCTGATCCTGATTGATGAATCAGCTTGGGGTGCCAACATTGCTGGATTTCTGAACAGGTAAATGTCCTTATATTAAAAGTCAGCAACTATAGTATTTATAGCTACTGACTTTTCATTTTATTTGCTCAGACTGGAGCTTCTCTTTAAGTGAGCATTTCAAACTGGTCTTTCATATCAATGCCTATGTATAATATTTCACACAGATAGAGACATTTTTTTTTTTCAAAATGTGTCTCTCTCTGCTTACAATGACATTTTCTAGTGAGGAATGATGGCCTGTAAAATGTTTTGACATTTTGTTCTAGATGAATTATAAGAGTGACAGATAAAACAATCAGTAATGAACTTTTAACCTTTACAATCAACCTTTCAAAAGCCAAAGAATATGCCTGGATGAAAAATTTTGTTGGGCAATCCTATCTATATATACAGTTGACACGTATATTTGTTTATATATGTACACATAAATATGTATATCTAGGTAAAAGGTTTTTACTTGGTAAATGATTCATACAATAACACTTTGGGGTTGATTTACTAAAAGTGGAGAATGAAAAATATGGTGCACCTTTGCATGGTAGCCAATCAGCTTCTAACTTCACAGCTTCTAACTTCAGCTTGTCCAGTTAAGATGTTATTACCCCAAAACTTTATATTCCTGATATGTGCCTGCTGTACCATGTACTTGTATGAAAAAGTATCCTGTTCTCTTTGTACACACTGTGGTCAGTTCTCTAGCTATGCTGGGAACTCCGTGTGTTCTCCTAAATGCTCAGACTTCTCCTGACACGCACCTGTTGCACAGCCATTTGCTGGGAAGCTCAGTGGTCTGCTGTTTCTCTTCCCCCAGCTCTAATGCAGCTGAGAGCACAGGGAATGTGATCACTTAAAAATAAAGGGAAAAATGTATTTATAATGTATTTTCTATATATTCAAAAATGTTTTGCCTTTCATTTCTATTTTAAACTGAATAGGTTGTTTTACAAGGTGATTGTTTACAATCACTTTAAGCTTTGACTGAAAAAAAATGATTGGTTTCTGTGCAGCGTTGCACCAGATTTTGCACTTTCCAGTTTCAGTAAATCAACCCAATTGTTTTGTTATTCCTGCTGTTGGTTGCATACTATAATGAGAGATAATATTTTTCAGGGACTGGGATAGAGGTGAATTTAATGGTGTTGCTAGCTCTCTCCCACACTCACATGACAGGACACAAGAAGTATCATTCCCATTCAAGCCCTTCTGAGCTAAAACAGAAGTTCTGGGCTCATTAATAACAATAATAATAATAATAATAATGAAAAAAACACTGTTTTTAATTAATGCAAAACTCCAGCCACCACTTACAAGCTAAAATGAATAGCCCTTTAAGGGCCGGTTCACACTTGTGCAATGCGGGAAGGCTGCAAATTTGCAGGCTGTTCCCGCATCGCATTCCGCACAAGAGGCAGTTCACACTGCCATATGCGATACGCAGGGGGTGTCAATTAAATGTTAACGACACCCCCAGTTTAATCGCATATTGCAGTGCGATCTGACGCACAGGATCGGATCGCACAAGTGTGAACCACTGTGCGATCCGATCCTGATGCGGCTGTCCCGGTCTCCCACCTGGAGACCCCGAGCAACCAGCTGGCGTGTCCTCTGGCTGGATGGAGTCCCAATCTAAGTCGGATGCGACTTTGATCGGGTCTCAGATGACGTAACCTGGAGGCGGCGTCCATGACATCACATCTGGGTTACTCGGCTGCTAAAGGTGGCAGATTCAAAAAGTGACTGTATTGAAAAATGCAGTTTTTGGTGTTTTGAATACACGGAAGTGTAGTGGAGGGGTCTAGGGTCTTTTAGACCCCGATCCCTCCATAAAGAGTACCTGTCACTGCATATTTCTGTCACAAGGGATGTTTACATAGCTTGTGACAGCAATAAAAGTGATCAGATTTGTATTTTTTTTAAACCTGTGTTCAAATAAAAAATAAATAAATAAATAAATAGGAAAAAAAGAAAATGTAGCAGCCCCCAATCACCGTGAGCTTGCACACGAAAGAAAACGTATATGGAAGTCACACCGCGAACTAAATCGCTGTTCAAACCACACATGTGAGGTATCGCAGCGATCGCCAGAGCGTGAGCAATAATTAAAAAAAAAAGAGCTATACTCTAACTCTAAATTGGTAACAGTTAAAAAAATGTTAAAGCGTTGCCTATGAACATTTTTATTGACTGTAGTTTGTCGCCATTCCACGGGTGTGCGCAATTTTAAACTGTTAGCCCCCGTTCACACTAAGGCGACCTGTGAGGCGACCTGGTCGCCTCAAAGGTCGCAGCAGGTCGCCTCCCATAGGGAAGCTGCGGACCCGTTCTAATAGGAGCGACACAAGTCGCTCCGACTTAGAAAAAGGGTCCGGAGCTTCTTTGGGGCGACCAGGATGCGACCGCCATAGACTTCAATGTTATGAAGTCCGTGGCGGCCGCTTCGAGGTCGCGGCGCGCTGCTCGCACCGCGATCTCGGAGGTCGTCCCGGGAAGTAGCGTCGCGGTAGTGTGAACCGGCGCTAACATGTTGGGTATCTATTTACTTGGCCTGACATCCTATTTCACAATAAACAAAAACAAATGGGCTAACTTTACTGTTTCGTTTTTTTTTAAATGCAGTGAAATGTGATTTTTCGTAATTTTTCCAAAAAATGGCGTTTGAAAGACTGCTGCGCAAATACCGCGTGACAAAAATATTTTTTGCTAAAAAAATATATATAATGTTTGGGGGTTCTAAGTAGTTTTCTAGCAACAAATACTGATTTCAACTTGTGAACAAAAAGTGTCAAAAATAGGCCCAGTCTTGAAGTGGTTAAGCATATCCATATTTCAGGATCACCATATTACAGACAAATGGGAAGGGTTGAACTGGAATAATATAGCAATGCATGGATGAAAAGCTAAATTACTCAGGAGGTAGGGTGCACTCCTTATCTCAAAATTTAATTTACAGTTTAACTGGGGTCTGTTTTTAATCTTCTGAAAACTAGAAAGTAGAATTCTCTAAAGATTCAAACTAAAACATATACACAGGAAAATAAAAAAAACATTTCTAAACACACTCTGGGAGGAATTCATCGAGAACATCACATACAAAGTGCAATAGCCTTCGAGCTTTGATTTATGCAAGCTGGAGCACGTATAGACCTGTTTTCTATAAAATCTAATTATAACCTGAATTACTGTTCTATGGAAAAGCTATGTTTCTGCCCTGGTCTCCTTTCCTTTAATTCCTATCAGCCCCAATTCTGCATTTGTGACATTACTAATATGTTTAGCCCACTGTTCAGCACAGCATCATTTTGCTCATTTACATTGTTAGCTAGAATTTCTATTTAGGTACTGTGGATGTTGTTTCTTAGCAGAAGATATGAGATTTAACCACTTAAGCCCCGGAAGATTTTACCCCCTTCCTGACCAGGGTTTTTTTGCAATTTTTTATTGCGTGACTTTAACGGACAATTGCGCAGTCGTGCGACGCTGCACCTAAACGAATTTCACATACTTTTTTTCCCACAAACAGAGCTTTCTTTTGGTGGTATTTGATCACCTGTGCGATTTTTTGATCATGCGCTATAAACAAAAAAAGAGCGTCAATTTTGCAAAAATAACAATATTTTTCACTTTTTTTTATATGAAATTCCCCCCAGAAAAATGTAAAAATCAAAATTTTTTAACATTTTCGGCCAATTTGTTTTATGCTACATATGTTTGGTAAAAAAAATTGCAAAAAGCGTATTTTGATTGGTTTGCGCAAAAGTTATCGCGTTTACTAACAAAGGGAAAAATTTTGTCATTTTTGGTGGGTTTTTTTAACGAGTAATGGCGGCAATCTGCGATTTTTTTGCGGTACTGCGACATTGCGGCGGACAGATCGGACCCTTGACTGACATTTTTGACACTTTTGGGGGTACCAGTGACATTACTGCAGTAATCAGTGCTATACATATGCACTGTTACTGTAAAAATGACACTGGCAGGGAAGGGGTTAACTGTATTGGACAGGGAGGGGTTAAGTGTGTCCTAGGGGCGTGATTCTAACTGTAGTGGGAAATGGCTACTAGTGTAAAAACAGAGATCAACGGTTCTACGTAGTAGAACCATCTGATCTCCATTTTTACACAGGGGAGAATGACAGGCGGCTTGTTTACATAAGCCGCTCTGCCTTTCTCCCGCTCTACCGGCGATCGTAGTGTGACCGGCCGACATCGGGTCCGCCGGTCACACGCCCGCACTCCTCCGTGAACGAGCCGAGGCGGGCGCGCGCCTCAGCGGGCGCGCGCTCGCCCGCTATTGGCTCAAAACCCAGTGACAGGCGAGCGACGTAGATCTACGTAACTCTGCCTGGCCGGGGCTGACTGCCGCAGTAAATATACTGTGCGCAGTCAGCAACCAGTTAAACACTGAACAGCTTTGAACTGAAAAAAAAAATACAAACTCATAAGATGCAAAAGAAAAAAAAAACATGTAGACATCATAAAAAAACTCAATGTGTTGCCTGCATGTTAACAATTGGTAGAGCCATAGCAGAAAATAAAGCATTTTCATGATATATATTTGGAGGAGCTAAACCGGTCAATTATACTGTGGTAAAAGGACACAGCCCTGTCTCCTCCTAAATGATATGAATGTATATCCATTGAACAACAATTCCTGGCATTGTGCATCTGCCATAATCCCTGACTTTGTGAACACCTTCCTGTTTCTGTGAGTGTTTTCTTGACATTTATTATTAACAATAAAAGCCAAGACAAATTAATGTAGCAGCTGTATTGATTCAGCAAATGTAGCACAGAGAATTCTAACAGTTTGATCCCTTCCACTCAACCAAAAATACATAGGATCTTTTACAGCTCCCCCCCTCCCCCCGGCAAACGCACACGCTCTTTAAACCCGCCATCAATGAAAAATGGAAATAATATTGCTATTTTGACGTTAGTGGAAAATAACTGTTACAAGCGAATTGTAATTATTCTGCTCATATCTGTATTGATTTGGACTATCATCTACAGCGCTGACATAGAAAGTGCATTGCCTTTCATCTCTCTCCTCCACCTGAAAAAAAGTGATCGCCAATGACCTTGTTCCTCTGAGCTGTTCCACCACGTCTAGATTAGTCAATTAGGGATCAAACAATCTCCACTGTATTCTGTGCCCGCTTCACACTTTTCATTTGCCTAAACAAACAGAATGTTCTGGAATGCAAAAAAGAAAGCTTGCCGTCTGTGTACAATTTATTAGTTGCTCGGCATAATACAAACAAGAGAACAATACTTTCAAATAAACAATCATGAATGACTCTGAGCCATGCATATGAATTATGCACTGATGTTTTATGCTATAAAGGGATCTAGAAAATATATTGTTTGATTATTATTTTATAATAATAATATATTCTGCTTTGCTTTACAGACATAAAAATGTAACCTTCACAACAGTTGATGCTTCAGTTGAACTTGCCATTGAATGTTCCAAGAACAACCACAGAAACATCTTTAACAAAGGGTTATGGCTCATGCACATGGGCGTATTCTCCAGCACTTTGCATAGAAACTAGCAAATTTGTGTGTCCAGGAGTTCTAGGTGCCTAATACAGCTGCCCATAGATAGGAATGGTTGCAGGCAGCTGTACTTGCGTGATGTGGCTCATGCACCCAGACGTTTCCAAATGCAGGCAGTCTGGGTTTAGGAACTTAACGTCTATGCACATGTGCCACCTAATGTAACTAGTGACACATAGCAACATGCAGCCTTTTGCAGCCATTCATGTCTATAGGTAGCTGTACACAGCACAAGGAACTGCCAGACACAAACATATGCTAGTTTGTTTATGCTGTACTGGAGAATATGCCATTATAGATGAGCCCTTAAACAGGTTTTAATTCCCAAAACAGAAATATAATATAATGCAGCTTACAAATCATTAAATGTGGTGGTTGCATTATTTTTCTCTCTTAGGTGTTTTTTTTTTTGTTTGTATTTTCACCTGGTAATCCAGCTAGTAACCCATTTCCTGTCTTAGGGTGTCTCCTCCCTGGATGGAGGAACATCAGAAACACCTTTGGACATCAGAAATGTCAATCTTTGGAGAGGGTATTGTAGTTGCATTAGGTAATTTAGATGGATTTGACTAACGAGTTAAAGCTAAACCCCAGCTAACTCTTTTTAGGCAGCTACAGCAACTTTATTCTCTATTTGGGATAAAGGTTTCACATAAATTAATATTACCTCACAATTGTAAGCACCCCTGACAATATTAAGTGGTTTGTCTAAACAGCTTGGTTTGTTAAAGGGAATTGAAAAATAGCAGACTTACCGGCCAGATCAAGAGGTGAAGAAAAAGGAAAAAAGAAAACGAATGAAGCTATCACTTCTAATGCAGCCATTAACACTGGCATTCCTGCGTTTAGATTTTCTAAATGCAGAAGAAGTGATCTAAACAACTTTTTGCCTTTTCTTTGAGGTACAGCAGTAGAGAGGTTCACACTGAACAGCAGGTGTGGGGTCTAAGCACTAACTGGTCTTCCCCAGAGCTCCTGATGGTGGAGATGGATTTTGCTGCATACTAGTGCCAGGTCATGGTCCTCAGGAGGTGAGCAAGCCAGGGTTTGGCAGCAGTTGGAGTGGGTAGGGATCAGCCAGAACATAATCAGTAAACAAGCCATTAAGCATTAAGATAAAAAAACATCTGTGTGCAGCAGGCAGCAGCCCCCCCCCCCCAGCCCCCCTAATATTTATGTGTTGCACTGAAGACTCAGCAGTCTTGGAATCTCCCTCCGGATTGGCTCCAACTGCTGTCAATCAAAGTCAGTGAGCCAAGGAGGAAAGAGAGGGTGGGGCCTAGCCCCAGCTCCATGTCTGCATGGATACACAGAGCAGGGACTCGGCTCTGTTGCCCCTAGAGCCATCTGCTTGTTGTGAGGGCACTTGGCAGGAGGGAGGGGCCAGGAGTACAGACAAGGGACTCGAGAAGAGGAGGATCTGGGCTGCTCTGTGCAAAATCACTGCACAGAGCAGGTAAGTATAAAATGTTTGCGTTTTTTTTACAAATAAAGAGACTTTAATATCATTTTAATAAACATAACAAAACAAAATAACCCCATCACCCTGTACACACCCACAAACACAGTACAAGGCACACACTTGTATGTAAATAGAAATTGTACCACATATGTTTTCTATGACTTCAAAGTGACAGCAATAATTCTAGGTCTCTCATTTACTCTTCCACGAGCTGTAAAGGCATTTAAATTTCCACCTATTGATAATTTTGCATACCATAATTGTTTACCATTTTTTATTGATTGTACTGCTTGCAACACAATATGTGAATTATGGAGGGTATCCTGTGACTGACCAGACTACACCCTGTTCACAGATTGTGACATAAGCAGAATAATCAATGAAAGAACATTTCTGAATGGGGAAGGGGGAAGAAGTGGACGTGTCACAGCCAGACCATGTGCACTGCTGTTCTGTCTGAAGATCTGAAGTTGTCAATCACAGCAGTGCCTGTAAGTTCAGAGCCAGGAAGAGGACAGGACATCCTTGCAGTGAAGATTTCAGCAGGAACCAATTGCCTGCAAAATGTGGGGCATCCCTAATTATTGATATTTGATGTGGCTAAAGCTGTATAGATTTTTTTTTAGCTAAATTTCAGCTATAATGGTGCTTGTCAACTGGAAAACAGCACCAACCATATCAAGCACACCAAATAATATATGTGCAAAGCAGCACAGTTGTAGGGTCTGAATTCCTTCAGATCTCCACCTTCATTTAAGGAAAACAATAAAAAATATGTTTTATCTAAATTAACTTTGTAGCTTCTACTGTGAACACAATATGGCTTCCAGAGTGGGAAGAGAGCATCATGTGGTAACAGATTGACAGTCCAGCGTTACTGATCTAAAAATTGTTAGTAACTTCCCAATTACTGATTTTATATTCACCTCAGCAGGAGAAAACTTTATTTATCATTACTGAAGAGTAAAGAAATTTGGATGAATGTGGTCAATTTACAGAAGATGCCAAACAACACCATGATCCTGCTCAATGCAGAAGAGTTTGTTACCCTCCCCCTCATTATCATAATGTGCTCGTATGCATCCCTGTTTGAATAGCCAAGACACAATGACGTCACTCCTGTGCATCATGGCCGCGGCAAAGGGCTCTGAAGGAACGGCATGGGTATGCCGTTCCTTCAGAGTGCATGCGCCAGTGACGTTGCCGGCTGTTGCTTACTAAAATATCTCCTAAACGGTGCATGTTTAAAAGATGTTGATTTAACTTACAGGTAAGCTTTATTATATGCTTACCTGTAGGTTAAAATACAAATAGAGAGTTTACTAACACTTTAAAATATATGTATGACCAAAACCTTTTGTTTCCAGTTTTGGTAGCATACAACAGGTAACCCCCTGTCACATTTAGATTTACCCTCTCTCTTGGTAACCAGCACTAGAACAGGAGGTAAGGGTAAATCTTCCAAAGGAGACACCTGCTCTGGTTAGAACAAAATTGCAGAACTTCCTGTCACAGATTAACCTCCCTAGCAGTATTCCCGAGTGTGGCTCGGGGTTACATTTCAGTGCCAAAAGCGGTAACCCCGAGCCACACTCTGGGTACCGCTAGGAAGATCGCTGGATCCTGTAAGAGAGGGTACTTACCTTGCCCCTGGGATCCAGTGATGTACAGTATTCCGGCAGTGTGCGGCGGCCGGATCTTCCTCCCAATGCTCTGTGCCCCGGCTTCCATCTCCTGTGACGTGACGCTCGCAGGGGGTGGAACCGGCGGCAAATTCAAACAGTAAAACACACCAAACACACTGATACATTACAAAATAAAATAAATTCACATTAGTTTGCCCCCCATTGCCCTTTCCTGCAGTTTTACTGTACTTTTTATGTATATATATACATACATACATAAAAATATATATATATATATAAAAATATATATATATATATATACATACATACATACATACATACATACATACTTTAAGTTATTTATTATATTATAATTTATGATTTTGAGTTTCAAACTTTATCATACCCGAGATGTTATAAAGAAGAACGCACAGTAAAAATAAAATTCATATGTAAATGGTTGGTTTGGGCTGCTCATTCTTAAGAACTACATGCAAAATAATGGTACCACTTTCAGCACCTAAAATCGGAAAGATTCATACCGCCAGGAAGGTTAATAAAGGTTTATATGATTCATAGGGATAAGTAATTTACAAATCACTAATACTGCATCATTGCCCTGCAAATCTGGATGCTACCCATTGCCTGCAGGAATTAGATGTATGTACAGCTACACTTTTTTGAGTTTTAGATAAAGTACGGAAGGCTTTTCTTTAGTCTGTGACACACTGGAGAGATTGCCCAAAACGTCCTTGCCTGTAGACACAACAAGAAGTGAAAGGATAGTGGTATGGATATTCCTCTCTAAGACCTTTCAGGTTCACGAGGATATATTTCTAGACATACAGTAGTTTGAATAAAAATGTTGATATTGTTTCCTTGATGCTAGTGGCTTGTTGCTATGAGAGTGAAAACTAGGCTAACTGCATGTTTTATGGTAAATAAAACTCTTCAAGCACTCATAAAAGGCTTAATGCATGCTGCTCTGTACTTTGCTTTTTTTATTCCAGGTTTTTTGGGCATGACTTTACAAAGCCAAGAAAAGTATAAATAAACAAATATATATATAATGTATGAAAAGATCAGATGTCCCCTGATTTCATTTTTCCCGTAACGTCAAAGGAAGCTGCCTGCCGGTAAAAGGTGCTCATCCTTGAAACTGTGTTGGATAAAGCCTTAAGAGCTTGTTCGTGTGCATTTATTAAGCTTAGTGGGCTCTTTCTGATTAGTAAATGCCAATAAATAATGCTGTAATGCATACAAGCTCAGACACTCCACTCTCCTATTTATAATTTCAAGCAGCAGAATATTTTTATGTTGTCCTACCATTTTTAATTTTTAAAAAACAATGAGTGTTACTTTCAGTCAGCCCTGGCCAGGGCACTATCTGTTTCTTCCTCACTGTCAGATTGATAAATGAACTGCAAACTTTTCCTTGTGGTCTTGCTAAATATTTTATACAGTGAAACTCAAAGACCTTGGGGGATTTTCTAGGTGAAAGTCAGGATTTTTGCACACAAGGAACACCACTTTAAACTGATGGCTTGGACTAAAGATAAACCAACTCCCCCTCAAAAAAATGAAATATGTAAATTAAATGCATTTTAACTAATTGAGCCCTGGGGCCAGATATTTACCCCAAAATATTGTCCCTAAAGTCTATTGATTCAAATTTTACCACAGGAGTGTGATTTCGATGTAACATAGCAAAATGGTAAAGCTCAAAGTGAATCATTACATTTTAATTTAGGAGTGCTTCGTTCCCCTGTAGACACTCACCGCACACAGGGAAAAATGATTTGCATAACTTGAGAGCATAACATTAGTATAAGATCAAATTGGGTTGGCAAGGGTACAAATTAGTGTGACAATGACTTTGCTAGGTTTAGATTTGCTAAAAATATAATGACATTGCATTCACTTGCAGATAAAATGCAAATGTCATCCAAATCATCCAATGTCTTTGTTGGACCTGGGGATTAATCTGGGGAGGGAATATGATTTGTACCCTATTTTCATCTTTTTTCATGGGGTGATCTGAATATGGTTAGTGGAGTCCTGATCTGCTACAAAATCTCAAGCACCTGTAAGTACAAATAAAATGGTAATGTCTGAGATATGCATTTTCTCATAGTTAAAATATATTCTATTGTTCTTGAAAGCTTAAAGTGATACTAAAGTCTTGTTTTTTTTTTTTTTGCTTAAAAATAACAAACATTGTAAACTTACCTGCTTTGTGCAGTGGTTTTGGGCAGGGCAGCCTAGATTCTCCTCTTCTTGGGTCCCTCTTCAGTGCTCCTGGCTTCTCCCTCCTTGAGTGCTCCCACAGCAAGCAGCTAGGCCCTATTCCCTCTCTCTTCTCATTGGCTCACTAACTTTGATTGACAGCAGCGGGAGCCATTGGTGCTCCACTGCTCTCTCAGCCAAAGTCCCGGCCAGGAAGTGTCCCGGGCAGCAGAGTCTTTCCTGCAACATCGCTGGATAGAGATAGGGCTCAAATAAGTATTAGGGGGAGCTGCACACAGAAGGTTTTTTATCCTAATGCATAGAATGCATTAGGATTAAAAAAAAAAAAAAAAAACTGTCTTTGCAACCCCTTTGATTGAACGTTTAGTTTAAATAGGCTAAATATTTTTCAGATATAGGAATAAAAAGGGTAATGAAAGTGTTGCAGTTTACTGACTTTAGAAAGTAGCCAGAAACAACTGTCCCTTGCTAGCAGGCTGTAGAGAAGAACCTTGTGTGTGGATGCAGTGGTCTCTCTGCAGTGGTTCTCCTGATGAGCCAGACCCATGTATAATCCCTGTCTATCAGCAAAGCTCATGCTCCTGCTAAATGGATTGCTATAGCATTGACTCAGTAAGTGGTATGTCTGACCATGCAGAGAGACCATTGCCCCCACACAATGAGCAAAGGTCCTTCTCTGCAGCTGCAGAGGTTAGGCTTTTTTACTCAGGCAGTTGATATTTATGCTCTCTGGAAGTATGTCCAGAGTCTGAAGGATTTAAAATAAGCCCACAGCTGCAATGGTAGCCATGGACTTGTATCCGTTTTGTTCAACTGGCCCTCGTCTTTCATGTAAAAGTAATCAGATAGCTGTACAAATGGCTGGTCTTTTTTACAGTGCTAAACCTGGAATGTAGTTGATTTAAAATGAAAGTTCAACTTAGTTTTAAAATGATGCTAAAGCCTCCTATCCTTCAATCGCCAAGGGCATCTATTTACAGTCAATTAGAAATTACCATGGCGCTGCACACGCGACCAGCTGTAACACCAGCAATTTGAGGGCTTGACCTACCTACACTGGCAAACATGACATTTATCACCAGACGTATGCCATAAATGTGTCAGTATGTGCTAGTAGGCAGAACGTAAATCAAAATACTACAAAAAAAGGCAATTTGTATATCAGCTTAAGAATTAAATAACAATTATTAAACATATCTACTGTAACTTGGGCTTTCCTTTGGGAAAGAGTTAAACTGGTGGGTTTAGGTCTGCTTCAGAACAAGGGGTTCTCTTCAAAAATAAATGTTTCTAAATCAGCAGTACATGTACAAGAATTAGACTTATTTGAAGACAAAATAAATTGCTTGGGAGTAATTATGCTCAATTAGAGCATAGCTGCAATAAACACCCTGTGTCAAAGAATGCCCAATACTGTTGGAGCTATATCCTCAAGAGGAACTGAAAATTGGGCTCCTTCACATTTGTATAGCAATTTGTGGCTCTCTACTCTGATGGCTGTAGTATGAATATACCTTCTGCCTCTTTATAAGCATAGCCCTAGCAGATAGGCACCAGAGCTCAATTTCCAGCAGTGTTCAATTTCCTTTTTTGTTTCTTAATCTGTGTTCAGTTTAAGGGGCAAGAAACTTAGAAACAGTTCAGAACTATGTAGAAATCCACTTCTTTATGCAGACATTATTAACCACTTGCTGACTGCCGCACGACTATTTACGTTGGCAGTCAGCCCCTCACAGGCAGAGTGACATAGACCTACGTCGCTAGCCTGTGAGGGTCTAGGGAGCGAGCGCGCGCCCCCGGAGGCACGCTCCCACTCACACGTGGTCACGGACCCCCCCCCGCGCGTGTGACCGGCGGACCCGATGTCCGCCGGTCACTCGGCGATTGTCGGTGCAGAGGGAGAAAGGCAGGCGGCTGATGTAAACAAGCTGCCTGTCATTCTCCCCTGTGTAGAAACAGTCATCATACGGTTCTACTATGTAGGACCGTTGATCACTGTTCCTACACCTCAAGCCACAGCCAATCACAGTTAGAATCATGCCCCTAGGGACACACACCACCCCTCCCTCTCAAAAAAAGTTAACCCCTTCACTGCCAGTGTCATTTTATAGTAACACTGCATATGTATAGCACTGATTACTGTAGAAATGTCACTGGTAACCCCAAAAGTGTCAAAAATGTCAGTCAAGGGTCCGATCGGTCCGCCGCAATGTCACAGTACCGCAAAAAAAATCGCAGATCGCTGCCATTACACGTTAAAAAAAACAACAAAAATGACAAAAATCTTTCCTTTTGTTAGTAAATGCGATAACTTTTGCGCAAACCAATCAAAATACACTTTTTGCGATTTTTTTTTACCAAACATATGTAGCATAAAACAAATTGGCCGAAAATGTTAAAAAATTCTGATTTTTACATTTTTTTGGGGAATTTCATATAAAAAATGTGAAAAATATTGTTATTTTTGCAAAATTGACGCTCTTTTTTTGTTTATAGCGCATGATCAAAAAATCGCACAGGTGATCAAATACCACCAAAAGAAAGCTCTGTTTGTGGGAAAAAAGGACGTCATATTCGTTTAGCTACAGCATCGCACGACCGCGCAATTGTCCGTTAAAAATCACGCAGTGCCGAATCGCAAAATAGGCCCTGGTCAGGAAGGGGGTAAAATCTTCCGGGGCTTAAGTGGTTAAAAAACATGTCTCAGGCAGTGTAGACATCTCACAGCACTGGACCTTTGCATCCACCTCATTCCCATTTTTACCAGAGAGTAGGGTATAAATGGTGTTCCAGGGTTAAAGAGTACCATATAGTCATTATAAATCTGGTCACCAGCATTGATATTTTCTCAAAGCTGAAATTTAGCTAAAGACAAACAATTCTCTAAATTTTGAGTGAGCTAGCTTACATGTAATGACAGATTTCTCACATTTTGCAGGCAGTCGGATCCGGTAGAAGTCTTCTTTGCAGGGATGCCCTGTCCCCTCCCTGTCTCTGAGCTTCTGACACAGCAGGGGTTAAAAGCTTGGGTCTCCTGTGAATATGCTGTGCAAACATTTACTATGTGGACCTGCCCCCTCCTCTATTGAGAAATCTTCGATCAATGCTTTTACTGCCAATAACATGATCTGTAAATTGGGGAGAGAATCCTTTGACTCATCAGACTTTCCCTTATTCATAATTCCTGTTACAAGCAGTGAAAGCAATGAAAGTACGTTTCTCAATGGAGGAGGAAGGAGGAGGGGGCGAGTCCTCATTGGGTGCATTTTCAAAGCATCTTAACAGATTAAACTCCCACAGTACCAAAACTTCAGCAGCAGGAAGAGAACCGGGCATCCCTATGGTGAAGATTTATCTAGAATCTAGTTGCCTGCATAACATGAAACATCTTTTATTACAGGTAAGCTAGCTCACTAAAGCAATAGAAATTTTTCTTTTCTTCCATAAAAAAGAAATGGTCAGTCCCTGCACTATATGTGCACTGTATCATTATCTCAGTCAACCTGGAGAAAAAGATTGTAGTATAACTGAGCAGAACGAGATTTGAATAGGCATATCCTGCACTCACTCAGCAAAATAGCCCTTCTGTGGTCACCAAGACCAAATAGTTTCCAGTATTGCAAACACTATTGTTAGAGTTTATTTACTGAGTGTACATAATTTATTGGGATTTTCAAAAGTACTTCACTTTTTTTTTTTAATAAAAGTGTACATGTAGGAAACATATCTTTTTGGTCCATTTGTTAACAATTTACTCAGTGACTGATGAACAACCACCATGGAGGCTTCTGCTGCGTGCCTCACACTGAGCCCAAGATGGCACAACACGGATTAGGTTCGTTAGGCAACGCTCTTCATAGGGACCTTGGCACAGCTGCAGATCTGAACTTGATAAATAATTCATAGTTATCTTTCCAGCTTTCAAATGAGACGATTCAGATTGAAAATGTGACCTGCAATATTATGCTTCTAGCAGGATCTTAATAGGAAATACAAACTGAAGCCGTCCGCCACTTGTTACCGCAGCATGTCACCTCTGCATTAGTGCAAATGAACATTTATCTGAGCTGTTGAGTCTAAAAGGAGGTGATATGAGAATAAATTCTGGAATATGGTTCGCTTTACTCGTCTAGACATTCATCAGTGTCTTTCCATTCTCCTTCACGCTAAGCAGCATCAGATTTATAAAATTAAAAAGGAAAAAAAACTCTCTGTCTTATATTAAACTCCTTCTGATGATAAATCTTAGCTCATATTGTCTGCCATCCTTTCGTGTTTTGTGTACCAGTCTGAATTTACAATTACTTTCCTGCAGTTATACCAAACATCAGGCTATAAAACTTTCTCTGATCCAGCAAGTTACTGTCCCATGAGCTGCATGTTGCTTGGCACAAGTAAATCTTTTTTTTTTTTTTACATCTCTGAGCATACAGTATGTGTTTAAAGGGATTCTAAAGGCAAAAGTTTTTTTTTTATCTTAATGCATTTTATGCATAAATATATAAAAAAACCTTCTGTGTGCAGCAGCCCCCTTCAGCCCCCCCCCCATTATACTTACCTGAACCCCATCTCAATCCATCGGTGTGCACAAGTGCCTCGGCCCTCCGGGTCTCTACCTCCTGATTGGCTGAGACACAGCAGTGGCACCACTGGCTTCTGCTGCTCTCAATCAACGTCAGTTAGCCAAGCAGGTGAGAGAGTGGGCGGGGCCAAACCACGGCTCTGTGTCTGAATGGACACACTGGGCTGCGCAGAGCAGGTAAGTATAACATGGCTGTCATTTAAAAAAAAAAAAGTTACTTGAGTACCACTTTAAAGTGCAGCTCCAGTCAAATGGCTAAATAGAGAAATATGCCTTCAAAGCCATCAACTGCCATCAAGCAGAGTTAAGTATTATGCTTTGAAGATGATAAGGTGGCCTCATTCAAAGAAATAATATGATACTGACAGTTTTTTTTTCCTGTATTCATAGAAGGTACTCTCATTTAGAAGTTTCTGAAGTTGTTTGAAAAAGTGGGGACTGTGGCTGTTTCCATAGTCTGGTTATAAGCCAGTTTATGGAGCCTTGAAATGCGTAACCATGCCCCTGAACATGCTAACGTCATCCCTTCCACCTCCGAATGCAGCCGATCCTAATCAAATGAGCTGAGGATCTCAGGAAGCTGGAAGCATTGTGTGACAGCTTGCGCTCCAAGCACAGCAGCGAACCCTTCCATCTACCACTCCTTCTACCTCTGGATACAGCCAATTTAAACCAAGCCAGCCAAGAACTTCAGACAGGCAGAAGCACTGTGTGACAGCTTGTGCTCCAAGCACAGCAGTGATCCTTTCCATCTGCCTTTCAGTCACTTCCCAGCTCCGCTGCTACAGCCCCTTACCTGCTAACCTCTGTAACTACCAGCCGCAAACCTGCTGATCTCTGTATATCTCAGAGGGCCACAGTAACATGCTGATCCCGACCCATGCGAGCACATTTATCCAAATATTAACACAGGTACACTCAGATGGTGCGCCCCCTCCCTTACTTCTCTTTGTATATGTGTATTAGGTAATCCTAGGGTCCAAGTTGTGCCAATATATCATTTTTTAATCACTTAAAGCAGAAGTATAGCCTAATACCTTAAATTCTCCCTTGCAATCATTAATGTGAGCTGAGTTCAGCCTTATGTGTCAAAATGTAAAAATTCCCAGTTTTTCTCCCTTTATTTTGCAGTATTCAGTGCTGTCACAAAATTTAAAATTCCGCTTCCTGCTGAGTCCAAGGGCAGCAAGTGGGTGTGGTTACTGAAAGCTAGTCAAATCACTTCCAGGGAAGGGCACTGTCCCTGTGTAGCCAGTGGGCATATACAGGATGGGAGAAGCTGATCGTGGGTTCCAGCCCAGTGTTCTCTAATCAGTAAGGATACAATGTACATTCTAATTCATGAGAAAATAATAAATAAAAAAAGACTGATCCGCACAGGACACCAGGGGGGGGGGGGATTTGGCATATACAGTATAGCTGTTCTGGGCTCTAAATGATGACTACTGTAGAAGAAAGAAGCTAGACATGGGGGGGGGGGTGTCAGTGTAGCTGTAAGTGCTCTGGGGTCTCAGCTCACAGTCTACAATGATCATAGTACAGGCAACCACACTAAGTCTACATTTCCACTAGTGCGAGAAATCAATGGCACCCATTCCCATCTATGCAACTTTGAAAAACAGTGACCTTGAAAAGGTACCTGCACTATTTTGATGCGACTTTGATCCAGGGAGTGTAAAGTTAGATCAAAGTTGCATCAAAAAGTCACACTCTAAATCGCAATAATGGATACGGAGCTTTAGTCAAAGTTGCAGCTTTGATTCAACTTTACACTCTGGATCAAAGTTGCAAAGTCACTGATTTTCAAAGTCACATAGATGGGAATGGGTGCCATTGGAAATCAATGGGCTGTGACTTGTCACGCGACTTTATGTGTCCAAAGTTGCATGACAAGTCGCACTAGTGGAAACGGAGCCTAAAACTCATTACTCACATGTAATGAGCAATAGAAATGGATCTATATCATTCTAAACTTTCACAAATGTTCCCTTGTACCTTATACCTTATTTCTTTCATATATTGCGCCGGTCACTTAACCCCCCCCCCCCTCTCTCTCTCTCTCCAGAGAAGCTGCTGGCCTAAATGAGGCTATGAAGACAGGAGATTATGTTCTGTAAAGGATAGGGGGGATGCGGTGGGGCTGGGCAGATCTAGGCATTCCTGTCTAAGAAAGACTGACAACCTTTTCGGGAAGTGAAAGACAGCTTAGCAAATTCAGATAAAGGGAGATAGCGTTGTCGGTGAAGAACAGGAAGAAGCTAAATGTCTAGTTTAGATAAGACTTTCTAAGCTACACAAGCAGCTAGGCAGAAAATGGATAATATCAAAGATAAAGATATTTAACATACTATTGCCAGGAAAAATGTAATTTTTGACTGGACTTTTCCCTTTAAGTAATGCATGGTAACTTTGAATAGCCAGTCATATGCAAGGGAATTAAAAAAAAAAAAAAAATTATGTTTCTCATATTTTGATGTTTGAGGTAAACACTACTTCACTTTATTTACTAAACTAAATGAACATTAACTTTGCTAAGTGCAAATTCTCTACTTCAGACGACAAACCAACCATTACAAACATAATCCCCTTCCCTTAAAAAAAAAAAAAACAATATGCCTGCAAAAAAAGACTATTAATGTGTGCTTCTCCAGTGAAGTGTGGGTCCTCCCTTCATTCTGCTTTGGCCAAGATCTTCACATGTGGCATTTCTAGGTATGTTGGAAGTCTGCTTCCCCTGCCACACCCTGTGATTCCATATGCCAGCCCTTATGTCACTAGAGGAATAGCAATGCACAGTGGAGGACCAGGCATCTGACTCCCGTAAGCATTGAGATTCTGCCCTAGCTTTTGAAAAAGGTGATATGAGGTTCACATTCTGCTGGAGAGGTATTCATAGTGTCCTTTTTTTGCACTTAGGCCTGAAGGACTTTTGACTTCTATCAAAGGGGTAATGCAGTTCACTTCCAGGTGCATTTCACTTGCATTTAAGATCCATTTAAGATGGCCCTGACGTGTCAATGAACATATCTCAGATGTATCAAATCTCAAACACAAAGGGAATGCACCTACCCTAGCTTGCATTTGATCCCCTTCTGACCTGTACTCCACCTACTTCTAATCTTCTGCATCTGCTTGTTTCAAGCTGCATTTGCATTCCCATTGACTTGTATCGGGAGAGGATCCTTGACCAAAAAGCATCAGCACAGATCGTGGGATTGTAGGTCGCACAATCTGTAATGGGTGTAATCAATGGCTATAGCGAAATGCCTATTTCACCTTATGATGCATACCATATGCCTTATGTATATATGTTTCTGCTGCAACTTACTCAAAATGGCTGCTAGATCACCCCTCCCTTTGTCTGAGCAATGTGGAAACAAAGATGGCGATTGCACAGAAGACAACATCCAACAAGATAACATTCCTAGGTTGGAGGGAGTTTACCTTATAATGGACATGACCAATTAAGAAGCTGCAAGCAAGCAGATAACATTATGTTTATGACGTACTAACCCATGACACTAACAACAATATATAACCCACTGACACTGTAGAAATAAAGCAGAAGTATCTTAACTCTGAACTTGGTGTCAGTGTACGATTTTGCTCTGTGTGTGCACACATCGTATCAAAATAGGCCAGGGGCAGATATAATTTCGGACGGTTCTGGTCCGATCCAAAACAACTCAACGTCAAACTAACCATCCTTAACACTATATAAAATAACCAGACATGCAGCAAAATGATATTTAAATGGCCGCGACACCTTTATTGGTATTAAAAATAAATTAATTAAACTTTATCACTCAGCCATACAACTCAAGCGATAAAACAAATAATTCATTAAGCAAAGTCCCCCCTTGATTCAAGGGTGACAAAACCAAATAAATGTTGCCACGACAGGATGGGGGAGCCCACCAAGCCAATCCAGGACAACTGCAGGAGAGTCATGCAAGGCTTTATATAGACCCCAGAGCACAGGACAAACCCTCTAGAAGCGCACATTTTTCCTGCTTCAGATACCAGTGACCAGTGCCTCAGAGGATATTTAAAGCTACACTGACCTAATTAATTTTTTTTTTAAATGATATAAAAAAAAGATAACCTAAACTAAAACTTTATCTTTATTATATTAAATGAGCCCTATGGCGGCCACACTCCCATGCCATGGGCCTTTGAGTTGTGCCCACTTATCATTATCCACACAGAAGGCAGCACACTTGTTGGAAAATCATTTCTAACTTTCAACACATATACTACCACAATAATACTTAACTGGCACCAGTGCATAACTTGTATTGTCCTTCAGGTATTTCTTCAATATGTATTTAAAATCCACTTTTCATGCTGTTCTGCATGGTATGTATCTTAATGTATTCAAAGCTTTTTGTAGCTTAAACATTTGACCTTTGCAATAAAAAGTGGTAAGTTGTGCAGATGGTCAGAAATGGTTCTTTTTCATATTTTAATTTTACTCATAAAATAGGCATCAATGTATAGAGCAATATGAAGAAGCTGCATTGTTATGTGTAAACAGATTACCACCCACTGGGATACCTGCTGGCTTGATATTACACTAATAGCTGTAGACTCCTTCATACCTGGGGGTGTTTTTCCATCTTTATGAAAATTCTATCAGCTTAATAGAAACAGATTGGTTGTATTGTGGATAACTTCACTAAGGAACAAATAAATATTCTGCACAGCGGTTATTAGCTTACAGTAGTCTGCGAACATCTCGGGATGGAAAATAACAAGTACATTTTAAGCAGAAACCCAGACAGAAAAAAATGTCACTAAAACATAGAATATCCAAAATGTATACATAGAAAATGCTTGGTTTTAATTGTAAGCTATGAAATGATCTGTGTTAAAAGTTGGCAATCAGTTCCCAGCAGGTGTGCAGGTTTCCTGGGTACATAGCGGAAGAGATGCATTTCAGGGTAAGGCACTGTAAGTAATAGCTTGTTTAGCCCTGGTTCACACCAGCGCAATTTGTCATGCGATTTGACAGTTCAAAATTGCATGACAAGTTGCACCCCACTGCCATCAATGGAACTTCTCAAATTGTTGTGTCAAGTAGCAGCAACATTGAAAAAGGTTCCTGCACTACTTTTTTGCAATTTCCTTGCAACTTGAATTGACTTCTGTTAAACTAAGTCACAAACTATAGGTCCAAATCGCACTGATCTGCGGCTTCGAAATTGTGCTGAAGTAGCGTGATTTAAAAGCTGCAGTGGTGTGAACGGGGGCTAAATATGTTCAACATGAAAAGAAACAAAAGTGTTCAAAGACAGGTTTAATGTCCTGCTAAAGACCCCAAACTTTTATTATTTTTATTATAAAATGTCATCCAACAACATAAAGCAGGCCAAGATAGACAGAAGTTAATTATGTTATTTAATAAATGTTGTATTTTGCCTGAAGCCTGCCTCTAAAATTTGGCTTATGGAAGAATTTGAATGTTCAGTGTTAATTAAATTTAACTGTACAAGCCAACGTATTCATTTGTTATATTTTCTGCCTTATTTAGCGTTAAATATTATGCATGCTATTATATGCATTAAGATAAAAAAAAACTTCTGTGTGTAGCAGTCCCCCTCAGCTCCCCCTAAAACTTACCTGAGCCCATCTTTATCCAGTAATGTTGCAGGAGTTTCTCTGTTGCCCTCCTCATTGGCTGAGACAGCAACATGGCACGATTGGCTCCTGCTGCTGTCAATCAATGTCAGTCATTCAATCAGTAGAGAGAGGTGGCAGGGGCAGGTCACGGCTGTGTCTGAATGGACACAGGGAGCTGTGACTCGGCTTGGGTGCCCCCATAACAATCTACTTGCTGTGGGGGCATTCAACAGGAGGGAGGGGCCAGGATCACAGAAGAGGGACCCTGAAAGAGGAGGATCCGGGCCACTCTGTGCAAGACCAGCTGCACAGAGCAAGTAAGTATAATATGTTAATTATTAAATTAAAAAAAACGAGACTGTACAATCACTTTAACTCTACGGCTACTGGGAATCATGTGACGTATTTCTGGATTTTAGTCACACGACCAAAAACTGGAGTGCGCATGATCTGCTTTATTACAACTGACAGATAAATCAAGTCGGTTTACTGAACCCCTGCATTTTTCCTAATATGCCGCTAATATTTTGATGGGGCCCTAAACTCTATCTATCTATCTATCTATCTATCTATCTATCTATCTATCTATCTATCTATCTATCTATCTATCTATCTATCTATCTATCTATCTATCTATCTATCTATCTATCTATCTATCTATCTATCTATCTATCTATCTATCTATCTATCTATCTATCTATCTATCTATCTATCTATCTATCTATCTATCTATCTATCTATCTATCTATCTATCTATCTATCTATCTATCTATCTATCTATCTATCTATCTATCTATCTATCTATCATTTCTGTTATCATTCAGTTACAATTTTTCATAAAAGAATCAATATACGTATATGACAGTGAACCAAATTTTACATGAACACCAAGTCATCTGCACATCAAGCCATCTCTGCAAGACCAAACAAATACTACAAAACACCCAAGCAAGCACAAGAGTTGAACTGAATTATGATAAAATGTGTATGAAAACACATGTAGGGGTTGCTTTGCTAAAGGAGCATAATGTGTAACTGCAAATAGTTTGGCCTTGATTGAAAATGTTCCTTTTGCAAAGTAAATGTTGGCTTAGTTTAGGAAATAGGACAGAGCTGTGTTCACTTTGGATACCGAATAATATTAATGTTTTTAATGTTAAAACACGATTTTAAAAAAAAACTCCATCATATTCACTAAGCTAATTGAACAGTTTCTTCTCCTTAGTAAGTCAACCCCAGTCATGAACAGGGAAGTTTTAAAACAATTTTAAAGAAAAAAAAAAAGCAATTTTGCCCTGCAAGTGATAGGACCATTGAAGTGAATTCATCTTAACTTTATTCACTAAGCTAAATGAAGGTTTTATTTGTTAAGTTATTGATAAGCTATTCTCTAATCAAGCACATAAAGTAACAGTATCTTATGGAATGCTCTTCCAACAGGGCTGAAGACAATTTTAAGAATGACCAAGCTGAGTGGCTGTCCTGTTGCTGAGGTCAACACGCTCAACACAAGCACCATTCAGAGTTCACTCTGTGTTTTCTCAAGGAATGCAAAGCACTCTCTGATTGAATGAGGTGGAGAGAGTCACTGACATCATGCTCTCCACCTCTTTCAATCAGAGAATGCTTTGCATTCATTGAGAAAATGCAAAGTATTCTCTGAATGGTGCCATATGACAAGCAACCTCCTATGTTCACAAGCAGCAGGGCAGCAACTCGGCATGGGACCTGGAAGCAAGTGGAGATTACTGGAGTAGTAATATCTACTACTGTGATTTCCAGCTCCTAGAGGGATTGAGGAATCTCACAGGTATAGTATATGCATAGTTGCATTGGTCCAAGCTTGACCATACCTAGAATTCTTCTTTATTGTTTTACCTGCAATAGCCATTGGTAGTAATTAAAGCAGAGTACCACCCAAAAAAAGAAGTTCCGCTTTAAGGACTCCCGATCCCTGACATGCCACATTTGGCATGTATTTTTTTTGGTGGGGGAGAGCGGGTACCTAGTTTTGACAGGTACTCAGCTCCCACTTCTGCTCAGGCTGCCTAGGCAGCTTGAGCAGAAGTTCTACTCTCACCCTCCCTCCATGCAATCTTCTGGGACACATCACAGGTCCCAGAAGATTGCCCAGCCATTTAGAATGCACAGCCCGACTCACGAATGCGCAGTGCTCACCCAGCTGTACAGCCGAAAGCTGTCACAGCCAGGTGCCCACACTAGTGATGCCAGCGCCAGGGAAGAAGGAGGGAGCCGAGGCTTCAGGCAGCCACACCTCTGGACCGTGGGATAGGTGAGTGTGTGTGTTAAGTAAAAGTCAGCAGCTACACTTTTTGTAGCTGCTGACTTTCAATAAACACAGAAATGGCTGGAACTCTGCTTTAAGCATTCTTGCAGATGTAAAGCAAATGAGATTTGTAACAGATTAATCTGCTATCCCAAGCAAAATATCAGGATTTTTTCCATAAAAGTTTTCTGCTCTTACCTATGTTTGCTATTTGGAGAATATTGCAATTCAATATAATTTAGATTTTTTACAGAATACAATATGCATACTGCATTTAGCATAAATCAAGTGGGAGCTAATGTATCTGATGTTGAGAGTTCAAGCAAAGTAGTTTATACCATATCCATTTCAGAATACATGATGAATACTTGACAAGTAGAAAACATGCTTTTCGTAATATGATAAAACACAAACAGGCTTATTTAATAAGGAGAACGAAGTACAATGATAATATACAAAGTACATTAACCCGTGGCAGAAAGCATGCTTCTTTTCTTTTAAATTAAATTTGATTAGTTACTATTAGTTACTGCTTTCTCTACAAAGACATTGCACTCAGTGCTCCAATATTAATTATGCCTAAGATGTTTACTGTTACAACTTTATATAACTCTGATAGCAGAAGATAATGTATGATACACTTACCGTTTAATATCAAGATGTACTCTGCACTGTTTTTACCAATGGAGTTGGTTGCTTCACATCGATATGTTCCATTATCTGTTTTGTTTAAAAAGGTTATTGTTAATTCTCTTCCGTTCACTACCATTCTTTCGGGATCTGGAAGCTCTCCCCCATCCTTTGTCCATAATACTGGCTCAGGTCTGCAGCAAAGTACAAGAAAAAGCTAATTTAGAGATCCTGTGGGTTATGATTATGGTGTTTTAACAGCTAAGGTCCTATAGCTGTGGCCAGGAACATTCAAATAAATTCTCTTTCCTTAAATTCTTTCAGGTCATGAGTCACACAAACATAAAGACAGGGGTGTGTTCACATAAGAATACATTTACATCCAGAATGCTAAAAAATGGAAATGTGTAAAATGTTGTAAAGCATTATATTTGATAAGAAATTAAGGTTGCTTGTTGGAAATCCTGATGGATTTCTTGTAGTTAATTTTGCAGTCAATTGTTTTTTTTGTTATGGTACTTAATGTTCCATCAGGCTATGAGCATTCATAGCTAATAGTAGTGATATCTGAATGGCTTAAAACAATTTCTTTAAAGGGTGAACAGGGTTGGGGGAAGAGAACCAAAGGTGGAGTCTCTTTCATCTTCACTAAAATATTGTTTTGCCAAAACTGGACCTTAATTTTGTTTATGCATTACAGAAGCGTAAAATGATGTGTGGGCAACTAAATTATTTTTTTTTTCAGATTCTTTGATCTAAAAGCCCTTTTATTAGAATCTCTGCTGTAGGAAGCAAGGATAGGTCAATCATTTTATGAGGTGAATCTGATGGGTCTAATCTCACTGGGTTAATATGATGTTTTCCAGTGAACTATGTTTTTTAAGCCAGTGGTTAGCAAACTTTTTTTACATTAGGCAGTCTATGTTTAAAAAAGTGCTGTAAGCTGTGTCCTAAGCATTTACACAGACCCAACAAATGATTGCTGTATTGTTTGTAATATAATTATCTACTATGATTGTCAGCTTCCTTCTTCTAGAGGCCAGAATTTGGTCTTTTTTTATTGAGGTATTTCATGAAAATTCCATCTTATGGATATTAGATCAATTGTTGTGCCTGTGCAAATGGTTAAGACATTCAAATTACAAATGTTTATACATAGATCCTTTAGTTTCTGCATCCATTAGACAAGCATTGTGCCCGTGAACAAGAGCACACTAAGCCATATAGTTAATCTTCTGTTTTAATATTATTTTTGTAGAATTTTCAACATATTCATAAATAGCAAAACATATGAACAAAAGTATCACCTAAGCTTTGTGTTACAATTAAATAATCATTGTATTAAAGAGTCCTAAACAAGCCCTCATTCCACTTAAGAGTACAAGATGTTAGCCTGTTTTAACATTCATAATGTAAACCAGAAGTAACAATCGTGGGCACATCTTTTTCCAGGATTAAAGAATTGAGGAATGAGAGAAATTTGTAGAGGACATAGCTTCTATATTGGGCAACTAAGGGACAAGGAGTAACATAGGACAAATGAAATGAGTGAATTTAAGTGAAGTTTCACACAAAAATTGAACTTCTGCTTTAAGGCCTCCTGACCCCCTGACATGCCACATTTGGCATGTCCTTATTATGGGGGGCGGGTACCTAGATTTGACAGGTACGCACTCCCACTTCTGCTCGGGCCGTCTGTACATGTACAGTGCGCACCTGGCTGTGAAGGTGCAAGCTGTGATGCCTAGAGATGCCTGCGCCATAGGGAGAAGAGGGAGAGAACCTAGGCTTCCACCGACCACAAGGCTAGACCATGGGACAGGTGAGTGTGTGTTTATTAAAAGTCAGCAGCTACACTTTTTGTAGCTGCTGATTTTTCATAAACACAAAAATGGGTGGAACTCCGCTTTAAAGAGGAGAGGAGTGTGAAAAGAAAAACATAGGCAGCAAGCGATGCAACGGAAGAAAAAAATTACAAGAAGAGGGGAAAAAAGGAGAAGCAAAAAAAAAAAATGGGGAAGGTCCTAGGAAGAAGATGGATAACCAATGATCACCAGGGTAGGACCCTAACACCACGCTTCCAAGTAACATAAATTAAATAGTCAGTGTGGTTACAATCCACTGGTAAAATGAGTGTAAACTAAGGGTTCTAAATTCCGTGAAATTTAGACAATCTATCATCCAGAGTGACCTCCATCTTCTAAAATGTCATACACAGGTTGATACGAGACAAGCTCCCAAAAAAGAGATAGTTAGGTAAGCAAACAGAAATCATATTTTGTACTCTAGTCTGGCTTTTAGCTCAGAAGAGCTTCCACTGGGTTCTTTCATAAAGAACTATTTAAAATAGTATGAACTATCTGGTAGTTGCATGACCAAAAACATTTACTCTTTGGGTAATGCCACCATAGTTGTTCCAATTTGCCATTGGCACTACATTCAGCCATATAGTTCATTTAAAATGTTTGCACTCAAAGTTGTATAGCTGAAGGCAGGTTAAGCTCATTAATTATTATTATATAAACAGGTACACACACAAAATAAGTACAGTGAACATTAATCTGGACTTAAAGTTTCAGTGTGAACTCTGCCCCTGTCAAGTAAAGTGTCGGGCCTGTAGGATGCCAATTTTAGCTGCATATACTTCAGAACCACTTGTAAGCTGGCTTAAGATGGCTTTAGCGCTATATTTTGTTTGCACATACTGTGTACCATATATGTGGATCCTAATACAGATATTTATTCAAAGGCCATATTTTTTCAAACATAGGAATGTGTAAACTCACTACAGACGAGATAATATTTAACAAACTTTACTACAGTTATGTTTTAATAAGGAACATAAAATAAAGAATTATAGACATGTGACTATCAATCCTCTGGGTGCCCCTGAAAATGGCTGTGTGCCTCCTATGTACACAATACTAACTTTACTCACAGAATCCCACACCCAAAAACCAAAACCATTATTTTTTTTAAAACTCATCCGCTTGGTAGGCCATGGTAGCCTAGGAGTAGTTGGTCACATTTAACTGGACTTATGCAAGTGGCCTCCTCAGTTCTACTTAGTGTCAGGAATACACCACAGCATTTAAAAGATAACTCACACAAAGCCATCAGACACTCATGAGAACTGAAAAGAACTTGAATGAGTAACGAAACACCTTCAGCAAGTCTATTTGAATATGAATTACTGTTAGTTTGCGCTGTTTATCTGTCTCCTATCATCTGGAGCTGAGTCCTCAGACTTTTATCTTTTTAATGCAAGAAAGGCTGGTATTCAGTGCAGAGGATCTAAGAGAGGTGGGTTTACAAATTTATTTAAAACAGACTTTCACTTAAAAATTGCACTTTCCACCATCCAGGTTTTTTAAATTCATGTTTAATCTGCTCTCCTGCCTCCATTCCTTCATATACAATGACATGAAGCCTCCCCCTGCAGCATCCTTGGCTTCTGACATCACATATCCAATGAACAATTAGCTGAAAAATGACACAGCACTGGAGTGCAGACCTAGAGTTGCATCATCAAGGGGTCAGCTGCAAGAACCTGAAAGGGAAAACCACCTGCTGATGATGAAGAAACCAAAGATAATGGTGCAGGAAGGTATGTGTAGCAAGGAGAAAAGAACAACACAAGATTATATGGAATTTCAGCATGTTTTTCATGGATAAAAGCCCATGAAAGGCAAGTGGCATATTGCAAATAAATTCAATGGAAATGCAGGAAGTTCCTCTTTAAGTAATGGTTAATTTCAGGGTTACAAGGTAATCTAGTGTAAAGGTTAGTGTTACAGGAAAGGTTAGTGGATGGTTAGGAATACATGCTTGTGAGAAGGGTCCTAGTGTACAGCATTGCACCCTATGCCTAGAGCTGTGCACCAAAAAAAGAAAAAAAACAGGTTTAATCTGTTAAAACCACGTTAACAATTTGAGAACCTCTTAATAACATTTCCCAATGAAGGTATATCTAAAAAATCATACCTGACAAGGCAAAATGTTGCATGCTCCCTAGGATAGTTCATATTTGCCTGCAGAGATGAGCAGGAAACAAATATTGTATAAAGCTTGCAAAAACAGGCATAATGCATGGCCAGCACAAGGGCTAAACCTAGGAAATGTGGTGCAATGCATTTGCCATTTTACAGGGGAAGATTTACTAAACCTGGAGTATACAAAATCTGGTACAGCTCTGCACAGAAACCAATCAGCTTTCAGGTTGTATTGTCAAAGCTTAACCTTCCTAGCGGTATTCCCGAGCGTGACTCGGGGTTAGATTTTAGAGCCAAAAGCGGTAACCCCGAGCCACACTCGGGGTAGTGCTAGGAAGATCGCTGGATCCTGGTAGAGGTTTTACTTACCTTTTCTCTGGGATCCAGCGAAGAATGCGGGCGGTATGCGGCGGCGGAGCTTGCTCCCGATCGTCTGCAAGCCCCGGCTTCCGTCTCCGGCGACGTGACGTCCGCCGGGGGGGTGGAACCGGCGGCAAATTCAAATGTAAAACACACCAAACACACTGATACCATTCAAAATAAAATAAAATCACATTACATTGCCCCCCAGTGCCCTTTCCTGCAGTTTTACTGTACGTATATACATATATATATATATATATATATATATATATATATATATATATATATATATATACAGTATATATATATATACAGTATATATATATATATATATGTATATACGTATATATACATATATACATATACATGTATATATATATATATATATATATATATATATATATAATATATGTATACATAATATATGTATACATACATATATATATATATATATATATATATATATATATATATATATATATATATATATATATATATATATATATATAATATAATATAAATATATATAATAAATGTATACAGTTGGTTTGGGCTGCTCATTCACAAGAATTACATGCAAAATAATGGTACCGCTTTCAGCACCTAAAATCCAAAAGAATCATACCGCCAGGGAGGTTAATTAAACAAGCCGAAGTTAGTAGCTGATGCACAGTTAGTAGCTGATGATGGCTATAATGCACAGCTGCACCAGATTCGGAGTCCTCTAGTTTTAGTAAATCTCCCCCACGGTGTCTTTACAAATGCTGCTATAAAGCTTTTAATCTATTAAAACCCAAGCTATAAATAGTTAATACAAATGCATTCTTTTTAACTTGCAAATCATCATCCAGTGAAAAAAAAAATGTGTTAAATAAGTAGAACAACTTAACATAAAGCTGTGGAAGCATTTCTCTTGGGGTCAATAATGTTTTCTTGATCAAATGTGAGGAAGTATTTGTCAGCCATGATTTGCTGCTGGGAGACTCAAACAGGTCTCCTCCGTGTAAATGTGGTTTAAATGCACTCTAATAATTATTTTAAATACAGTTCACACATCAAACTGAAAATATGAAGCTTCAGTTTATTCATTAGCACTGGCTCATTTGTCCGGCAGCTGCTATGATAGTGAACATATTGCTCAAAGGACAGCTATTTTAAATCAAAAGCAGCTGAATGTTTTTTTCTCTGCAATGTAATGCTTCAAAATGTTGCACTATTAAGTTGACCCAAAGCACGTTTTTAGTTTTCATGCAAAAATATTCCCAAGATGGACAGAGATCACAAACGATGAAACGCAACAAAGGAACTGTGGTACATTTATTTTGTCTTAATTAGATGTTCATAAATGATATTTCAACAACTCTTAATAACCCCTGCTTTTAAAACTAGCCTTGTAAAAACTAAGAATTTAAATGCTTTGTTGAGAATGACTAGGCTGTATCAACTAAACAAAACAGAATAATTTGCAATCATTTAGAGTGGAACTGGAATATTAAATAATCATATCCTTTAACCACCTCCCACCCGGGCCATTGTACATATACGGCCGGGTGGGAGTCTCGTCCTTCTGATCGGACGTTCCGGAACGTCCTTCAGAAGGAGCGAGATCGCGCCGCCGCGGGCACGCGCAACGGCGCGATCTCGATGTGCCTGTGTCCCTCGGACACAGTGCAACAAGATGCGTCAGGAGGGCCCTGTGATTGGCCCTCCTGATCACATGACGGCTGTGTCCAATCACAGCCGTCATGCAATGTGAATACAGCCGTTGTAACGGCTTCGAACTCTTCTCCTCCTGACAGATCCTGTCAGTGAGGAGAAGAAGATGATCGATACTGGAGCTGGGGGGGATCAGTGAGTATTTCTAAGTACTCACTGATCACAGGGGGGTCTGTGCTGGTAATCAGAACATTTATTACCAGTGCAGCCCTGGGAGGGTGGGGTGCCACTAGAGCCACCAGGGATGCCCACCCATGACCACCAGGGATGTCCACCATAGCCACCAGGGATGGCAAACAGCCTGTCAGTGGTGCCCTCCTATCAGTGCTGCCCACCAATGCCATATATCAGTGTTGCCCACCAGTGCCCGTTATTGCCATCCATCAGTGCCGCCCACCAGTGCCCATTATTGCCCACCAGTGCTGCCTATCAGTGCCCATCAGTGCCCCCCATCAGTGCCGATCAGTGCCCCCATCAGTGCCGACCAGTGCCCCCCATCAGTGCCGATCTGTGCCACCTATCAGTGCCCATCAGTGCCCATCAGTGCCGCCGATCAGTGCCCATCAGTGCTGCCTATCAGTGCCCATCAGTGCCACATATCAGTGCCCATCAGTGCTGCATATCAGTGCTACCTATCAGTGCCCATCAGTGCTGCATATCAGTGCCACCCCATCAGTGCCACCCCATCAGTGCCACCCAATCAGTGTCTCCTCATCAGTGCCTGTCAGTGCAGCGTCATCAGTGCTCATCAGTGCAGGAAAAAACGTATCTATTCACAAAATTTTATAACCTAAACAAAAAAACTTTTTTTTTTTTCGAACTTTTAGGTCTTTTTTTATTTGTGCACCAAAAAAGAAAAAACCTGGAGGTGATCAAATACCACCAAAAGAAAGCTCTATTTGTGGGGAAAAAATGACACAAATTTGGTTTAGGTACAGTGTTGCATGACTGCGCAATTGTCATTCAAAATGCAACAGCGCTAAAAGCTGAAAATTGGTCTGGGAAGGAAGGGGGTTTAAGTGCCCAGTATTGAGGTAGTTAAAGAGACACTGTGACTTTGTCCCTTAAAAACAAGGTCACCTTTCCTCTTGATAGCCCACTCCCCCCGCATGTTGTAGTCACTGGTCTTAAGACAAGGGAGGGGAAATGTGGATGGTCACATGACAGTGGACAGAAAAAGGTTGAGTATACGAGGGAGGGGAGAGGCTGAAAGGGATGGAGGAAGGGATTTTGTTTGCTTACAGATGGGCTTTAAATGAATCTTGATGCCTGCAAGTTACTCCAGAGTTCAGCAGACAACCTTTGCTAATAAATAATAAAAAATGAATCAGCGCTTGTGATAAAAAAAAAACAGCAGCTAGCAAAAAAGTGTAAAATATACATACACAAAAGTACTAAAATAAAGAGAAAATTCCAGTGCTAAAAATAATACACAAATTAAAGTGTAATCAATAAAAACTTTCTTCAATAAGAAAAATATTGTGACGATATACAATGGGTGCAGTCCAGTATATAGGTGAAAACAATGATGAATAGGAAAATTATTTCTCCACCACCAAACGAGTGAAATGCAAACTCACCAGAGCCAAATGCTGTCTAGATTATAGGACAGCAATCGAGTATTGTGCGACCAGCCTCAAGATCTTTAGGACATCTGTCCAAGCCATCACTTTTAATTTTAGTGGTGGCTATATATGTGAGTTCTTTTTTACCATTATTTGTTTTTATGTTATCCTTTATGTACACTGTACTCTTATCAGTGATACATAGTATTTATATTTTTAAATAAATTCATTTTACTACATACTACACCATGAGCCTTTTCCATTTTGCATTTTTAACCCTCTTATGATGTGCTGAGTCAATCAACACAATGGAGGTTACCCACGAGGCCGGAGGTTGCTGACTACACAGATGTCCTAAAGATCTTGAAGCTGGTTGCATGATACTTGATTGCTGTCCTATAATCTAGACAGCATTTGGCTCTGGTGAGTTTGCATTTCACTCATTTGGTGGTGGAGAAATCATTTTCCTTTTCATCATTGTTTTCACCTATATACTGGACTGCACCCATTGTATATCGTCACAATATTTATACGAACTTTTAACACAAGAGACGTTTTCTATTTTTCTTATTGAAGAAAGTTTTTTTTTTTATTACACTTTAATTTGTTTATTTTTTTTTAGCGCTGCAATTTTCTCTTTAACCTTGGCTAATGGATCTGAAGAGAAAACTCAGATGGAGAGCATTTTTGACTGATAAACCATTGCCACCCTGATGTAAGAGTGGCATCATGGATAACAAGGTGTACTGTTAGAAATCAATCTACATATCCATCCTTTCTGAATAATATTAGGAGATAGATTTTTCTGTTGTCAGGTCATTTTTACACCCTTAAGTACCATTCACCATTTACAGGTATTTCTTTTGTGACTAAAGATGGAGTTCTCCAATGGCATAAATATTGGTACACATTTCTCTTGCATATAAATGCCATCCTTATGGTCCCAGAGATGTTTCTGCAGTAGGTAATAGTTCTGTTACTGTACAATGGTACAAAATAAAGCTCATCAATATATATATGTAAATTGCTGTGTAAATTGTTGGCCAAATATAAATATCTGTAATAAACAAATAAATAAATAAATAATTTTCCTATCATAGTATCAATGGCAGAAGGTAGTGTTATTCTTCTTTATTCCCAGAGCCTCCTGGCATGGCGGATTTATGCTAAAAGGTTTGGAAAATGTCTCCAACTCTTTCAACATACACAGAGAGCAGGAGACAGGCAAAAGATAGAACAATGAATTGTTTGTCTAACAACCTGCATTGAAGAGCCCTGCGAAAGGAAGACAACAAGGGAAGAAGGACAAATGAAGTTTTTTATTACAATACCAAAACAAATTCAAATACATACAGTATTACTTTTTATTGCATGTTATTTTATAGGTACTCTTGCTTGGAAAGAATCTAGCCTTTGGTAACCTAGTACTTTGTATCAAAACAAAGCTATCAGTATTTGGGATTTTGCTCTCCGTGGTTTATGCTTTAAGAAAAATCATTCTTACAGGTTTGTGTCTTTCATTTCGTCTAGTAACTCGTAAGGGAGATCTCTGGAAATGTTTTGCTTTGCACTATGTAATATCAATATATTCAAAATTGCATCCCTAACCAATAATGCATTTTTCATTTTGTTTGCTATAAGCAGAAAATCTTGTTCAATAAACAAGTTCTGCAAAATATATTAGAAATGAAATAAAGTTACTGTTTTTAATCTTGGCCTGGGCAGATAGCCTCTGGTATGCACAGCTTGAATTTGCTGGCTTGTTTTTTAGGATACAATTATTTAACACTTCCATGGCATGATATCTGCTGCTTTGTTAAATTAATATTGCATGGTAAGTAGTTATTTTTTTCAACAGTGTATGGTGGATCTTGAACGCAAAATGCTGAATTACTATTGTAAGATAGTTGACCTTATGTTAAGTAACTAGTGCAAATTTGACTTATTTTGCAGTTACCCAACATCTTGTCCAAGAATTGAAACTCAATTTTTTGTTACTATTTTACAAGTGTTACTGTCAGAGTCAGAACAAAAGAAACAGTGGTACAGGTTTTTTTTTTAAGTGGTTCTAAAGACGACCTGTTTTTTACCTTATCAAAGGTAAAAAAAGGCCCCACTAACTGCCCACTAACTGCCCCCTTCCCCCGCCCAATACCCTAAACACTTACATGGTTACTCTCCCTACTTCAGTGCTGTCCCAGCTGCAGTACTGTTCCCCTCACTTTTTTCATAGGAGAAACTGACAGCAGTGAAGCCATAGATTCCTGCTGCTGCCATTGAACACCCTGTGAGGAGGGGGTAGGGGCACGCCTTACCGACACAGTGTGTGCCCTAAAAGAGGAGGTACCACTTTGTGCAATATCATTGTATAGAGCAGGCAAGTATAACCTCTTTTTTTTATTTTAATTTAAAGAAAAATGCCTTTAATATCTCTCTAACAAAGCTGAACCTCAAACAGGATTTTTAAAAATCACTAGAAATCTGAAAAAGTATAGCTGTGCTCTTGAGCGCATATGGCATAAGACTATGTCTCAGAAAGATTTCAACCAATATAAATTTGCCCTCCAAAAATACAATTCCAGTTTACACACTGCCAAGCAGACCTACTTTATCACTCTAATTACAATTTATTATTCCGTCCCCGGCAACTCTTCTCTACCTTTAATTCTCAACTTCATCCTCCACTGCCTCCACCCACTAACTCACTCACTGCCAGGGAGCTCGCCAATCACTTCAAACAGAAAGCTGATACAATTTGTGAGGAGACCTCAGTTGTTTAGATACCTCCCACGCTTTACACTTCATGCCCACAGGCACAATCACTACTTCTCACAGACTACAGACAAGGTTGCTAAACTATTGCTAACATCCAGCTAACCACCTGCCCTTTGGATCCAGTTCCCTCGCAAAAACTACATTCACCCTTTGACTCTATTCTACACTCTCTAACCCACATCTTCAATCTCTCCCTCTCTTCTGGTATTTTCCCCAACTCTCTAAAAGATGCACTAGTCAGCCCCATACTTAAAAAGCCCTCACTGGACCCAACCAATGTTAACATCCTATGCCCTATCTCCCCTTTTTATCCAAACTTCTTGAACGTCTGGTCTACAACTGACTGAGCGACCACCTTGCTGAGAATAGCCTTCTTTATCCCCTTCAGTCTGGATTTCGGCCTCAACACTCCACAGAAACTGCTTTCCTAAAACTAACAAACAACCTATTAATGGCCAAAACCAATGGACAGTATTCTGTACTCATACTCCTGGACCTTTCTGCTGCCTTTGATATGGTTGACCACCCCCTACTCCTCAAAAAACTCCACCCCTTTGGTCTTCACCTCTGTACTCTTTACTGGTTCTCTTTCTATTTATCCAACCGCACCTTTAACATTACTTATAATTATTCTTTCTCCTCTCCTCTTCCTTTCTCTGTTGGGGTCCCCCAAGGTTCTATTTTTGGACCTCTCCTATTTTGATTCTACACCTCCTCTCTGGGTCAGCTGATAGCCTCCCATGGCTTCCAATACCATCTCTATGCTGACGATACCCAAATCTATTTATCCACCCCTCCGCTTACTCCCTCTGTCTCCTCACGTATCACTAATTTACTAGTAGATATATCAGTCTGGATGCCACACCACTTCCTCAAACTCAATCTATCCAAAACCGAACATTTAATATTTCCTCCACCAAGTGCCCCTTTCCCTGATCTCTCTGTTAAAATTGATGGCACAACTATCAGACCATCCCCACATGACTCTGAACTCTCTTTCAAGTCCCACATCCAATCACTGCTCCTAGTTCAGTCCCTGGTCATCTCGCGCCTCGACTATTGCAATTCCCTTCTCATTGACTTACCTCTACATAGGCTATCCCCCCTTCAATCCATTATGAATGCTGCAGTCAGACTCATACACCTTACCAATCGCTCAGTGTCCGCTACTCCTCTCTGTCAATCCCTCCACTGGCTTCTGCTCACCCAACAAATTAAATTCAAAATACTAACAACATCTTACAAAGCCATCCACAATTTAGCCCCCAGCTACATCACTAGCCTAGTCTCTAAATACCAACATAATAGCTCTCTTTGTTCCTCTCAAAACCTTCTGCTCTCCAGCTCCCTCATCACCTCCTCCCATGCTTGCCTCCAGGACTTTTCCAGAGCCTCTCCAATCCAATCCTTACCCAAATGTGTCCGATTATCTCCTACTCTATTAGCTTTTAGATGATCCCTAAATACACTCCCTCTTGAGAGAAGCCTATCCTATCTACACCTAACATCCGTACTTCCATTTTCTCGATCAGCTCATTCCCAACAATTATTGCCTTTTGTGTCACCTGACCATCCCTTCTAGATTGTAAGCTCTAACGAGCAGGGCCCTCTAATTCCTCCTGTATTGAATTGTATTGTAACTGTATTGTCTTCCCTCGTATTGTAAAGCGCTGCGAAAACTGTTGGCGCTATATAAATCCTGTATAATAATAATAATAATGCTCCAATAAATTCATCCAAAATTATATATCATTAGGAGTCTGTAATCAGCAGATCAGATAAAAGGAGGGGCAGCACTGGAAGCCTATCGCAAATGTAATACTTTAGATATATTTGTTAGACTTAAATCACTGGTTACAGGTGAAGATTACAGAGGAATAATTTATTTGTGTACTTGTGCTCTTTCATTGCCCAATAAACAGGCTGGAATTAGCCCAGTGGCCAAACTTTATTACTGATCTTCAACAGAGAAATTGAGGTTCCAAATACTGCTTGTCAGGAGTGATTGATTCACAGCAGCAGTGAGTATAGCTACAAAGGAACAGGGGACCTGAAAGGTCACCAGGTCAAAAATAAGGGGACAAGCCTGAAAAGGAGAACTATCTCAACCACTACTTCCAAAGACAGGTAAGCTGTAACATATAACGTTTTTGGTTTGGGGTTTAGATATGCTTTGCTATGACAATTTGAAATGGTGTAGGAGGCCTGCTGTAGCAAGCGGACCTTGGGGTTGATTTACTAAAGGAAAATAGACTGTGCACTACAAGTGCAGCTGCTCTAGATCTGAGGATAACTTTCAGGGAAAATAAAAAACAGCACTTTTGCTTGCACATAATTGCCTGATAGAAATCAGCAGAGCTTTCCCTCATTTCAGCTCTCCCCCTCAGATCTAACGCAACTGCACTTGCAGTACACTTACAGTGCACAGACTCTTTGCCTTTAGTAAACCTGTGTGTGTTTTGATGCAAGGGCCACTAAAATGTGAGCTGCACTTCCTGTTTTCCTCCATGGAGTACATTTTTAATATATTCATATAAATACAGTTTTTCCAGAACTCAGATATTAAATAAAAGCATGTGTAAATATGTTTATATAAAACACATCACCAATGTCTAAAAAATAGAAATAAATAACAGCATAACTAAAAAATTGTTCATGCTTTCCTATGAAAGACTTCACATTTACTAAAATATTACAAAGTGTGCAGTATACATGAGTACTTTCGGATCAAACTGGCAAATATTCAAATAAAATGCCCACTTTTTTAAATTTTTTTGCAGTTTTGACTGTGTCCAATTATTTCCCAAAACTTTTATCGCAGCACCCCACCTGTGTCTGCCAGCTCCAGAGCTCTGCATGTATGCAGATGGCTTTCTACTAATTCCAGTCCAATTTTTAAAATATGGAAAATTGATTATGAGTTTTCTTATTGCTTACATTTATGTCGACATACAGATCTTACATTTCATTTAACACCTCCAGACGGGAGTTAATACATTAATTTCAAGCATATAAAAAGGGATGATGATGTCATGTCACTGAGGGAAAAAGCTGTACGATGAGCAAAAGCTAAATCTTTATTTTCCCTCATTCCTGTTGTTAAATGATAGGAATTCTATAAAATTCTAATATTTCAAATTGGATGTCACATCTAGGTTTACAACTCTCTGTGAAACAAGATCCACTTACTAAATATGTATGGAAATGCACAAAAAATGTGATTTTTCTCTGCCAGGTAATATTCAACTTTATTAAAAGTTAAAATTAAGTTTGGCCAACATCAGTTTTAATATGATTTATTTATTCAAATATTTATTTATTCAAATATTCAAATGAAATTTACTGAAATAATAAGGTACCCTAATATAAATGTCTTTACGGCTGGATGTTGGTTCTTTCAGTGCCCTTATGACAGACTGCAATATATTTTAGGAAAATGGAAGAATGTTGGCTCACATTGACACAACAATCATTGCCACATCCCTAATCATAATTAGAAAAACATAAAAATGGTTGGGGGCAGGTCCGATACACAATCAAGCCAAAGGGCTGAAGAGATGTCAGAGCCGCACCTTTCTAAACGCATGGGACTTTAAAGGCAATGATTGATGGTAAATTGTGGTGGAAATTTTGAACAAAGGACCGTTGTAAAAGAAATACATTTTATTCAAAGAACAAATACAAATATAAAAAACATCATAGAACAGACATAAGCATCTCCAGAAATATTAGATAGATCATGAAAAACAGTATGGGTCACATAGGTCCTACATGTTTCGCCGAGGCATAGATCCTCATAACTGGCTTCTTCAGGGACCAGAAAGGTGTAATCCCTTTACTGATTCTAAGTAACAAGATATAACATAGATTTGTTAACCGAACACAGAACTACAATAGAGTCATATACATAAATACACATGTCAAGCACAATGGTTATGACCCCCTTAAAAATATGGTACAGCGTGTTCCTAATAATATGATGCTTACCATTTAATTTTATATGTAAGATGGCATCTGTTGAAAGCGACAGCAGTCCATAATGCAAAGCACAACGTGGCAATGGTGGGGCGATGGTCAGAACAGATTCTGGCACATAACCGGGATTTTCCAAGTAGGTGAGCACTGGACCAGGCTACATATATACATCTATTTTTGTAGGCAAATTGGATTGACTCCCTTTTTTTCCCCTGGATACAATAACTCTGCTCGTGTACTGCAGCCCGGTCCAGTGCTCACATACTTGGAAAATCCCGGTTATGCGCCAGAATCTGTTCTGACCATCGCCGCATCATTGCCGCGTTGTGCTTTGCACTATGGACTGCTGTCACTTTCAACAGATGCCATCTTACATATAAAATTAAATGGTAAGCGTTATATTATTAGGAACACGCTCTACACGTTTCGTCATCAATGACGTCATCAGGAGAAACGCTGCTCCTGATGACATCATTGATGACGAAACGCGTATATCGTGGTCACGTCAGTTCTGCTACCCTGTGATTGAGCCGCACATCCGGTCGTTGGAGCGCATCGCGTCCCGGAAGACACCAACACACCGCTACACGAGGGATTTGCGGTCCCTAAGACATATATATACGCATGTTTTCTTTATACAAATGTGAGTACCATGTATTCTTTTAAGTAATAAAGTGGAAAGATTATCAACAATACTTCACTATTGGAGTTTCCTTCTTCTTTACATTTCCTGGATGTTGTTCCCTCATACCACTGAATCGGTAAACTATTGAGGATTATCTGCACATTACCCCTAATGGTGGAGAGATTATAAAGGATCTATTTGGGATTAAGTGGATATCTGGTCGACTATTGGTGGGACCCCCAGGAGAGATAAAACACGCTGGTTACCCCTGTAGGGGTATCGCCCTCTGGTGAGTGCGGGATCAAAAGGAGGGGAGCACCTATTCCTTTATTAAGCACCCCCACCTTAACAGCTCACCCGGGATCCACTTTTTCCTCACCCTATCTGGATTAGAAGTTGTTTGGTGTATGGACTCAAATGTACTAATATTTACATTTATTGCTGCTGATTTTTTATGAACTTTTTTTGATTTTCCTGAGGTCATTTAATTTATGCACCTATTTATATGCTGTCTGAGCACTATTTTGCACTTTATTGGAACACCACTGTTTTGGTTATATGCACTTTATATGATTATTTAGAATCACCTTGAACAGGTGCCGAATTGAGCAATTGAAACACTATATTTATTGTCCAATTTTACCTGTATATTTTATGCAAATTAATAACATTTATTACAAACACATATTTACCTAACTTATGATCACTAGTACAGTACACTTATGGTTTTATCGTGTGTACACTAATATTGGTTTTAGACCACTAACGGCACCTTAGTTTGCATTATTTGCACTTTATTCATTTATTGATCCCAGAGTTCAATCATATGTGGATCCCCTACCCATCTTCTTTCATTTAACCTTTGGCAGCGCCACTTACCTCCACACTCACTTTTATACATGTGTATATATGTAAACAATCAATTCAGCCAAGCGCTCACTCCGAAGGGGAAGACCGGCGTGCTGCTCTCCTCAGGCGGGAAACTCCAACTAGGATGCATAAAGGAAAGAGAAGGAGGCGCAACACCTAGTGCATTACCCGTGATCACCGTAAAAAATGTTTTATTGAAATGCCAAATGCATACTCACAGACGAGAAGAATGTAAAATTGCATTAAAAGATCCCACCACACATGGAATGGAACACGTCCTGTACATGAGACCGCTAACGTGTTTCGGGAGTCAAGCTCCCTTCATCAGAGCTGGTCATATCAACAGCAAACCCAAATATATACTGATATCAGTTGAACTGGTTCCTCCTGCCTCCTACGGGCAGTGGGCAGAGCCGTCCAGTGCACAGTTGTACCCCCTGTCCTCATTTGCCTCAAACCAATCACAAGTGTCTCATGACACAGGCCAGTGAAAATCATAAGACACTTGTGATTGGTTTGAGGCAAATGAGGACAGGGGGCTCAACTGTGCACTGGACGGCTCCGCCCACCGCCCGTAGGAGACGGGAGGAACCGGTTCAACTGATATCAGTATATATTTGGGTTTGCTGTTGATATGACCAGCTCTGATGAAGGGAGCTTGACTCCCGAAACATGTTAGCGGTCTCATGTACAGGACGTGTTCCATTCCATGTGTGCTGGAATCTTTTAATACGATTTTACATTCTTCTTGTCTGTGAGTATGCATTTGGCATTTCAATAAAACATTTTTTATGGTGACCACGGGTAATGCACTAGGTGTTGCGCCTCCTTCTCTTTCCTTTATGTGTATATATGTATATGACTCTATTGTAGTTCTGTGTTCGGTTAACAAATCTATGTTATATCTTGTTACTTAGAATCAGTAAAGGGATTACACCTTTCTGGTCCCTGAAGAAGCCAGTTATGAGGATCTATGCCTCGGCGAAACATGTAGGACCTATGTGACCCATACTGTTGTTCATGATCTAATATTTCTGGAGATGCTTATGTCTGTTCTATGATGTTTTTAATATTTGTATTTGTTCTTTGAATAAAATGTATTTCTTTTACAGCGGTCTTTTGATCAAAATTTCTACCACAATTTACCATCAATCATTGCCTTTAAAGTCCCATGCGTTTGGAAAGGTGCGGCTCTGACATCCCTTCAGCCCTTTGGCTTGATTGTGTATCGGACCTGCCCCCGACCAATTTTATGTTTTTCTAAGACTGTAATATGTTTTGTCATGGTAAAATATTGGGGCCACTATTGCATACTGCCTTATTTTCTTAGTCAATAGCCCTGCAAAAGAATTACAGTCAGGAGTTTTAATGCCACTTGCTGAATTGGATCAGTGGGATTGAGTTACTAAAGGCAAATAGGCCTTTTACTTTGAAAAGTTTGGACTTTGAAAGGGAATTTTACCCAGAGCCTAGTGAATAAGATGAAGCTCTGTTTACTTCCATCATCCAAAAACAGCAAAATGCTGTTTTTATTTTCCATGCAAGTGATTGAATATTTTTTCCAAAGTGACATTTCACCAAAGTGAACAGCCTATTTGCCTTGAGAATATTAACCCCAGTGACTCTGTTTAAGTGAAGTTTTAAAATTCAACAGATGGCTTTGTGAGAAGAAAGTCAGCAGATGCCTTTTATTTTATCACAGGTTTCATTGTCCCTACTCCACTTCCTGGCACACACCTTTAAGTGTATGTAAACCCAAACACAACCCAAACTCATATTTACTCTCCTTTGGTCTGTTAACTATGCAATAAAAAAATATTGTGTTTTTTGTTTGTTAAGTGTCCAAAATTATTGTTGATCCTCCCAGAATTCTAGTAATCAGATGAATTTCTGTGCTCTTTATCTCTGTTGAATTGTTTTCAGTTAAAGTAGAACTTTAGGCAAAACTTTTTTTTTTTTTTTTCATTTTGTATAGAGCAAAAGAGGGTTGTATATTTATTTTTTCACCACCTGTATCCCGTTGCGGAGATTTTCTTTCACTTTTTGTCCCAAAGCCAAACAGAAAATGAGGGGAAATCCTTGCAAATTATAAGTATTTATTTGGGCTCCCTGTGTCCCCTTCAAAAGATTTCTCCACTATTACTTTTTTGGGGACAACCCAACATTTGGGATTTTCTTTTACTTTAAATTTCAATGATAATGGTAAACAGGACAAATAGAGAGGGTGAATCTCCTTAACGGGGGCACAGACAGCAAAGCTGGCAGGTGTTCTAATCCATCTCCGCTCTATCCAAAACTAAAAGAAAATACTTGCCTTTAGTTATACTTTAACTTTGTTTCCAGCTCTCTGTGTAGACTACAGAAAACTTCCTTCTATGTTAAGGAGATATGGTGAGGGAAAGGTGTTGTTGCTCTAAAAAAAACTCTGTACACTACTCCTGTATTGATACAGTATGGCGATTGTGTGTTGACATCATACAAAGGGAAATTAGTTACTTGCAGGATCACCAAGTGGAAATAAAGGAAAAAAATGAAAAAAATGAATGCAGCCACTGCATTTAAGGACTGGAAGCCTGCAGTATATTACATTTTTGTTATTTGGCTTAGGTATGCTTTTACAAACATTTAAACATTTAAATCAACACTCGTATATTGTTATAATAGTACATCTATAGAGTCACTGACATGATAGCAATCCTTTTATTGGTGGCAAGTCACCAGCAGTAGGATTGCTTTCAGTGGGCTCATTTGGTGGTGTCCCTCTCTTGCTGGCTGGACCAATGAAATGTCACTTTGGCCCTGTTCCTTCACTAGAAATCAATATTCTGCAGTGTTTTGACCCATAAACCAGTGGTCCTGTGGCTGGTGAGTTGATGCTAGTTGCTTGTTTGTTAGAGGGACATAGCTCTCATTTATTTGACTTTCTTTTATTATTTATTTGTAATCTCTACCTGTACGAGAAGAAGCATCAAGCTGTAAATCCTGCCATTCTTTGTGATGATAACAGGCACTAAAAACTGACAAAATATTACATGATAGAAAGGCTTTGTTTTCCAACACCCTAAAAACAGTCATCAAATGTGAGCTCAAGCAGGACACAAGGTGCAGCCTCCATGGAGGCCATACAGTTTGGCATTCAGTTGACTTTGTGTTTTCTGACACAGCTAAATAATAGCACACACAACTATCCCAGAGACAACTGCACTACTATACCAACTAAAAGTGAGGGTTATAAATGTGAGAAAAGATAGGAAAAGTTGTAACCTATAGCAAACAATCAGATTTCAGTTTTCCATTTTACCAGTTGAAGTTAGAAAAATGTAATCTAGAAATATGTTGGCTGCTAAGAGCATACATTTCCTTTATTTTCCTTTTTTTCATATTATTCTTACATAATGCTGATGTTTTTTTTTCAGGTACAGATACTGTGCTCAGTATTTATCATATCTCCAGGCCAATTTTCAAAAATGAACATAGCAGGAAAATAAAAGTCTTGCCCATAGACATAAATTGAATGTTTGTATTTTCTAACATGCACTTGGAATACTGGCAGTGTGTACCTTATTTTCTGCTATAGGCAACATCTTCATTTTGTACAAGGAGTTTGGGGAAATATGTAAATATCACAAAAGCTGCATAATTATAAAGCTGGCTATTGTCCAGGCAATTTTGCATATTTTATTTTATACACTTATAATAGCCAAATGAATGTAAAAAAGATTACTAGGAATAATGGAACTGGCCTTATCGTATACACAGTCATACCACACACTTCATTTTGCACCCAGCTAGTTCAATGTCAGCTTTTTTTTGGCTATGACAGGAGCCATTATACCTTGAGGAAAGTAGGAAATTTGTTTAACCACTTCATCCCTTAATGACCAGGCCACTTTTTGTGATATGGCACTGCATTCCTTTAACCTCCCTGGCGGTATGATTCTTTCCGATTTTAGGTGCTGAAAGCGGTACCATTATTTTGCATATAATTCTTAAGGAAGAGCAGCCCAAACCAACTATTTACATATGATTTTTTTTTTACTGTGCATTCTTCTTTATAACATCTCGGGTATGATAAAGTTTGAAACACAAAATCATAAATCATAATATAATAAATAACTATAAAAAAGTTAAAGTATATATCATTTTGAGGGCATGTGGCCTGGTATTGTTCAGGAGGAGGGGGCACTCGCTGGTCCCCCCCCTTTCCTGAACTCCCAGGCTGCATGCTTGGAAAAGGCCCTGGTTTGGATTGGGGGACTCCCATGTCATATTTTTCACATTTTTCTATTGCCGGCAATGGGTTTTCTTTCCTTCAGCTGTCAGCGGGGAAGCCCGTTGACAGCGGATGACTCATCTAATGTTAAGGATGCCACAACCAGATTCCTGACACCACTCCTTAAAGACCAACTGTTCACTATGCCCTGATTGGGCAAATCTTTGCCCAATGAAAGCATAGAATGCACTGTGCAGCAGCGCATTGTTGGGCTTAACATCCCGCGGAACAGCTTGCAAATTTGGGTGTTCACCGAATAGGCGATGTTCTTATGAATTTATGCAGTGCCCATCAGTGCTGCCCCATCAGTGCCCATCAATGCTGCCTCATCAGTGCCCATCAGTGCAACCTATCAGTGCCCATCAGTGCAGCATATCAGTGCCCATCAGTGCAGTCTCATCAGGGCACATCAATGAAGGAGAAAAAATACTTATTTACAAAATTGTATAACAGAAATAGGAAAAACTTTATTTTTTTCTAAATGTTTTTCTTTTTTGTTTATTTTACAAAAAAAAAAACAAGTGGCAATTAAATACCACTAAAAGAAAGCTATCTATCTCAAAAAATGATACAAATTTCATTTGGGTGCAGTGTTGCATGACCGCGCAATTGTCATTCAAAATGCGACAGCAGTGAATGCTGAGAATAGGCTTGGGTAGGAAGGAAATTAAAGTGCCCCCTATTGAAGTGGTTAGTAAAACAGCTTTAGTGTTTAGAAGCTTTATGTGGGGAGAAAATTGAGCATGGGGTTATAGAGCTTGCCCTGGTAATAGCATATTTTATGTATATAAACTTTCCTCATTTGCTCTCTTTTGTGTTCCTAAATATACCACTAAACTTTTTTTGTTATATTTGGTTGATAAGTACAACAAATAACTGTTGATTTTGGCAAAAAAACTTGTAAGCTGACAGCTTTCATTACTCTCTGCCTGCACACAAGGAGATGTTATTGAGATGAGGCCGGGGGGTGAATTAGGACGGACTGACAACTTGTGCTTTTGAATCCAGAGCCAAAAACACATTGTACTGCCATGTCAAAGAAGAAGTTAGAAGCACAATATATTTCTGGCACACCACCACACCACCAGTTATTTTTCAGTACTTGCAGCATGTTTTTAAATCCCCATAAAACATGGGCAAATGTGCATTTATTGCAGAGATGGACAAAATATTAAAATGTTTTGCTTTGGCATACATTTTAAGTGAACAGCCTTTTCCCATTTAGTAAATTGTTACAAATGAGTTTGTGTGAGATCTTCATTAACAGATGTAAATAATACGGTAATTAGAAATATATTTTACTTAGATGGGAATATATTTAAACCATTGAGTGTGTTTCTCCATTATATCACCCCTAGCTTCCCAACTGGTGTTACTGAAAACATTTTCCTGCTTTCCTGGTAGATCATAGACTTAATAATAGCATGTAATGCCAAGTTGCAGTGTCTAAAGCAAGCAAAATATTTTTTTGTATTACATGAGGTATAGACCCCAGAGAGAGAAACATACTTTTGCCCCTGTAAAAATCATTACTAAGACCTCATCTGGATTTTTCAGTTCGATTTTGGCACCAGTTCAAAAAAAGGATATCGGAGAACTGGAGAAATTGCAGAGAAGGGCAACCAAACTGATAAACTGCATGAAGGAGCTCAGCTATGAGGAAAGATTAGAGGATATGAATTTATTCTCTCTTGGGAAGAGAAGACTAAGGGGGATACGATCAACATGTATAAATTCATAAGTGGTCCATATACTGTAGTGAACTTGATATTGATTTAAGGTTATCACAGAGGACATGTGGGCACTCTTTTTGTCTGGAGGAAAGGATATTTAGTCTCCACATATGGAAGGTCTTCTTCATAGTAAGAGCTGTGAAAGTGGGGAATAGACTTCTGCAAAAAATGGGTTTTGCCAGCTCAGTAAACTGTTTTAAAAAGAGCTGGATGCATTCCTAAATGCACAAAACATAACCAATACTACGTTTTAGAGGTAATAACACCAGGGATAGGTAATCCAGTGAAAATCTGATTGCCTCATGGGGGATCAGGAAGGATTTTTTTCTCCCACTTGAGGAAATTGGATCATGCTTTATTGTTTTTTTTTTTCGCCTTCCTCTGGATCAACAGGATTGCCTTCTTCTGGATAGAAGAGTATATATGGAATTTTTCTGTTTCTGTGTGTGTTTGTTTTGTTCCTTTTTTATTGGTTGAACTAAATGGACTAGTGTATTTTTTCCCCCTGACTAACTATGTAAACATGTAACTACTTTAAAGACTTGACCATTGTTTTTTTTTTTTGCAAATACTATGTAACCTTATTAATAAATGCATGTTGCAGACTGAACTACTTATTTTCTTCCAGAATACTCAGATCCTAAAATGCATATGAAAATACTCCTACAGACTCCTTAACCTATTTAACAAAATCACCTCCATAGCTTCTTCATACACCGGATCCTCAAAAGATTAAATCCTAAATAAATCCCTACTAACCATTCCTGCTTAAAATTTTAACTTTAACTCATTCATCCTCTTTACAGTCACATTAGCTTCCAGGTCTCTCACCTTTATCAAATGGTATTATGATTTTTCACAAAGGGGGGGGGGATAACTGTGCTGAACTCCTATAGGTAAGCAGCAACTTTAAGTGCGACAAACAACTCAACAGAATAAATAAATAAATAAGTTGCGCTAAAATTGAATAATATTTAGCTCAAAGATATTAATTAAATTATGAAATAAAGTGATGGTGATAAACCATACACTAGGCTGTGTGAAATCACAAGTAACAATGTTCAAATGTTCATTGAAAAATAAAATCCAAAAATCTGGAGTCTGTATATAATCCAAGATGAAACTGGTGAAGCCACTAGATGTACAAACTTCTTACCAAATGCAGGTAAATAATTCGCCCAAATCTCAAGATAACAATTCTGGTCGAACGGCTTCTAAAATGACTTCTCAGTAGTCAAATGCCAAGTGCATGTAAAAAAGAATAATAGCTTCCATAGCATAATACTGTATCACCCAGTAATGAGACCAAAAAGGTCAATGATAGTGTAAATCACCCGAAGTGTGTACCACCACCGATACTAACTGCTTACCAGACATGCAATGAATCAAAGTGAATAGTAAACACCAACACCCTTAGATCCAATCTGCTTACCAAAAGGAAAGATAAACTAGCCAAAAGTCAGGAAGGGAGCAACCTAAAGTGGCCCAATAAGGTTCAAAAGGGACCACCACCAACACCCCAGCCGCTTACCAGACAAAGGTATAAAAAATGCCAATATCGGTGTGTTGGGGATGTCCTCAAAATAAGGCCAAGGTGACTGAGCAAGATTCTCCAAAGTTGTCCAATGGCAAGGTTATGCAAAGAAAACAGAGCGCTCCATAGTGTAAAACCATAGATTTAATGTATAAAATAAAGGAGAGCAACTTACAGGCATAAAGATGGAAAAGCGTAGGGTTTGAATGAGCCGCCGGCCGGTCAGCTCTTCCGCCCGTCCTCAGACTCGTAGTGGTGACGTCAGCACGCCGCGACCGACGTACGTTTCGTCAGATGTGACGTTCTCAAGGTACCTTGTACCTTGAGAATGTCACATCTGACGAAACGTCACCACTAAGAGTCTGAGGATGGGCGCAAGAGCCGACCGGCCAGCTGCTCATTCAAACCCTACGCTTTTCCATCTTTATGTCTGTAAGTTGCTCTCCTTTATTTTATACATTAAATCTATGGTTTTACACTATGGAGTGCTCTGTTTTCTTTGCATAACCTTGCCTTTGGACAACTTTGGAGAATCTTGCTCAGTCACCTTGGCCTTATTTTGAGGACTTCCCCAACAGACCGATATTGGCATTCTTTATACCTTTGTCTGGTAAGCGACTGTGGTTTTGGTGGTGGTCCCTTTTGAACCTTATTGGGCCACTTTAGGTTGCTCCCTTCCTGGATTTTGGCTAGTTTATCTTTCCTTTTGGTAAGCAGATTGGATCTAAGGGTGTTGGTGTTTACTATTCACTTTGATTCATTGCATGTCTGGTAAGCAGTTAGTATCGGTGGTGGTACACACTTCGGGTGATTTACACTATCATTGACCTTTTTGGTTTCATTACTGGGTGATACAGTATTATGCTATGGAAGCTATTATTCTTTTTTACATGCACTTGGCATTTGACTACTGAGACATCATGCAAATCTGAGGAGTCATTTAGAAGCCGTTCGACCAGAATTGTTATATTGAGATTTGGGCAAATTATTTACCTGCATTTGGTAAGAAGTTTGTACATCTAGTGGCTTCACCAGTTTCATCTTGGATTATATACAGACTCCAGATTTTTGGATTTTATTTTTCAATGAACATTTGAACATTGTTACTTGTGGTTTCACACAGCCTAGTGTATGGTTTATCACCATCACTTTATTTCATAATTTAATTAATATTTTTGAGCTAAATATTATTCAATTTTAGCGCAACTTATTTATTTATTTTTTCTTAAGATTTCACTATGAATCTCTTTGCCCTTTTAATTTTTTATTACATTTTTTTCTTATAATTTTTAGCATGGGCTCTGGTAATTTTATTAAATGTTGCCAAATTTTTAATATAATTTTTTGGCACATTTTATTTTTCGTTGTAAACTTTACATATTTTTTTAATGTAGTCATAGTATTATTTAGTATTATTACATTATTTATTTTAGTTCAATTGATGTACTGGAACATGCTAAAGCTATATTTTATATGCGTTTTGTGTTTTTGATATTTTTTACATCACTGATATACTGTACAGTATGTATAATCTGTATAATAAATACTCACCAGAAACTATACTATTCATTATTCACTACACGTTTCTTATGGTTTTGTGAAATCTGCAGTTATCCAGGTATACAATTTTTTTTTCCATCTTGTGTCCTTTTCAACAGATATTTTCAGAGTACCACTGGTTATAATATAGATCTTAAATAGAACATTCTACTGTCACCATATGCATGGACACATGCAGGATTATTTAGTAAATAATTCAGGTGGCAAAAGTACAGAATTGATCTTGTATGGCCTTATAAAGCAAATTCTGAATGTTTCCTAGGTGTTATGCCGTTACTCTATTTTGCATAAAAAATATTGTTGTCCAGCATTCTGATAAGCAAACCACACTATTTTAGCAGGTACAATATGGATAACATTAATGAACACTTTTACATTATGAACAGTGGCCATGTAATGTTCAAAAAAGCATTTTGTTTTAACTAGTGATAACTAGCTTCTGAAGAATTTAAATTTATACTTTCCAGCAATTTATAACACCTATTAGGAAATACATGCTATAAAACCATTTTAATACTGAGAAATTCTTAAAGTCTCATAAATACTGAGTTTTGTCTGAGATTTACATCTCTAATAATACATACTGCCATTTCAAATATAAAACAGAAAAAAACTCTTCAAATCAGGTTTCATGCCTATTTGGCCATCTGTTATAATAAAAATTCTCTCCAGTTTCTTCTGATATACATCCAGTCCTGTCTGGGCACATCATTTTCATTATGAGAACGTGTGCCGTAGACAATAATGTCAGCAGTCAGAAGCTTTTCATTTTTATGAGATTTAAAAGGTTATGACATTGCCATGCTTATTGTACTAAGAATGGTATATACAATAATATAGAAGGAATGAATGAAAGTTAAAGAAACTGGGTGAAAAATAATCTGCAGTAAGGACCTATGCTGCCAGATACCTGTGACTAAATGTGAATAAAAACATGGGAGCGCCACGCTAACTCATACAGTATAGTCCATAAAATACTTTATTCTGTTACAAAATCCAATGCCTTTCGGAGGGGGGGGGGGGTTGGACTGTATTGAAATTTGCTACAGAGCAAAACTTCCTGTAGACCGTATAACTAGTGGGCCCTACCATTATTTCAATATTTTTTTAGCAAACTCCTCCCAGGGTCCAGCATGACACCATGGTCGTTGGTGAGCACCCTCCAGGACTGCATACCACTTACTGCTTCACAACAAACCACCACATAGTTCAGAGCTCCTATACCACAATAAGTATGAGGGTATGAAGATTCTATAGTTAACTGTTTACTTCTTATTTAAAAAAGCCCAGGTAAGTCACAATAAACTACCCTATTGAGTGGCAATGCTTGCTTCTAACCACTACCAACACACAATGAGATTGTCCCACTGAGAAGACAAGATGTAACTTCTGCATCAGTTTGTCCCCAGGTACTGTTTAGCATAATCCAGAGTCATAAAAAATGGGCAGTTACCCTGTCAGTAGTTTTTCCCAGTAAGTAACTTGTAGATCATTCTGTCTCTTCATTGTGCACCTTTGTAGATATTTCTAGATGAGGACATCTAGTGGTGGAAAACTAGTAGGACCATTGTAAGAATTTATTAACACTACATGATTATTTCAAGTGAAATTGAGGTGATAGTATTTATTAATATTTTTCACGTTTTTTTCAATGGATTATTGTCATATGTTTTATTGAAGACTCCACACTTTTTTTGCACTTGATGAATTATGCTGATATGTTGATGAACTAAGTTTTCACTTTCAGAGTTTTTCGACATTCTATATTTATAAGGTTCCATACTTAATCAGCTATTTAAGAGTAGCGCTACACTAATTTTTTAACATCTTTTCAGCATGTTTTGTAGCTGTTAGGGGGAGCTACAATTCTGAGTAGGGATAGATACTGTTTTTTACACTTTACTTTTTCATTCCTTTATTAATTTGTTTAAATGCTGGCATTGGTATAGGTCCCCACGGCAGTGTCCAGCTTCCTACACCTTGTGTTTGACAAAAGCATGCTTATTAGCCCTTCAAATAGCCAGAATTGAACAATATGATCCAACCCCCTCCGACCCATTGAGTTCCTGGAGTTCACCACAAAGTATGCAAACTTAGAACTTTGAGAAAGATTTGTGAAACTATAAACTGAATCCAGAAATATTTGCTCCTCTTTACTCATTTCAAGCATCATGTCATGCTGTCTGTGATCTGGTGGAGAGATTTCTCCCAATCTCTGTCCTGGAGACACAACAGTAAGTGATAGAAAACATCTCCAAGATTGACAAGAAATTCCCTATTAGACAGTGACCACACAGTGGAATGCAGTGGTAAAGGTTTCAGAACAGGTGAAAGATTTTACCTTTCCTGGTGTGGTGGAAACTGTAAAATTTTGGATTCACCATCAGAGGCGTAACTAGAACCTTCAGGGCCCCAGTGCAAGAAACCATGAAGGGCCCCCTGGACCCCTGGGGCCCTTTACTCTAGTTGCGGGGCCCTTTATTATGGTCCCGCAGCGGGACCCTTTCACAAGTTCTGCAGTGGGCCCCCTTCCTGCCATCTTGGGGCCTACCCACGGTGGTGGAATGCCAGGGCCCTGTCGCAAGTGTGACCTTTGCGATCCTAGAAGTTCATCCACTGGTGTCAGTAGTTTTTTTTTTTTTTTGGTATTTTAATTGTATTATTTTTATCATTTTATTTAATTTTTTTACAATGTCACTGACTATGACTCTGTCCATTCAGAAAAGGAAGGAGCTTGTAAATTACATATTTACCGACCCCTTCCTGGTTCTCTATTGTGACACATCCCCTCTCTGCAGCAGCCGGCAGGAGAGGGAAGGGAGCATTCTGAAGGGGGGGGGGGCAGCACAGAAGGGGGGGGGGACCAGGGGAGCACACAGGGGCCCAGAGACAGCAGAACACAAGTATACTGGATAGGAGAAGTGGCGGGGGGCAGCGTACAGAGGAACCAATCTCCTCCATTTTCCTCCTGCAGCTACAGAAGGAAAAAAGGAGGACAGTGATTTCTCTACATGCTGCCCCCGCCGCCCCTCCTATTCAGGTGTACAGGGGAGCCACATGGGCCCCCTTGAGCATGGGGCCCGGTTGCAATTGCAACCCCTGCAACCCCTGTAGTTACTCCCCTGTTCACCATCACTTTTTGTCCCAGTGATAATGGATATCACGTAAAATTGAGAGTAATTCTCACCAGCGAGGACATAGACAGGAATGAAAGCTTAATAGAGAATACCCTACCCATCCAATCAACAAAAAGAAGAAAAATGTTTGAGCTATAGACACATTTATAGTAAATGTCCTGTTTTCACCTGCACAATTTCAGTAATTAAGTAATAATTGACTCCTAGGACTGACATGCCTGCCAATGAAAGTTTAAAAAAATGATAGGTTGTTTTCTACATATTTTATTGTCTTAACTATATCAGCAACATCTTTAATAACTAAAAAAACATATATATATATATATATATACATATATATATATATATATATATATATATATATACATATATATATATATATATATATATATATATATATATATATATATATATATATATATATATATATATATATATATATATATATATATATATATATATTGTGATGTTTTCTGAACAGAAATATTCTATACACCTATTTATAGATTATAAAACAGCACAACTACTATTAAAACATGCGGCTAGATTATGCATATGGCCATTCACAGTAAATTGTCGATTGACCAATGTTTTGCATTATGGCTGTGCCCAATTACATTATAATTGTAAGTCTGCTACAGAAGAGATGAGAAAAATTAACAAAGCAGGAAATAAGTATGACTTCATCTCAAAGGCATTTAAAACAGGCAATCACCTACATAAATTGGGTCAAATATTGGATGATTGTAGAAGTGCTTTATTTGCATGGCATAAATACTTAGAGACAAGGTGAGTAGAAGGATTCAGGGGCAGATTAATCACTAATGGTTGATGATTTTCTTAATATGGCAGTTTACAGCTGCAGTATCATTGTTTTGGATTGAAATACATCTTATCAGATGTTGGGAAACATTAATTACCATTCATGCAAGTTTCTAAAAGGTCAGCTCCAACTTAAGGGTTCAAAAAGGTCAGAAGAATGTGCCCAAACTAATATTAACAATTTTGATAGATGCTGAAGAATGGATGTAAGTCATACCCAAATGATGTTTAGTTGTCACAATGCCTCACAACCAATTGACATTTTTAAATGTCTTTTATTTATTTCTTGTTACATCTCAGTGCTGTTAATTTCTTTCAGCCACTTCTTGTCATTACACATGTGCTGATGATTGTTGTATGGTAATTCTCAGGATGGGTTTTCTAATGGTATCAACATGTAATGCCTACACAATGTTTGCTGAAATGGCAACTTGTAGCATCTCTCAGAAGCTCATGCGAACAAGTGACAAATCCAAAGACCAACAGGGGACAGAAAAAGAGCACTGTCCCCCTGTATAAAGAAGCAGCTGAACAAGGATCTTAACGGCAGGGTGGCCAGGTATTATTTTAATAAAAACTATATTTTAAACATATTTAAAGAGGTTGCAAACCCACTTCACAAACTGTTACCTATAGGTAAGCCTATATTAAGGCTTACCTATAGGTGCTATAAATATCTCCTAAACATGCACCATTTAGGAGATATTTAGAGTGCATACTGCCGATGTCGTCATCGGCGCATGCGCTCTGAAGGAGCCGTTCCTTCAGAGCCCAGTGCCGTGAATGGCGGCTCCCGCGCGCACGCACGGGAGTGATGTAATCGCGCCTCCGGCCAATGAGATGGCCGGAGGAGGCGTACCCGGAAGCAGGACGGCCGGACATGTCGGCCGTCCTGTCGCTGAGCGGGCGGCGCTGGCTTCGTTTTAAGGTAAGTACTTCATAATGAGCTAGTATGCGATGCATACTAGCTCATTATGCCTTTCTCTTTACAGGGCTTTTTTTTTTCTCGTTTTTTTTTTTTTTAGGGACTTTACTTCCTCTTTAAATTAACTTTTGAAATTACATTGAAAATAAACTCCAGAAAATGGTCAAATACACATATAGTACATATAAAGAAAGCTTATCTTTTTACCTCCCAAAGGATTTGTATTTCTGTCCATCAATTTTTACATTTTACACAGCCCTGTCAAACAGAACAGTCCCCATTTTTACTCATTTTGATTGCCCTTATATTTGATAGTCATTTCTTTTGCATGTGTGCGCTATCCTCTGTAGTTTTATAAGTATATTGGTTTTTATAGCAGCACCAGCTTTAGAAATGCATGTCCAGGGTGTGCCCCTCCAACCCTTTGTTTGTTTGTTATACACTCAGTCCTGACCAGACTCCTAGGGTTGAGCACCCCACCCTCCCACACCTGTACTTCGTTATAAGTGTCCACCAGCAAGCAGATATAGGAGGAGTCCCTTATAATGCAGTTGCACATCTCTCCCATGTAAGGAGTAAATATCTCCAATGGTATAGAGAGGTTGGATTTATCCTTCATTTTATAGATAGTGTAGGACCCACTGAAAATGGGGTACTTTGACGCAGTGGTGGGCTTGAGCACGATATGGCCATATGGTGGGACTAAATCCCCATTTTTACTCATTTTGATTTCCCCATATATTTGATAGTCATTTCTTTTGCATGTGTGTGCTATCCTCTGTAGTTACACAGAACAGTCAGCTTGATGATATTGGAAACCTTAAACCCAAAAAGGGTTTTTCATATCCTGCTACAGTACTAAGGAACTAAAGTCAACTTTTTATAGTGGATAACGTAATGATGATTCTGTTACAAGCAAAGTTATTTTCAAAAAGTTTTTTTCATCCCATCCCTTAAGTTTACTTTGCGGGAGAACAGATAAGAAGCCCAATGCACCACTTCACCTATTCCCCAGGGGAAAGGATAGCAAAGTTGCTTGTCCACATTTGAGATACTCCAGCAATATTATCAGCCACCAGAGGCACAGAAGAATCTGTCAGGACCAGGTTGTGGGTATGAGAGGAAATCTTTGGGCACACATGACAGTGTTCTCATTGCAAGGGGCCTACATATTTGCAGTTCTTAACGATATCAGCCTCCACAACTGGTGTTTTGGACTGGCATTCTATGGTGGAGGTTATTACACACCTCTTTAATGAAAGAAGTGACAAAAAAAAAAAACAATACAAGAAAAATTAGCCCTGAGAAGTAACAAGAAGAGAAGAGGTCGGGCAAAAGTTAAGCCTAATGGACTTATTCACACTTTATAAATTTTTTAATTATATTTTTTATTTAGATGGAAAATTCTGTAGTTTATATTTTTATAATTGCATAAAAATGCAGATTTACTGAATTTTCTGTATCACTGCCCTGTGCTCCCACATTTTGCTGCTGGTCATCTTCCAGGTGGAATGGCAGCCAATACTATTCAACCCACTGCCTGTGAGGCTGTCATAGACACACACCTTTTAAAAGAAAACAGCACAGATGCCACTACCTGCCCACCTTTTTTTGCAGCATTTAACAATGCCCACTACCATAAGTGAAACAGAAGAAAAATTGCACTTGACAGATCAAAAGATATCAAGATTTAGGTACCTAAATTGCACTTTTAGTGCTCCAAGACCTTGTGCCATATCATACAAAACGGTTAATAGGAATGGGTGGCTCTAGTGACTTATTTCCAACACGGTTCACTGTCTGTGACTTGTGCAGCATTATCATCAATAGCTGCTTTGAATTAAAGACAGTAAAGACAGGTAGTAGGTAGGAAACGGAAGGGGAGGGTAGGCGTTCTGTGCTGGACTGTCAGTATTAACTAACAATTAAACTACAAAGATAAAAACACGCTAGATTGATTATTTATTACCATTGAACAGCAGCAATGGTGGTTATGTGTTAGGATTTAATCTAGCGCAGGTTTTTTTTTTTTTTTTTTAGTTTAATTGTTAGTAAATACTGATGGTCCGGCACAGAACGCCTACCCTCCCCTTCAGTTTTCCGTTTTTGAAAAGGTCTTTGATAACGCCCTGTAAGAGGGGCGAAACGCATTGACGTAGATTCCGGTTCCTCAGTGACATCACGTCCGGCTTAGCGGTGGAACGCATGCAAAGGTTTGCATTCCATGCTTGTCTCGCATTACAAACTTTAACTGAGAGATTGATTTCCCTGTTAACCTTTGCTTTAAACTGATGCGCTATGTTGCCTACAACACTGTAAGTGCAATTTTATGTTTTTTGCCAATAAAAAAGGCTTTATTACACTATTGGGATTCTCTCTTCTCCATCTATGAGCGCCAAGCTACAAGATATATGTGAGCTGACATCTTCCCACTTACCATAAAACTATATAGACCCACATGCAGTATTGCTAAGGGGTCCACATTGACTGCATGAGTCTAAAGTTGTGAAGCACTTTGTCTGGATCAATGTTAGATCTTTTTACTTTGGACTTTCACTGAGCACTTGCTTACAATTATTTTTTTGTCACATATGGTTTTTGTAGTATGTTTACACTGTTTTGTGCTGTGATTTTCGATTTATTAAGTATTAACTAACAGCCATGTCTAAAAGTTGTTCTGAATTGAACTATTTTTCATAGGAGTCCTACATCCAAAGCAATCTTTTTTGGCATTCTCATATAGGGCCTAAGAAAGAAACCCTATGGGGAACTTGAAATTTCATAAAGCAAGATGAACAAAAATAAACTATACCCTATCACTACAACACTGATAGATACAGAACACTGGTACATGCTGGTTTTGTAAAAGTGAAGAATTCTTGTAAAAAAAACTGTAGTCACAAACAAACAAAAACTGACAAAAGGTGAAAATGGATTTCAAAGTGAATTTATAGGAATGTGACCTTTTTTATTGACAACACGACATGCTGAAATGTATCAAAACATATCACAGGTTTGCCAAAATAATCAATGGCAAATCCTGCGGAGAGCAACTATCTCTGTATCACATCATTTATTGACAGCCTTTGTCAGATGTGTCCTGTGCTCTGCAGGGAAATACACAACCAGTCTTTACTTTTAATTCTCACTACTTTTAACAGTAGTAAGTATTCCCCAAAAATGTGATGACAATAAAGTACTGTAGATAGTAGAATCAAATTGATATACACAGTGTACACAAAATAAAGAGTTTTTTTTCATTACTTAAAAAAATGCTGTGTAAATATTAGTTACAAGACTTCTGCTGAATCTAACTTTTTTTTCAAATCTTTAGCATGTCTTACATTACATCATTTTTTGGCAAAACTAAAATTCTAGTATAATAAAGCAAAAAAAAATGATTTTAACCACTTGCTTACTGGGCAGTTATACCCCCTTCCTGACCAGGCCAATTTTCAGCTTTTAGTGCTGGCGTACTTTGAATGACTATACACATATACAATTTGTATCTTTTTTTGAGACAGAGAGCTTTCTTTTGGTGGTATTTAATCATCACTGGGTTTTTCATTTATTTTTTGCTAAACAAACGAAAAAAGACTGAGTTTTCTTTTAGTTTCTGTTCTAAAATTTTGCAAATAAGTAATTTTTCTCCTTCACTGATGTGCGCTAATGAGGCTGCACTGATGGGCACTGATAGACGGCACTGATGGGCACTGATGGGTGGCACTGATGAGGAGGCATTGATGGGCAGACCTGGTTAACATTGGTGGGCATCACTGATGGACACTGATGGGCAGCACTGATGGACACTGCAGCACTGGTTAACACTGGTGGGCAGCACTGATGGACACTGATGGGCAGCACTGATGGACACTGATAAACACTTATGAGGCAACGCTGATGGGCACTGATGAGTAGGCACTTATGAGGCTGCACTGATATGCGATATCCCCCACTGATAGGCATCACTGATAGGTGGCACTAATAGGCACTAATAAGCAGAATCGATGGGCACTGATTATGTTTTGCTAAGCAAACGAATAAAGACAGATATTTTTTGTTTCTGTTATAAAATGTGGCAAATAAGTAATTTTTCTCCTTCACTAATGTGTGCTGATGAGGCTGCACTGATGGGCACTGATAGGCGGCACTGATGGGCACTGATAGGCGGCACTGAAGGGCACTGATAGGCAGCGCTGATGAGGAGGCATTAATGGGCAGCACTGATTAACACTAGTGGGCAGCACTGATGGACACTGACGGGCAACATGATGGACAGCATTGATGGAAGGGGAAAGGTTGTGGGCATGTTTGGGATTACTTCTCTTGCATCACTAGCAAGAGATTGCAGATCACCAGACTGGCAGATAAAAGCAACGGGGTGCTGCAGCAATATGCAATGTCTGTGAAAATCTGAGGCACTAGGCAGTTTGGCTTGACTTACTGTATATGCCACAAGATTTACTTTCAACTTTATTAATTGTACATTTAAACATTGTTTTGGATAAACAGGAAAACCTAGCACAGTTCTTTATTCATTATATTGGCCTCAGAAACACTATGGACAATGTAAGTGTTATCTGATCCTAGCAAAATGTTAGATAATTAACTATTAACATAGGCCTCTCAAGCAGCTATGAAGCACTGTGTTCCCCCAACTTGTTGCATTTCTTATTGCACTACTATAAAGAATAATGTTGGCTAGCACTCCTGTCCTCTCTTGGCTGCCATGAGAATGTTTTGCTTTCAATGCTTCCTAATTTACTGACCCAGAAAAAGATAAGAAACTCTGACTTTTGTCTGACTTTCATTTGGTGCTCGGTTGCTCCAGATAAAAGACAGAAGAGCAAGAAACAATCAGGTAGCTAGTATATTCAGAAAGTGGTATTAGCAGTAGTAGAGTATTGTACCATGTTAGCCATTGATTTATGCAAAATTTGTGGTGTTTAAGTGATACCCTTTATTGGCTAACCTTCTGTAAGGTATTAAAGATACAGCCTTTCATGATCCCTTTTTCAGGCTTCCTACAATTCTGAAAATGGTTCAGAAACAACATATTTAAAAATAAAGAATGAAAATAAATATTTAAAAAAGTACAACAATATTTTATTGACACACAAGAGTGATAAATGAGGCTATAGAAATAGAGATCAGTTTAGAAGTGTTATGGAGCTGGTGTAGCAGCCCATACAACGCAATTCACAGCCCAAGAGTCAGTATCCATCATAAAGCTCCCAATGACAAGTGTTCATTGGTCAGCATGATCACCTGACCGCACAGGACAATGACAATCACTTTTTTCTTCTGGGACACCTTAGTAGAAGAAGAAGTCTCAGATACACTTTTCATTGGTCAGCATGGTCAGGTGTCTGAGCTGACCAATTAGCACTTGCCATTGCAAGCATTATGATGAATACTCATTCCAGAGCTGTGTATTGTGATATGTGGGGTATGGACTACTGCAGCAGCAGCACTGGGCTTTAAAGCCACTATTTGCAGTGGGTTTGGGGGATGGCCAGAATATTTGGAGTTAGTACACTTTTTTATTTTTCATGAAAAGGTGAACTTACCATTTTTTATAGGGTGTCACTTAAAATCCAAATTTACTGCAGAAAGTGGTCAGGCATTAGAGCCCCCATTGTATATCATGCTAGGCCTTTATAAAAAAAAAAAAAAAAACTAAACTATGAACCGTATGGGGGCTGCTATTGCTGACTCCCTTGTAAAGATACTAGTTGACTGGTTGTCTAGCATCAATACTTTCTGAGTTGCTGACCTGGAACAAGCATGCCGACATAGTAACTCAGAGTGGAATCAGATCTCTTGAGTCACATAGTACTTGTTCCTAGTCCATGTCTCAGAAAGAATTAAAGCCATAGGGTTTTCATGACAGCTAGGCAACTAACATTTTAGGAAGCTGTACAATGCAATCAGCAATGACAACCTCTGTATTCTCTTAGTTTTGGTTTGCTTTATAAAAACTTTACTATGCAATTTACTATGTTCAGGTGAGTTTAATGAGATGGCAGGGAGCATAGGGTTTGTACCCTATTTTTGCAGGGTCACCATAAAACCAATAGGCAACATGGCTCTAATAGATACCGTTGGAAATTTCCACCAAGGTCAATACACTTTTTTTTCCCCGATACATTTACCATCCCAATGCGCAAAAATCACAAATGCTCATGATCAATATATATCTATCTTCTACAGCATATGGTCAAAATTTTGTGGACACCGTAGCTACTGTACTGTCAAATGTACATGGACACCCCTCTACAGAAGTTTCCACCAAAACGCTTAATACTATACACATTTTAAACAACTGTGTATTTTCAACCTTGTAGCTCTATCTATCTATCTATCTATCTATCTATCTATCTATCTATCTATCTATCTGTCTGTCTGTCTGTCTGTCTGTCTGTCTGTCTGTCTGTCTGTCTGTCTGTCTGTCTGTCTGTCTGTCTGTCTGTCTGTCTGTCTGTCTGTCTGTCTGTCTGTCTGTCTGTCTGTCTGTCTGTCTGTCTATCTATCTATCTATCTATCTATCTATCTATCTATCTATCTATCTATCTATCTATCTATCTATCTATCTATCTATCTATCTATCTATCTATCTATCTATCTAGAAGACTCTTCAGCTAAAAGCAACAGCATTCAAATTCTTTGTAAAGTGAAAAGTAACTTAGCCTATCAAGCTATATTCACTTTGAATTCCCAATCATGTGCAGGTAAAAATTATCTGCACACGTTTGGAAGATAGAATTCAATGCATATTTACATTATTCAGTGAACTAATGACAACATTCACTTCAAATATATGCTGTACTGTATATTTAATAAATCACCTGTATGAAATGTATTTTGTAGCACATCGTAATGGTCATAAAATGTTATTAATTAATACTATTGTCAGTTCTAAATATATAGCTATAACAGGAAATAAGTAACAATATATATATATATTTTTTAACACAATAGCTTTTTACTAGGTACATGTTATTTATTTTCTGTGCTCATTTGGGATCTTTACTTTACATTTTGCAGTATTTGAGTAAGAATGATTGATTGCACACATATCCCTCATGTGTCCAATAAGCAGTGGTGCACCAGAGATTTCCTAATAGATGCATAACACATTAGACTGTCTTTCCTTGGATGCTTCTATTGTAATATGATTTAATGAAAACAGTATGATCATTTTAGAACAACTTTATAAAGCTTTCTTAAGTCTAGGACACAATAATTGCAAATCATTAAATATGGGCATGCTACATTCAAAATGACTGCTGGGAAGCTAAAGTGGTGGAATTCTTGGGAGTTTACTGTAATGATTTAGTCACACAGTGTTTCTTTTATTAGTGTCATGAGTTTCTCTGAGTTTTTTCTAAAAGTTAGTTCTTGATATATTGTGAAAGGCAGACAATGCAGAAATAACTCTACATTCGTTTTTCTCAAGACCTGTCATTAAACTGAGCAAACTTGTGTTCAGATTTCATCCCTATAACTAGAAGAGAAATCATGCCATTACCAGAAGGTTTGCTATGTCTCCCAGCACAGTCTCAAGAGCATGGAGGAGATTCTAGGAAACAGTCAGTTACTCTAGGAGGACCCATCAGAAGGACCAGTATCTGCTCCTTTGTGCAAAGAGGGACAGGATGAGCACTGATGTGACAGATGTAAAAGGGTCTGGAGAAGCCATGGAGAATGTTATGATGCCTGTAACCCCATTCAGCATGACCGGTTTGGTAGTGGGTCAGTGATGGTCTGGGGAGGCATATCCATGGAGGGACGCACAGTTTTCTACAGGCTAGACAATGGCACCCTGACTGCCGTTAGGTATCAGGAGGATATCCTTGCACTCATTGTCAGACCTTACATTGGTGCAGTGGCTCCTGGGTTCCTCCTGATGCATGACAATGCCTAGCCTCATGTGATGAGAAAATGCAGCCAGTTCCTGGAGGATGAAGGAATTGATACCATTGAATGGCCCCCATGCTCACCTGACCTAAATCCAATAGAACACCTCTGAGACATTATTTTTTGGTCCCTCCATCATGGCCAGGTTGCACCTCAGTCTGTTCAAGAGCTCAGTAATGCCCTGGTTCAGATCTGGGAGGAAATACTCCAGGACACCATCCGTTGTATCATTAGGAGCATGCCCCAACATTGTCAGGCATGCAAACAAGCACGTGGGGGGCCATACAAACTACTAAATAATATTTTGAGTTGCTGCAATGAAATTTCAGCAAAACTGACTAGTCTGCTGCGTTATTTTTTCACTTTGATTTTTGGGGTGTCTTTGAATTCAGCCCTCTGTAGGTTGATAATTTTTATTTCTATCAAATGATGTGGCATCCTTTCATTCCTAATACATTACCCAGTCCATATCAGTATAGATATCCAACATGATATTTTTCCCTAATTGAGATCTGATGTGTTTTCAAAGTGTTCCTTTAATTTTTTTGAGCAGTGTATGTTGCCGTTTGCAAGTGGTTTACTGGGATTATGGCTAAAGATATCAGCCATAACCCCGGGACCATTTTTTTCAGAAGTTGGTCGGCTTTCTAATGACACTGGTCTGAGCTGCTCATAAGCTGCCGGAATGGTTTCCGAAGTGGAGGGAGGGGATGCCCTCCTCCCACCACTTTTAGTTGTTTTCTTGGGCTTATCGTTTTTCGCTGTTCACCCAAGAAACTATCTGATGGTGCGATCGGCTGCTCCCATGAGCGATCAAAGATTTAATATTCTTTGATAAACTCTATGGCCTTGGAGGACCAGAGCGACATCCTGGCGTCACATCCTTGCCCAGGCTGGAAGAAAATATTTATATTATTTTTAAAGCAAAAGACCAAAAATATGTATTTTTTATTTTTTGCTTTTAAAGGTAAGGAAGAGATTTGTGGTCTCTTTGACCCAAAATATCTTCATAAAGAAGACTTGTCAGTCTTATTTCTATTACAAGGGATGCTTGTAATAGGGAAAAAAAAGTGTAAAAAAAATTAAAGGGACAATGTAAAAACAAAGAAAAAGTAAAATAAATAATAAGAAAAAAATCTCAAAGTGCCCCCATCCCTCGGTGCTCATGCGCTAAATAATATGTAAGCCATGCACGCATATGTAAACAGTATTCGAACCACACATGTGAGGTATCACCACAAACGTTAAAGTGAGAGCAATAGTGCAAGCACTAGGCCTCCTCTGTAACTCTAAACAGGTAACTGGTAAAGGTGTTTAAAGCGTCTTCTATAGAGAGTTTGAGGTAGCATAGTTTGTCACATTCCACGAGCATGTGCAAGTTTAAAGCGTGACATGTTAGGTATCTATTTACTTGGCGAAACATCACCTTTTACATTTTATAAAAAAAATTGGGGTAAGTAGTGTGTTTTTTTTTTTTTTTTTAATTCATTACATTTTATTTCTTCCAAACCAGCTGAACAAATACCATGTGACATAACAAATTGCAACAATTGCAATTTTATTCCCTGGGGTCTCTGCTAAAAAAAATGTATGTTGTTTGGGGGTTATAAGTGTAAACAAAAAGTGCCAGAAAAAGCATGGTCGGCAAGTGGTTAAATTGATTTTAAATGTTTGTGACGTCATCAGTGTTCTGCCGGTTTATTACTATGGCACTTGGTTGTAAAGCAAGGACACGTGCTTGGGAAGGCACCTGACAGCAGCTGAAGGATCAAGGAGCAGGGAGCACTTAGTGACAGCTTAGTCTATCATTGGTTCCATTAAGCTCTGGCCCTTTTTAGTCAGACAACTTCTACTGTGTGCCTTACTGTATTTTCCTTATCTTTTCCAAACTCCACCACCTGCTATTCCCTTGGCCTTTAAAAAGTTCTGTTGTTTTTACTAATTAGGGCACGAAGTTCTGAGAATGGGGGGAGCTTCTAACCTCCTCCCATGAAGCAGTGTTCAGGCCTAGCAGCCAATAACTAGTGCTGAACATTGTCATGTGAGGAGGGTTACAGTGTCATCAACCTTGTGCAACACTGACATCATCTAAAACAGAGCTTATAAAGGATTGACTCTCAGAGCAACACAAAAAGTAAGGAAGCATGAGGAAAGGGAGTATTGCATGGGATATGGGCTTTGAAGAGATTTGAACACTTTGCTTTGACATGTGTATGATAAACTCTATAAGTACACTATGGCAGCTCTACTACTGACACTTTGTCAGGGAAAGATTGTAATTGGGGCCACAGTACTGGAACTACTAGGGTCAGCATGACAGCCAGACAGCTAGCATCTTTAGAGGGTGATTAGCAATGACACCCACATTTATCTCATGAACCCATGACCCAATAGGAAGTGAGAAGAAATCAATTTAAAGGAGTGAAAATCCCTTGTTAGACAGCTGTCACAGAAGTAGGTGTCCCTATTGGAAATTCCCCCTTAATTCCGTTAAACATCTAATCTAACATTTTCGGTCTTCTAAGAGAATTCTTCTCAAAATGGACAACATTATACATAGAGAACATGATCCTCTGCAGTGGGAACACAGACACCAATAAAAACCTTACAGGGATTTTAACATTTCCACACCATCCAAAACTTACAAGAACATTTTAACTTTAGATACACTTTATTATTCGCTTTAACCCTACTGTGTGTAAATCTAGCAATTTGCATTGTGGAATGCAGGAAAGAAAAATAATTCTGTTCCTAAACAGAATGAACAATGATATTTATAGCATGGCAATGTAGCTGCCTCAGTACAAATTTGTCAGAAAAAGAAAAATAGCATTTTCAAGGCAGAATCCGGGTAAGAACCAATGCCAGGACATTGGCATTTGTTTTTTAAACTGTCAGAATAAATTTTATTTTTCAGGCATGCTACTGAAGATACAGGGAACCTCCTGTATTCCTCGGCTACCTCAAACTGTGATCTAGTCTATTCTGTTACTTATTTTGTATTCCATGTGCACAGTCAAAATCTAATTATTTTAAATCTGCGTTAAAACATATATCAATTGGGACCAACCTTTTACATTTTCTTTTAATCAGATGTTAAGCCGTGGAGGCTGAACATAATTACGAAAAAGTTGCATTAATATTTCAAAATAAGTGGAATGTCAACATTTTGTGAATTGCCTCTAAATACATCCTGAAGGAAGGGCAATTACTCGCAGTTTGTAAAGCTGTGTAAGACGATGACAGGCAGGGTTTAATTTCCCAATTCTTACTAATATTTTGTAGAACTGTCCAAATAATTATGTAGCTTTAGTAAAAGTTGACATTTGGAATTGGAATGGATGAGATAACAACTCTTCAGTTCATTGGTATATTTCATTTGAAACTTTTACCTTTTATTAATTCGGAAATAGGGCAACTGTTCTTAAAAAGACATCAGAATCGTTGAAACTGCTATTGTTATGTGGAGAAAAATAGTGTTTCCGGTTTTTTCTTCAAGAGTTTCTTAATGGTCCTAAAAAAGTCTGAGAAATATATCCTTGGAGGATTAAATGTTTAGAAATAAAATCTCTATTGACTATTTAAAGTGTATGTAAGCTCTAAATCTATTTTAGTATGTTTATAATCATGCCACACTGTATAAAATGTTCTTATTGTCTCTACCCAGACTATACACATTTACATATTAGGCATTCTGGAGAAGCTGTAAGAGCATTTTAAAACAAGCCCTTACTCAACCCTGTAGCTTGAGGAATTGTGAAGAAATTAATGTTTACAACAGAAGCACACACATCAAAACTTCCTTCCCCTTTACTTTCTTTGAAAGAACATTGATGGCCTGCTAGCCTTCTAATGTAAGCACCCAAGTATGTGTAAGCTGCTAGAGATCGACTGAAACCTGACATTACAGTTTTGGCTATGATCTTTAAAGATATTTAGGGATGAATCACTTCACAGTACATGCACTTAGAAAGGTCAGAGATGGTCCATTGTAAGGCTTTTTTACTGCCTGTTAAGAATTTGTGAATACTTTTATGTCTATATCTGGGCACAGATGCATTTAAAAGAGTAACTCCGCTTTTGTTAAAAAAACACTCCCTTCTGGATAGTCAGCATACATTGCAAGGAGTTTAACAAACTTTGTTGCAGATTCCTACCTTTGGTTGCTATATCTCATTAAAAATTAAATGTTTACTGCAGAGGATGCCTAAAATCTGATGTGTATCTTAGTGCAGACTGTTTTGGGAAAATCAGTAAACCAATCACACATGCAGAACATGAAATTTCTGAAGGATGTTCCATACACCAACTGTGGAACACCTCTAGGTTACCATATTGCATTGAATTTTAGAGAAACTTACAGCACTGGGGATGGCAAAGGAAGGCAATTTTTAATAACATTCCATTGCAAAATGCCCTGTGAAACAATTTTATGTGCTATATTATTTTATTGTATATATAATTGTTATTTGCTATTTTTCCCCCACACAAAAGTGCAGTTGCCCTTTAAGCAAATGTTTGAATGTTCAAATCTATTACTAACTTTCTTTCCTGAAGTTCCTACTGTAAAAACACTTCACGTGTCTGTATGAACACACAGAGCAGTGGCTCAGCTCAGGTGCCCCCATAGCAAGCTGCTTGCTGTGGGGGCACTTGACAGGGATGGGCAAGGGACCCGAGAAGAGGAGAATCTGAACTGCTCTGTGCAAACCCACTGCACAGAGCAGGTAAATATAACATGTTTGTTATTTTTAAATTAAAAAAAAATTGACTTTTTGTGTCACCTTAAAATTATCTACTCATTTAGTAAATTAACTGCACAGTGTTCTTATTGAAGAAGGGGGTCACTTACAGTGGCTTTCCTTTAGATTCACACGTCAAAACCAGTCGCTGTCCTTCTTGTGGAAGAGTAAGGGAGGACGAGATCTTGACACTAGGTGTATCTGGAAATGAGAAAAAAAAATACACAGCAACAACTTTAGAATTTTGAGCCTGATTTAACCTGCTTTGAGAAAAAAAAAATTAAATATTCAAGAGGACATTTTCTTTAAGTGCATTAGTGGATGTGTGTATGGAATCTGATATTTAGAATGTCTGGAGCTTGCAGGTTTCCTGATAAAGGACCTTTCCAGCATGTGGAGTATTATGTGCAGAATATATTAAAGGAGAAATCCATTTAAAACTTTTAATTGACTTTTGGATGGGACACCGTAGTTGACATAGAAAAATAGGTCTCCTCTGGCACATCTGTAACAAGGCACCCTTGCAGTTTAAAATAGGATGCGTGAATAAAGGTGACTACTCCCCTAAAATATAATGATTGCTGTGCTTTTCCATGTATCAACTATAAATCAATACAGGATATTCTATTTTAAGGTGTGAGAGTGCCTTGCTGACTGCCCTTATTACAAGGTTGGTAAATGTGTCCATTACAATACTTGTTCTAGCACTTTGCTATCAATATCAAGTGACTGTTTTTCTTCTAGCCTTTTAAAACACTTTAAGTTTGCCCAAGATCGCAAAATTATTTTTCCAGAGATTCATTGTTTCCAAGATTTGACAAGAAGCCTGAACAATCCTTTGCTAATAAGATAGCTCAACCTTCAATGAGTGCCAGAACTGAGTCATTGTCAAACAACACCCATGCAGATGAGTGATGAAAGGTTGTTAACATTACAAAAAAAAAGTTTCAGATGCTTGTGTTTATGGTGTATGTAAAGCCAAAACTTTTTTTAGTTTTGTATATACTAGGTAAGGGTTCTTTGCTGCCATTAGTGTTTCATTGGGGGAGATTCTTCTTCACTTCCTGTCCCCCCCCCCCAGGCACATCATGAATTGGGAGAAATCTGGGTCTCCTAATTAAACCTTGCTTTCAATTCCTGTTCAAATGACAAATCCAATTTATTTGTTTTCCCATCATTTTCAGTTCCAGTCACAATGGTTACTTTGACAAAAAGAGAGGTTTAATCTCCCCAGTGGGAACACAGGTTGTTGATCTTTCCTTACTCTATCCTAGTCAAAAAAAAGTTTTGGCTTTAGATATACTTTAAAGGAGAACTATAGGCAAAACCTTTTTTTTTATTATTTTGGATATAGTAAGGAGGATTACAACCACTGTCAGTTTTCTTTTTTGGTTCCACTTGTGAAACGTACCTGTACTTCCTGTCTCATAGTCAAAACAGGAAGTGAGAGGAAATCTCTACAAATAAAGGGAATTCCTTGGGACCACCCAGGGCATCATAACTGGTGTCCCCATTGGAAGATTTCCCCTCTATCATTTTTCTTGGGGCTAACCAAAATGTGGGATTTCCCTTTACTTTCACTTTCAACGATAATGGTAAACAGAACAAATAAAGAAGGCAAAAGTAGCAAAAAATATAGAGGCAGAGGTAGCAAAAAATCAGGTGCTCTTATCCCTCTCCTCTCTATCCAAAATGAAAACAAAGTTTTTCCTTTAGTTATATTTTAATCACTGCCAACTATATATATATTTTTTTCATGATTTATATAGCGCCAACAGTCTATGCAGCGCTTTACAATATAAGGTAGACAGTACAGTTATAATACAATTCAATACAAGACGATTAGGAGGGCCCTGCTCATTAGAGTTTACAATCTAATAGGAAGGGTAAAGTGGTACAAAAGATAACAGGGATTAGCTTATCCAAAAATTAGGTGAAGGTGAGATGAGTTTTCAGGGATTGCCTAAAGGTGGAAAGAGTAAGAGCTAGCTGGACAGACTGAGGTAGGGATTTATAGAGGATGGGAGAGGCTCCTGGAGAAATCCTAGAGGCAAGCATGGGAAGAAGAGACAAGGAGCTAGAGATCAGGAGGTCTTCAGGTGAGTGGAGATAAATGTTTGGGTGATATATTACGACAAGATTGGGGCAGAGTTTGTACAATTACAAATTAATTATTTGTTTGGTGATCAGAAGCATGTAGAGAGATTGGCAGAGAGGGGTGGCAGACACTGAGTGGTTGGTAAGGTACCATGACCTGGATAAATGAAAACCTTCACTGTCAGTCAATAATATGAAGCATTTTTAAAGAAAGCTTCAGCTGGCAGGAGAGCAAAAGCTGCGGCACTCTGCAATCCATTTGAATGGGATTCCTCTTGTAGCTACAACCTTCTTTAGAATCTGATCCATATATGACCCATAACAAGCAAAACATAATAAAACAACACTGTGCTGGGCTATGCCTTTCATAGTCAGAATTATTTTAGAATTTCAGCAATAGAAGAATTTCTACTAGAAAACTTTCTTTCATTTTAATCAACACATTTAAATGATTTACTAGAGAGCTAGGGAATGTTGAAGTCTGTCTTACATGGTTTTGTTGCTAGTCAGAATTTTGAAACAGAACAGAACATCAGTGCTTAGTAAACACTACTTTGTCTTCTCACTCCCATACACTGAAAATGTTTAAAATCGAGTAACCAATGTTATTGGATCTTAGTATTTCATTGTGAAAACAGCTGTCATTGACAAGTGGCAACAGAAATGAGCTGAAACACAGTGCCAAAGGCTGAACATGTCATTAAAGTCTACGTTCACCTTTTCAGCCAAAGAAATAAAAAAATAAAAAAAAAACTTTGATGCACCACATGACAATGTTTAGGACCTACTTTCACTTGTATGTGATTCATATTTTATGTATTAGTATTAGTATTACAGAAAGGAAAATAGTTGCACCAATTATTCTCTCCTGATGTTTATGAGAATAGTACATTGGCAGATTACTTAATTCTAGTCATTACAGTCCGGTTTTGATATGAACTAACTAGATTTTTAAAAGTAAGTGGAGCCAGAAGAACAGAAAAGTTGAGTATTAAATGAAGCCTAAAAAAGGTGAAAGAAAGAGTTAAAACTGAATGTGATGCAGATATTAATCCAGGCATTACTTCCATAATATTGTTAAGTATACTTTAAACAGAAATGTCAAAACTCACATCTATCTTGGTTTAAGCCTACTATAATATGTTTCACAGCATAGGAGAGGGACGGACAAGCATTGTAAGCTAATCAGCTTTTACTGCATTGCACTTTGCATCTAATACTGAGAGCTCCCTGAGACCACAGTGATGATGATCTCAGTGTTGTGCTGCTCTTTAATTGTCCAATCACAGGCTTGTTTGTGTTTTAAACCAAGTTTGTTGTTTGACTGCTCTTTATTGTGTAAACACTTTTGAGGAAATTTAGGACCTGTCTGTGGGACCTGGCAATGATTTCCAGATCACGAGACTGGCTACATATTTTGGCAGGTAAAACAGTTGCTATATGTAAATACAAATAAATATATATATATATATATATATCTTGGCCTCCTCCTTCCATTTTGGCCTACTATGGGTCAGCTTCACCCTTCTGACCTCTCCTTAGGACAACCCTTAACTAAACAAACATTAAATAAAAATAAACTAGCCCCAGTGTTCTTTTTTACCCCATCCTCTCTGAAACCATTTTGAAGGAGCACCCTAGCCTGTTCAGGTTCTCCTGTGTAGAAATGCCCCTTTGTTAGTAGTAATCTATCTACAGTGCCTTGCAAAAGTATTCGGCCCCATTTTTCAGTTTTTTATTTGTTAAAAAAGTTTGAAATATCCAATACATTTTTTTCCACTTCATGATTGTGTCCCACTTGTTGTTGATTCTTCACAAAAAAATTACAGTTTTATATCTTTATGTTTGAAGCCTGAAATGTGGCAAAAGGTTGCAAAGTTCAAGGGGGCCGAATACTTTCGCAATGCACTGTATATGGTGGGTGACCCAGGTGCTGGGCTACATTGGTGATCAGAGCAGGCAGGGTATTATGTCCTCCATGTGTTCAGAAAGTCCCACCTTCAGAGTCTGATCTGGCCCCAGTTTGCCTCTGAATGGCATGGAGGTGTGGCATCCCTTTACTAGACAATAGGGAAGCTTGATTCCAGCCTCCTGAATGTTTCCACACCCTCAGCATTTGACCACATAGCTGGTGCACCTCTGACTGGACCTAGAGAGGAGGCAGCCAGTAGAATGGTGTACAGAGCATCTGGTTCACAGGCAACCGGATGCTGTAACACTCTGACTGACTGCTGCATGACAAGGATGGGACTTTAGCCATGTCATTACCCACACCACACTTCCTCTTTACCTTCTACTAGGGGTGTACTGTCTGAGAGTACCTTTTGCATCAGATATGTGTGATCTCTTGCCCTACACTTCAGTTTGTTGGCTGAGGCTCCTAGAGAGAAAGATGCACTGACTAAGCACAAAAGACAATTGGAAGTGGATTCAGAGGTACAAAAGTGAGCCTATCTAGCTTGAGCTTTAATATTTCATGGAAGAGAAGGGGGTCAGAAGGATGACACTGGAGCTAACCCATAGTAGCCTAAAATGAGGAGGTGTCATTACTATATACAGTATATAGGTGGGCTGTTCCTCACTAAAATGTTCACAAACACACACAAAAAAATAAAATTGGCTTCACATACTGTTCCCGTATTTAAAGTTCTGTAAATGCCCCTCTCACCTGAGAAATATATTAAACTTTCAGATTTGTAAACCTAGGTGCATATATGTGTATATATATATATATATATATATATATATATATATATATATATATATATATATATATATATATATATTGCTGCCCTTAAAAATAAAGTTATATTTATTATTGTGTTACTTATTCCATAAAAACAGTACATTAATATTAAATATACAACTATATTTAAGAATGATTGGCCTTCATTACTGAAAGCAGTATGGTAATATACTGAGCTATTTTTCCCTGCTTACAGACAAAATCTTGTAAATGATAAAGAAAAATGTTTTAATAGAAAAAAAAATTATTCCCCTAATGTTAACAGACATAGACTTTGAATGACAGCATCCTCTGTGTTCAGCCACCTGTAGAATTAATTGTCTGGAACCATGCATGATACATCAGCTGACGGTACATTTCCCTAATTAGACATTGAGGAGTACCTGTGGTGCACAAATGTACAAGTTATCTGGGAAAAGCAGACTCGCATCTAAAAAAAAAATCTTTTAGGAGTTTAGGAGTAAATGACAGAAACATTGTGGGATGTCAAGCTAAAAACTTACTTCAGCTAAATGATTTCTACTTTTTCTTTTTGGTAATATAAATTACACATTCTCACTATAAAATGTGGATGCACATACCTAATCGGTATGTAATAAATTCCAGAAATCTGCAGTTGTCTATAATTTAGACTTTAACCATTTCTTTTTTTTTCTGAAATTTAATTATAGATCAAATCTTGGCAGCAAGTAACATCATTTACAAAGCTGATACTACTATCCAAAAAGCATAATCACTATTCTTTAGTCAGAAAGTCATCTTAACTTAAAGTGGTTGTAAAGTCAGAAGGTTTTTTTATCTTAATGCATTCTATGCATTAGGATAAAAAACCTTGTGTACAGCAGTGCCCCTCAGCCTTTCTAATACTTACCTGATTTCATCTTGATCCAGTGATGTTGCAGGAGTGCCTTGGCTGCCAAAGACCCTCCCTGGGACAGCAGCGTGGGGCCATTGGCAGTGAAATGCAGTGAGCCAATGAGGAGAGATAGGGGGCAGGGCCATAGATCCATGTCTGAATAGACATAGGAAGCTGCGGCTCGGCACAGGTGCCCCCGTAGCAAGCTGCTTGCAGTGGGGGGACTCAGCATGAAAGAGGGACAAGGAGAGCTGAAGAGGGACCCAAGAAGAGGATCTTGGCATGTTTGTAATTTTTAACAAAAAAAAAGGAGAATTTACAACTACTTTAAATTAAATATTTATTTTCCAATGGTTCATAAGAAACCAGAGTTGGTTGACCAACCCAGTCCTTCTCACTGGCAACTTTTCCTTGGGATACATTTAACATTTAGGCCCTGTGCTCCACTTTAAACTTAGCTGGCCGGGCCATTTTTGCAATTTTTCCATTGCTTTTTTATTTTTCCCTTACAGCTTTCAGAGTTTGTTAAGGACCCCCCAAATCATATATTTTTTCTGAAAGCACATGACTAGTAGAATATAAATAAGGTGCTACTAATTTTTAGGGCACAATGATATTTGGGCAAATGTTTATCATAACAATATTTTTGCTAAAAATACACTAAAATCATTATTAGAAGATAAAAACTCAGCACATTTTACAACATTCCTGCTAAATATAAAAGCAAACCTGTATTGAGCTAATAAATAACCACTATTTTTAAATTTTAGATTATGCCTTTTTGCTAAATTGTGAAAATCAAACACACGCAAAAATGGAAATATCCACATTTCTCAAAAAATCTATAGGTTTTCATTGTTCCTTTACAGCTTTCAGGGTTTGTTTAAGACCCTCCAAACTATATATTTTCTGAAAGCACATGACCTGTAGGATAAAAATAAGGTGCTACTGATTTTAACGTCCTGCAATATTTGCACAATTGTTTATCAAAACTACAGAAAAAGGTAAAATAAGCCTATGCGCTGACCATCAACCAGAAGTAGTCAAAAGAGATTCAATAGAGTAAGAATAAGTGAGATAATAGGGGTCCAAAGATTAGCAGCCAATTCCTAGCAGTGTCTCCACATACTGTACATAAAGGAAAGTAAATAATAAATAGAACCGGCGCTCAATCACCCCCAATATGTATAAAAATCACAGGGATAACTAATGAATATACATCTGTTGCTTTGCTTGGTTTTAGATGTATATTCATTATTTATCCCTGTGATTTTTATACATATTGGGGGTGATTGAGCGCTGGTTATTTTTATTATTTACTTATCAAAACTATATATTCTCTAAAAAGTCATTTTTTTTATTTTTAGCAGATAAAAACACAGCAATTTTTACAACATTTCTGCTAAATTCATACTAAATATAAAAGCTTAACCTGTATTGAGTTAATAAATAACAAACATTTGTAATTTTTAAATTACGCCTTTTTTGCAAAATGACAAAGGGAAGAGAAATTGGGACTTTATATGAGACTCATGACCAACAGAGTCTCCATCCCTAATGCAATAAAGCAGGAAGCAAAAACAAAAAAAAATGGGACTTTATATGAGGTGTGACCAGCTGCAAAATAAATTATGAATACATAATAAGAAAGACCAGAAAGATAATAATATAATCATCTGTTTATTAAAAGTCTATAGACCAAATATTAGTAAAACCATTGTGCTCAATAAAATTATGTAACCCATGGTAATGGGATAAAAATAAATGATACACGTATGGATGTAAATGGTCTTAAACAATGGTACAAAGTAATACAATGTTATCCTGGTATGTTCTGGTACATAATAGACATATAATAAGGTCATGAAACAAAGAAAAAAATGGCCGGGGGTCTTTGGTCAGATATTAGAGGTCTAAACAGACCCCCATATCTCTTTTTTTGGGACAGAGAAACAGACTTAAGAAAGCACTTTACATGAATGAATAGTCAGTCTGTATAGAGACTCCTTATCCATTAAAAAAAATTACAGTTTAACACTTAGTAAACTGTCAGTTTACTATGATCAGCTGAGCTGTCAGTGGACACAGGAGCCATCGGTAGTGATGGCTGCCTTGGTCCACTGCACTACAGGGAGGGGGCTGGTAAATGCATGTTTACCAAGCCCCCCAAGCCCCAGGTTTACCAGCAGCCCCCCCCCCCCCACTCAGCATGACAGCTTGCTGAAGTGCTGGTCAGCAGCTGCAGGCAGCGGGAGGGAAAGGGAGGGATGCCGCTGAGAGGATGGGTGGTGCAGGGGCTGGTACAGTGGAATTGGTCTGCTGGGGGGGCATTCTGTCATCCCCAAGGCCCAGCAGCACCTGAGGCCAACGCGAGGTGTCAGGGAGTAGTGGGAGGTTGAGAGGCTGGGGACAGGGAAGCAGTGGCATGGCTGTGGGGGGGGGGGTCATATTTTAGATTATTAACTCTGATCAGAGTTATAGAATTGTAGAATTGTTCAGCAGAGTCTGCTGAAAAATTATTTTATAAGCTCATGGTCATTGAAGTGACCATGAGCTTATAGAGGGGGAGAAAATAGGTTTGTACGGCGTATGGACCTGGCCAGCTGCAAGCAGTGCTGTAGGTCCCTACGCCATACAGACCTGGCAGTAAAAGGGTTAATGCCTGAGTGCTGATTTATGAGTTTATTATGAGTTTACCAATCCTTCTCACTGGCTAACAGTTTACTGGCAGTGTTTTTCCTTTCCATAATGCTTTTACATTAACTTGCAATGTGCCTCGAAAATTGCTAGTGAATTTGATTAGTCTATTCCCTAGAACAGCACCTCCCTCCTTGATGTCATTGCTGTCAAATCACATGCCAAATCAGAGCATATTGCAGGATCTGAATCGGTGCGATGCCAACTTTGCAACCGCCACACCAATTCACAAAAGTAGTTCCTGCACTACTTTTAGTGACTGCGTGGCAATTTCAACAGGTTCATGCACAGATGTCTCTCACATCGCCCCGAACTCAGATTGAAATGCTGGTTTGACATCATGTGAATTCAGCTGAACTCCCAAGATTTAAAACCCGCATTCAGGTGTACGTTTATGAAACTGTGAATTTTTTTCTCCCTTCACTTCTCGGCAGTTCTCCGAGGAAAATGATCACCTCTGGCACCCATTTTATGAAGCGGAGAACTTCAGTTTTCACAGGGTGAACAGAGGAGAAATGTTTACTCAGAGAACGGCCGAGATCTGTGTACAAGTGAATGGGGCTGCCTGTAATCTCGTGAGACAAAGCGAGATTACCATAAATGGTGCACGTTTATTAAGCAGTGATAGAATATCACTGCTGAGTTCACCTGCGTTCGACCCCCTCTAATGTTAATAAAATAATTAGTCCCCCTACATAAATATATGTATATACTGCACACACGCACACACATACATTTTATATATATATAGACACATTAAATATATATATACATGTATATATATATACATAAATATGGCAGGGGGACATGATTACTGTGTTGGGGGGTCTGAACGAGAAAGAAGGAAGTCATTTATCTTTGTTTTTCCCCCTCAGTTCTCCCCAGATTCTGTCTTCACTCCCCGATTCACCACCTCCAGGCTGGTGAACCCGGGAGTGTGAATTCTGGCACAGATCGCCAGTGAAGTGCGGAGATTGCAGCTTCATAAGCTGGCTGTTTCTGTGTCAGTCAATGACAGATTCTCCGTGTGTAGAGATGATCAATGAAGAACATGCTCTCCCCCGATCATCTCTGTTTCATAAACCAATAAAGATCGGAAATTAGCTGTGATCAGCAGGATCACTGCTCATCTCAGTTTCATAAAAGGACACCTCAGTGTGAACCTAGGCTGAATGTATGAAATGGCAGGATTGTTATTTCCATTCCTAATAGGCCCCTTTCACATGGGCTTTCTGATCAGGTCAGTTTTTTCAGGCAGACCTGATTGGATGCTCCATTCACCCCTATGGGGCAGCAGATGTCAGCGGTGACATGTCTGCTGAAATCCGCTGCTATCCGATCCGATCCTGTCCATGAAATAAAGACGGATGGTAACCTGATTTTCCATCTGTCTGGAAGATCGGATTGGATGAAAATGGAATAGTGGTCTGTTTTCATCTGATCTCCCATAGAGGAGAGCAGGTCTCTGACAGGTCAGTCTCAGCACAGTGAGCGAGAGACGGACTTGTCATCCACATGCTCAGCGGATCAATCCCCCGCTGAGCAAAGCAGAGTCCACTGGGCGGAACGCCCGTGTGAAAGGACCCATAGGGTTTATTAATGCTGACAGCAGTCAATACTAAGTGGGATCTAGTACTTGGCTGAACTTCATTTAAAATTGACTGTGGTACTTTTTTGGGTGCATTTATTTTTATAGTCTAGCTCTGCAATACTGTAATTATTTAACCACTTCACCTTTGGAAGATTTACCCCCCTTCATGACTAGGCCATTTTTTGCGATACAGCACTGCGATACTTTAACTGACAAATGTGTGGTCGTGTGACACTGCACCCAAATAAAATGTCTGTCCTTTTTCCCCCACAAATAGAGCTTTCTTTTGGTGGTATTTAAAAATCTTTTTTATTTGTTGCGCTAATAACAAAAAAAGACCGACAATTTTGAAAAAAAAATAAAAAATAAAAATGTTTTTCTGCTATAAAACATATCCAATAAAAAAAATTTAAAAATCAAATTTCATCAATTTAGGCCATTATGTATTACGCTACATATTTTTGGTAATAAAAATCCCAATAATCGTATATTGATTGATTTGCATAAAAGTTATAGTGTGTACAAACGATGGGATATTTTTATTTATTTTTTTTTTTCATTTTTTATTTTTTACTAGTAATGGTGGTGATCAGCAACTTATAATGGGACTGGGATATTGCGGTGGACAATCGGACACTAACTGACACTTTGATACTTTCTGGAGACCAGTGACACTAATACAGTGATCCGTGCTAGAAATATGCACTGACACTGACTGGGAAGGGGTTAAACATCAGGGGTGATCAAAGGGTTGTGTGCCTATTTAGTGTGTTTGTGTACTGTGAGAGGTGCTTTTACTGGGGAAAGGCATAGATCCATGTTCCAGCTTTGCAGGAACACAGGATAAATGCCTTCCCTACTGACAGAATGGCAATCTGCCATGTTTACATAACAATCGGCAGGTGCTGGTGGACATCGAGTTTGTGGTACCCACAGATCAGCTCACTGATCCAGGAGTGTCGGATCACATACTAGGTACATGACCTGGCATAGCTGGGCCACCTTGCCACTGTATAAGTACATTATACAGGCGGCAAGTGGTTAAACTTATCTCAGAATGTCTTGTATATAACTTCTCTGGAGCATTTTGTGAACCAAGTAAAGTGATGTCCATTGTGTAATTATTTTACTGTTTGGTAAATGCAGCCATTACCTAATTTAAAAAAAAAACTTGTAAATGCATGTCTATAGTACCATGCTTTCCAAATTCCACTCAGTATGTATTGACAATTATTAAAGTACACAAAAAAAAATACAGTATATACATTATACACTTATACATACTTGTTTCAGTCTACCGTTAAATAACAGATGTAGAAATATTGAGTTTTTAGATAAAGGTCAATACAAAATATAAAACTAAAGAATGTTTTATTCCACTTATTTTTTGTATTTTATTTTATTTTGTTCTGTTTAATAAACATATACTGTATTCTAGTATAATGGCATTCAGCTGGTTTGTGTTCTTTGAGTTTTGGACAGTGCAGTGTTCCAAAACACTTATCATTGCTTACTCAGAGAATATATTAATTTTTGTTCTCTAAAATCATTTGGATGTGTCCTGCTGAGCTTATATTTTTTCATGCACTAACAAGGGTAAGTGGTTCCAGGTGGTAAGCTGTGAAGTAGAGCCCCTCTGCATCACTTCATCAAGCTTGCTGGGATTGAACTCTTATTCAGTAAACAGCTAAAGAGTTTCTTTTCAAACCAAAAGCCCTTTGAGTATGAATTCAGACTTTTACAACTTGAAGCAGAAAAAAAAGATATCCCAATTTCATCTTGCTTTAATCAAGAACAGCAACACACACACACACACACACACACACATACACACGCACACATAAATATCTTAAATAAACAAAATATACACAAAAATATCATTCGGTCTGCAGAACTAAGAAAAAAGATGAGGGCACTGAGGGGAAATCTCCAAGGGCAACAAAGAAAAAATGAAAATGTATATTTTAGTAAACTAAATCAGTCCATGGATTATGCAATTTTTTTTTTCTTTCCATCATGGGTGGAAGGAAAGAAAAGTCTTTGATTCTCCCATCAACACATCCACTATAACTAATGAGCTTCTAACCTCAGCTTGTACAATTAATATTTAACAAAAAAAGAAAAATGGAAGCTAATTGCTTTCTGTGCAGAGCTACACCAGATTTTCCTTTCTTCAGCTTTAGTAAATGAACCCCGTAGTCTGTGAAGTCTCTTCTGTAGCCATTTGGGGTCTCATCAATGTTTAGGCACTTTTTTCTATTTTTCAGGTTGGCGGCCGGCGTGATTGACGATGGATTTACATTGCGGGGCACTATTTTTTTTATTTTTTAATAAAGAATTTGTCTTGTGTGGTTATTACTTTTGTACACTTTTTTGGTAAAGGGGTAGGGGTACTATGTACCCATTACCCATTCACATAGGAGGGGCAGGATCTGGGGGCTTTCACATTCCGATAAGCCACCCGCCCGCCCCCAGACCCTGACAACCACAGCCCAGGGTTGTCAGGAAAAAGCCCTTGTCCCCATCAACATGGGGACAAGGTGCTTTGGGGTGGGGGGTCTGCCCCAAAGCATCCACCCTTCATGTTGAGGGCATGTGGCCTGGTATGGTTGGGGGGGGGCTCACTCATCCCTCCTTTCCTGAACTGCCAGGCTTTTTTTTGGCGTGGGGTTCCCCTTCAAATCCCTACCAGACTGGGGGGAGGATCCCATGTTGTTTTTTTCTTTTACCGGCATATTTTTTTTTATTCAGCTGTCAGCAGGAAAAACCTTTGACAGCTGAAGACTCATAGGTTGTTAAGGATTCCATGGCTCACTTATTGGCCATGCTCCCTAACAACCAGCTTACACTGTGCCCTGATTGGGCAAAGCTTTGCACAGAATGCACTGTACAGCACTCAGTGTATTGCAGAGTGTTCGTCAGGGCGAACAACCGGCAAACACCCTACAAATTTGGGTGATCGGCGAACAGCCGAACAGGCAAATGTTCCACCTGAACTCATTCTCAGGCTGAACCGTTCACCCATCCCTAAAAAAAGAGTACAGCAGAACTTATTTTTTTAGGCAATTTTAGATACTCTGTTTCTGGTTGAAAATGGGATGGTTCAATTTGAGAGAGAGAGAGGGGTGTGTCACTTAACTGATTAATTTGCATGTCTTTTCAATAATAATATGCAATGATTAACAGATTAAACTACATATTATATATATATATATATATATATATATATATATATATACACTGCTCAAAAAAATTAGAGGAACACTTAGAAAACACGCCAGCTTTCAATGGGGAAAAAATAATATCATGCTGGATATCTATACTGATTTGGACTGGGTAATGTGTTAGGAACAAAAGAATGCCACATCGTTTGATGGAAATGAAAATGATCAACCTACAGAGTGCTGAATTCAAAGGAACCCCAAAAATGAAAGTAAAAAAACGATGCTGCAGGCTAGTCCATTTTGCTAAAATTTCATTGCAGCAACTCAAAATTGTTCTCAGTAGTTTGTATGGCTCCCACGTGCTTGTATGCATGCCTGACAATGTCGGGGCATGCTCCTAATGAGACAACGGATGGTGTCCTGGGGTATTTTCTTCCCAGATCTGGACCAGGGCATTGCTGAGCTCCTGAACAGACTGAGGTGCAACCTGGCAGCATAGGATGGACAGAAACATAATGTCCCAGAGGTTTTCTATTGGGTTTAGGTCAGGTGAGCGTGGGGGCCATTCATCTGCATCAATTCCTTTATCCTCCAGAAACTGGCTGCATACTCTCGCCACATGAGACCTGGGCTTTGTCATGTGCCAGGAAGAACCCAGGATCCACTGCAACAGCTCTCATCTGTGAAAAGCACAGGGCACCAGTGGCGGACCTGCCAATTCCGGTGTTCAATGGCAAATGCCAATCAAGCTCCACGATGCCAGGCAATGAGCACAGGACCCACTAGAGGACATTGGGCCCTCAAGCCACCCTCATGAAGTCTCTTTCTGATTGTTTGGTCAGAGACATTCATATCAGTGGCCTGCTAGAGGTATTTTTTTAGGGCTCTGACAGTGCTCATCCTGTTCCTCCTTGCACAAAGGAGCAGATACCAGACCCTGTCTAGCCCCGCTAGAGTAACTGCCTGTCTCCTGGAATCTCCTCCATGCTCTTGAGACTGTGCTGGGAGACACAGCAAACCTTCTGGCAATAGCACATATTGATGTGCCATCCTGGAGGAGTTAGACTGCCCGTGCAACCTCTACAGGGTCCAGATATCGCCTCATGCTATCAGTAGTGACACTGACCCTAGCCAAATGCAAAACTGGTGAAAAACAGTCAGAAAAGATAAATAGGGAAAAAATGTCAGAGGCCCTAACCTGCAAAACTATTTCTGTTTTGGAGGTTAGCTGCCCATCTAGTACCCCTTTTGTTAGTTTTTGTTTTTAACACCAAAGCACCTAAAATTGAATAACAACACCCTCTGCTACTTAAATGACCAGATCAATATCACAGGAGTTTAATTGACTTGATGCTATACTCTGATTAAAAAGTGTCCATTAATTTTCTTGAGCAGTGCATATATATATATATATATATATATATATATATATATATATATATATATATATATATAATGTAATAAATTTTACCTAAAAATGAGGCAACTCTAGGGGCATATTTATCAAGCTGTGATTTTCACCAAACATTCACTGGCGGGGAATTAATCACTGTCCTTTACAGGAAAAGTGCAGGAATATAACTGAGCAAACACACACACATATCTCCCTGCTGCAGCATCGGCCTGACACTTCAGCTGTCCTTTACTGGCTCTAAGCCGGAGAATTGAGTGATCATGTGATAGCTGACCACTCAGAACTGAGAAATTGAGAAGGTCCTCTCTGAGTGCAGAGTGGTGACTGTCAGTGACCACTCTGTGCTCTGACCCTCCTGCACTCACTGAAAAGACAGGAAGGAGAGGGGGTGGGACTTAGGCTCCTAGTGGGATGCTGAGAGGCTGAGCCAGCTGCTGGTGGATTATGACATTATTGTTGTGATCCCTCCAGAGTCTGGAATGGTTCTGTGACATCATCTGACAGTGGACTTTAGCCCACTGTTTGCTTATTCTGGGTTACAGAATTACGTTTCTGTGATCCACATGTAAAGTATGGCCAAAAGAGCCATACTTGTCATTCAAAACACATGCACCAATAATATTTACCTGCAGTGAAAGGTTGGCTGCTTTATAAATATGCCCTTAAGAAAGGATAGAAATGCAAAACCCTGCTCAAAAAAAAAAAAATCTTTATCATTTTTATTTCCATAGGAAGCACAAAAGGTAATGCTACTGTTTAAGATTTTGTGAACAAATGAATGAAAACAGCAGCCATTTGCCTGCACCAAAATGTATTTGTTTTTTTTTCAAAATCGCTTATTTTGCATTTTTAAAATGTCTGTTCAACAACTGATTATAAAAACATGTTGCTTTGCCTTTCTCATTAAGAGTTTGTCTAAAAATGACACATAACCCAGATGTTTGCTCTATCACTTGATCAGCCATATGCCTTTTTATCGTGTACAGCCATAAGTTGATCAGAATTTTTAGTGCAGTTTTTTAAGCTTTTTACTTAAATTTGCTGATGGTTCAATTTATCTATGGGGATTTAACAACTTGGCTTACATATAGAAAAAAAAACAGCTTAATATAGGTATTTTCAGTCGTTCATTAAATGCAACTAAGTTGTTAGCCAGTTAGATTCTGCTACTTGCTTATAAAACATGTTAAAAAATAAAAATAAATATCTGACATTTTATATACAATGATCAACCATTACATTAACCACTTAAGCCCCGGAGGATTTGGCTGCTAAAAGACCAGGGGGTATTTTGCGATTCGGCACTGCATGACTTTAACGGACAATTGCGTGGTCGTGCGATGCTGTACCTAAACGAATTTGACGTCCTTTTTCCCACAAACAGAGCTTTCTTTTGGTGGTATTTGATCACCTGTGCGATTTTTGATCATGCGCTATAAACAAAAAAAGAGCGTCAATTTTGAAAAAATAACAATATTTTTCACATTTTTTTTTTATATGAAATTCCCCCCCCCAAAAAAAAAGTAAAAATCAAAATTTTTTAACATATTTTGGCCAATTTGTTTTATGCTACATATGTTTGGTAAAAAAAATCGCAAAAAGTGTTTTGATTGGTTTGCGCAAAAGTTATCGCGTTTACTAACAAAGGAAAAGATTTTTGTCATTTTTGGTGTTTTTTTTAACGCGTAATGGCGGCGATCTGCGATTTTTTTTGCAGTACTGCGACATTGCGGCGGACCGATCGGACCCTTGACTGACATTTTTGACACTTTTGGGGGTACCAGTGACATTTCTACAGTAATCAGTGCTATACATATGCACTGTTACTGTAAAATTACACTGGCAGTGAAGGGGTTAACTTTTTTTGAGAGGGAGGGGCTATGTGTGTCCCTAGGGGCGTGATTCTAACTGTGATTGGCTGTGGCTTGAGATGTATGAACAGTGATCATCGGTTCTACATAGTAGAACCGTATGATCATCATTCATACACTGGTGAGAATGACAGGCGGCTTGTTTACATCAGTCGCCCGCCTTTCTCCCTCTCCCCCGACATCGGGTCCGCCGGTCACACGCGCGGGGGGGTCCGTGACCACTCGGGAGCGGGAGCGCGCCTCCGGCGGCGCGCGCTCGCTCCCTAGACCCTCACAGGCTAGCGACGTAGACCTACGTCACTCTGCCTGTGAGGGGCTGACCGCCGCAGTAAATAGTCGTGCGGCTGACGGCAAGTGGTTAAGATCACTTACAGATGAATACCATTGATTATCTTGTTACAATAGCATCTGTAAGTTGATAGGAATGATTAGGCAGTAAGTGAACATGTTGTCCCAGAAGTTGAACATGAAAAATGGGAAAGCGTAAGGATTTGAGCAACTTTGACAAGGGTCAAAGTGGAATGATTAGACCCATGTTCACAGCCAAAATTTCCTATAATGGGCATGTGAGCATCAGAACTGGATTACAGAGCAGTGGACATAGGTGGCTTGGTCTGATGAATCATATTTTCTTTTACATCATGTGCATGGCAAGGTGCTCAATCCAACAGATCATCTGTGGAATGTCATGGAAAAACAAGCCTGCCTGTGTCGGCAGCAAAAGGAGGGCCTACTCAATATTAGGTCATCAAAATGTTATGGCTGAATGGTGTATATGTTGCTTCTAATAACTTACATAACATTTATCTCAGTTTCACGAGTTGCAATTGAACATTTTAAAGAAGACTCTAAGAAAAGCTCTAAAAAAGCAAAGTCCCTCCTTTAATTTTCATTCCCCCATTATGCTTTAACGTTTTAGTGAATTAAACATAAAACAAGATCTGGTTTTGGTAAAAAAAATATCCCCTGGTTCTGTCACCTTCCTTCCAGAGAGATCCCAGGGAATGCTAAGAACCCAAAATCTCATGAAAAGATGCACTGTAACAGAACAGAACAGAATAATTTTGAATACTCAGCATTTCCTGGGATCTAGCTGAAAGGATGATGACGTAACCAGGCATCATGGGTGGAAGCCAAGATACAGTAAGTATCTTAACCAACTAATCCCCCAGGCTTTTTTGTTTCACAAAATTAATTTTGGCATGGAGCAGCAGTGCAAGGTCACCTTTAAGTAGGAAGAAGTGTTTTATGGTATTGAATGATGTCATCTCAAGATTTTCCAAAATGACAACATCAATGCAACACTGTTCCAGTAACGTCATTGTTCACAATAACATGCATTATGTATGTTCTTATACCAATGGGACAGCAGCATTGGTCCCATCAACTTTCAGAGACCAGGAAATTGAGGCACAAATGCTAGTGGACATGGATTTTCGAGATCTGTGAGCACCTGCTTTATATGAGTATTTGTTCATATCAGAACTGCTTTTCTCTCAATATAAGTCAATGGGAATGCTAATAAAATAAAATCAATGTCAAAATGAATATAATGTTTCCTGAATTTGCTGACAAGTTATATGAAATGTTTTAACATTGGTAAATAACATTTTTTGAGGATGGGTACACTTTAAGGAAAATGTTTTGTTAAGGACCGTAGCTTCAGATTATTTATTTGCTTTGATTAAAAATCATTTTCTGCAAACGAAGAAACCTCCAAAGTTAAATTGTATTCCATCACCTAATCTATGAGCTGGATACATCTCACTACACAAGACTAAATGAGCAAATACTGATTCTCACTCGAGAAAGTGTGTATCACTTCATAATTGGGCAATATTTTTTGAACTAGAGAAAAAGTAACTACAAATACATTTGTTCATCCACATATAACAACTGCAAATACACAAGAAGAAAAAAAAAAAACAATTTACATTAACATTAATGAGAAATGCTTAGAACAATTGTTGAATATTAAGCAACAGCAAAAAAGCACAATTCATTTGTAAACATTTCTCAGATTCATGTGGATGTTCATTATTTCCAAACTTTACAGAGTGCTATAGTAACATTATCTGATCTCTAATACAAGTATGAACATGATGTAACTTATATCTTATTGAAAAAGTGAGCGATCTTGTAGCAAGTTTTTCAAAATGTCACATCTAACAGCTTTAAGACCAAATTAACCTCCCTGGCGGTATGATTCTTTCGGATTTTAGGTGCTGAAAGCGGTACCATTATTTTGCATGTAATTCTTAACCACTTGCCGACCGCCGCACAACGGCTGCTGTATACCCATATTCTTGCAATGACAGGACCGCGGGAAGGGAGCCCACGACCTGGGCACCTCTATTGGTATCCAACTGTGCCCATGGCCAATGGTCACCCCCTCCCCAGCCCCTACAACCCCAAGAAAATACAAGGGATGTATAGTTCAAGCTAGGATTAACCAACTGGTAAAGGTATACTGTACAACATGGTAGAAATAATCAACAAAACTGAACGATCCAAATAGAAATCAAGTGTGAGTTTGTAGCAGGAGGGAGACAAAGAGAAAGTGAGAGAAAATGTGAAGGAGAGAGAAAAGAGAGAAAAAGAGAAAGAAAGGAAAGTTGGGAAGAAGAGAAGAGATACCGTCAATCAATAGACCAATTATGCATGTATATCTATAATTTTAAGATATCAACACTTGAAAAGAAGGCTGATTATATGGCTGGATACATTTGCGTCCATATTGACCATTTGTGGGTAAATGAGCATAGGGAGTTAGTGTTACAAGCTAGCACTCTTTCGTATTGGTGGTGTACTTTGACCCTGTCTATCACTTCGGAGACATTAGGCACCAGGTTGGTTTTCCATTTAGCTGTTATGGTTATGCAGGCAGCCATGAGGATATGAAACACTACAGTTCTGTATTGGAAAGGGATATTATCCAGATGGAGGTTTAAAAGAGCCATATGCTGGGCAGCGGGTACTAGAATGCCAGTGGTGGAGGAAATCAGAGCAAATACACCTCTCCAGAAACTGACCACATTGCGGCATTCCCACCTTAGGTGATAGAGCGAACCTTTATGCCCACAGTCCCTCCAACACATATGGGAGGAATTGGGGTATATATTGGAAAGCCTCACTGGTGTTAGGTAACTTCTGTGGAGAACTTTCAGATTATATCCCAGTGGTTGGCGCAGCGTGTAGAAGAGAAGTTGGAACTCATGGCCTTACTCCAGACTTCCAACGGGAATTGGGTTTTCAAGTCCGCCTCCCAGTTAAGCATGAAAGAGGGTTTGGTAGGAGTCGGAGGGTATTGTAAAATCTTGTAGAACCAGGAAATTCCTTTCTTAAAGATGGCACCTATGGTCATAAAATCCCACACCTTTGCTGCGACAGGGACACGGGTAATGGGTTGAGTTCCATAAAAGGACAATGCTTGAAGCAGGGTTTATGGTTTAGGCAGGGAAGAGCTCAGCACCACTTCTGAAATATTGGTATGTCCTTTAGCTGTCCAATCAGCCGTGCGCAGAGATGGGATTAAATGTTCTAGTGCTAATTTTTATTTTTATTTTTTATAGCTGGTCTTCCCTTGCTGTTGATTTGTCTGCCTGCTTCTTTGACTAACATGTGTAAAACAACCTGCCCTCAACCCTTCCTGTTGACTTACATCTTTTCAATTGACTGTGAGTTGGCTCATGGAGCAAAGCTAAGAGCTGCAGCTAAGTTGTGTCAAGCAGCCACATCCAAATCTCAGGCAAGGACAGGACACGTTTTTGACTCTGCACTTCAGGACGGCCCATTCCTACCACTGATGACCCAGAGCATAAACACAAATTAGTGACAAATGATGAATCATGACTATAGGCATATGCACATTTATGGTCATAACAGACAAGATCCTACTAACAAAGTAGATTTATTCCATCAATGCCCTCATTAACACAAGGGTTAAAAAATAAATATAATTCTAATAGATATAATTATATCCAATATTAACAAGTAATTGATCCTAAAAAGTGTGTTTTATTAGGTAACTCCTGAAAAGCTTTGTCCATAGGGTATTAATACACAATTAACCTTTAGAAATCCACTCCTATTATATTCAGCATGAGATTTTTGAAGCCAATGAAGCAGCATTTTAAATTGTTTTGCATTTAAATCATTAATTTCCAATCTCCATCCATCATTAACCTAATTGATCTCATTTAAACATGCAGATTGTGGCTTTCCGCTTTCATGTTTTAGCAGAAGTTTTCTTCTCTCTCTTTTGCCTCTTTTTTGGTTTCGTGCTGTTATAGTATCACTGATGAAGGTATTCACATTTTATTTTAGAGATTTTTGAATACCATATTTGAAAATTTAAATCAAAAGAAGGTTAGTAATCACCAATTACTTTATGGCACACATTTAGATTTTTATTTAGGGTTTTAACCACTTGCCGTCTGAGTACCGTAGTACTACTGCGGCAAAGTGGCTCGTTATCGTCTGACGACATAGTACTACGTCGTCAGACACTCCCCTTTCTGTATTCAGTCACAGCGGGAGTCAGGCCAGGGGAGGAGCAGCGGCGATCGCCGCTGCTCTTCCCCGATCGTCGGGGATCTAGTGTGGAGATCCGCCTGCTTGTGTAAACACAAGTGGGCGGATCTCCCAAGTGACAGGCAGGGTCAGATTGCAGGGTTCAGCATGGCTGAACCCTGGATCTGTCCTTGTGTCACTCAGTCACCTCCCCCCACACACGTCAGTAAGCACCAGGCATACATTAACCCCTCCCTCTCCAATAAAATTAACCCCTTCCCTGCCAGTGTCATTTTTACAGTAACAGTGCATATATATATAGCACTGATTACTGCAGTAATGTCACTGGTACCCTCAAAAGTGTCAAAAATGTCAGTCAAGGGTCCAATCTGTCCGCTACAATGTCGCAGTCCCGCAAAAAAAATCGCAGATCGTCGCCATTAATTGTTAAAAAAAAAACGCCAAAAATGACAGAAATCTTTCCCTTTGTTAGTAAACGCAATAACTTTTGCACAAACCAATCAAAATACGCTTATTGTGAATTTTTTTACCAAACATAGGTAGCAGAAAACAAATTGGCCAAAAATTTAAAAAAAATTTTGATTTTTACATTTTTTTGGGGGGAATTTCATATAAAAAAATGTGAAAAATATTGTTGTTTTTTCAAATTTTACGCTCTTTTTTTGTTTATAGCGCAAAAAGTAAAAATCGCACAGGTGATCAAATACCACCAAAAGAAAGCTTTGTTTGTGGGGAAAAAAAGAACGTAAATTTCGTTTGGATATGGGATCTCACGACCGCGCAATTGTCAGTTAAATTTGCACATAGCGCCGAATCGCAAAAAGTGGCCCAGACGTAAGACAGCAAAATGCTCTAGTGGTAAAGTGGTTAAAGGAAAATAAATTCAGACAATTTTTCGATGTGTAGAGATGCCATTGGTTGTTTATGCAATATTGTCTTTACATGAGTAAAAAATGAAAATAATAATAATAAAAAAATAATAACAATTTTTGTAGAAGGACCTTTTATATTTGTAAAGGTTTATTTTTTACTAGGACTTTATGTTGCCCTAAACCTGACATAACTGTGTGTGAGTGTACATAGAGCTGAATATTTGGGATTCACAAGAAACTACAATGGCAATTTATTGTCAGTCACAAATATTAATCAGACAAAATGTGATAGGAAATCCAAAGTTTTACACTTGTCACACAAAATAAGAGTTGAGCGGAAATCTTCCAGTGGGGACACCTGTTTTGATGACAACCTGTAGAGATTTCTTCTTACTCCCTGTTGCATTTCTAAGACAGGAAGTATCTTTATGTTTGGTAGACAAACACTTTAAAATCCAATAATCAGTCATTACAAATTTGGCTGAATAATTTATTAATATTACCCTCATTTTCTGTAAATCCAGACTCCTTCCTACAAATATCTACCCCTAAATCTTGATATTTTGTAACTCTTTACCCACAGATGAATGGGTATGTTACCATTTTTCGGATGATCAGAACAGCATATTGAAGTTGGTGCAACATGTTTTGTTATCCCACCAAGCATATTTGTCAGATGTATAGAAGAATTAAATTAGGAAAACATACAATTGCCATTTAAGTTAGGCTGTCAATGCCTAGTGAATATTCTATCTAAATGTGTGTGTATTCACTAATTAACTTTTGTATTTCCTTATGAATCAATTTGTCATTACTTGAATATTGATCTTTACAAACCTGAATCTTCTGGATCCCTAAGTCAGTGCCCCATGACAACAGCATATTTACATCTGGTGTCCAATCACATTAGCATATTGGGATTTCGATTTTAGCCCCCCTCAGCAAGGATACACTGATAATAGGGGTGCCAGGTATCATAAACAAGCCGCTCCAAAAATAATAATAAAGCTGTTATCAAAGGGACATTTTGCTATTGTTCTGTGGCCCCAACAATCTGTTTTCTAACACAATCTACTGAATGCATCAATATATAGTATATCTAGAACAGATTCTGGAATCCCAGCAGATATATTTCAAAAACACCCAAACAGACAGAACTTTCTATTATTTACACTAAAAATAACAATATGTTATTAATCAAAATATGTTTTTATTCAATATTTACTAAAGCCCATGAATAAGCCTAATGATAAAGACTGGTGGATTTAACCATGTTAAAGCAACTACTTAATATTGTAAAGGATGTATTATGAAATATAAATACCTTCCTATTAGTAGTCAACTTCTAAAGCTTTTGTATAGCAATTTAATAGATATAATTCATCTTTAATCCAAGATTCATTAACTGTACATTCCTTTATTAGCTGTACATTCCTTTATTCATAATAAAGGGAAAACCTTCAAATGTATTCTTTTGATCCAGCACAATGAAAACATTTTACAATGCATTTGCAGTTTAGACAACCAATGAAATTAACCTTATGTTTTCTTATATGATGCAAATAATAAAAAAAAATTGAAGAATAAAGATTAATATAATGGGGACAATGTCAATATAAAATGTGCAGGTCACTGCAAATAATCTTAAATGTAAATGATGTCTTTCTGTATTTCGTATACCTTCTTAAAGAGTCAGTGCACTCAAAAGTGGCATATTATTATTAGGTAGATCCGTCTGGGTTGAGCTAGCCCCTGGTTTCCTATAGGTATATCTCCAACAGAGAGATTTACCTACCAGTTATTGACTATTCTGGTCCACAATAGAGCTGTGTGTTCCAGCTCTAGTTTCCTGGAGCATGACTAGAAATAAAGGTCCATTAGATGTAATGGGCTAATAGGGGCTGCACATATAAAACATTATGGTGCCAGTTAGGCTTTAAAAGTAATGCAATTGAGTGCTACTGGAATTCTGTTACATAAAGTTATCAACACTATACTGTACAACCCCAATGGCAGTGGTTATACCAATGCAGATTTGGCCTACCTTCCTACAACCCAGAACATGCCACCTTTCATTCCTTGAACACAATATTGTTTAAGGATTTTTAAGCTCTATATTAGACTGATGGCACACATTTGATCCTAGTACTGGCGGCAACCTGTAAGTCCCAGAATTACTAAAAATGAATGAAGGTCCCCAGCAAGGGAGCAATATCTCTCCTATCTAGAAAGCAAGGGAACAACACATAAAACTGGGTTTCTTACTCTGTTTAGCCTTGCATAGCAATTCTGTCACTGGCATGTTGTTCCTTGGAACAGGATTACTAGCGTGACATTGATCTTTATTTTACGATTGTAAAGGTTGCTCCTGAAGTATCAGTTAAGGGCATCTTTTGCCCTCTATTTGGGGCCAGCACTGCTTTTTATTAATTGTTCATATCATGATACACAGACACAACTGGTACTGCCAGCAGTAAACCATATATGAGACAGGGACACCTAGAAACAGGCCAAGCAGATTTGGCCTGCACTTTTATTCAGGCAGCAAACAAACACAATTCCAATACAGGATGCTTTGTAAGTCCATACAAACAAAATATTTGCTCATACAAGCCACTAACTAAACTCAGGTAAGTTCCTGACTAACAAGGCCCCTAATGTTTTTTTTTTTTAAGGGTAGCATATGTTCATTTTTAGTGTTCTTTCAGTAGTCAGCCTTTTCACCTAGCAGCAGTCTCCCACAGCAGATGTAATGCAATATAAGGGCCTGTGCACAGCTGAGACTAATAGGAAGGTCTGGCCTCTACCAGGTAAGATGTGGAGTTTCCCATGACTAAGCTCAGAGGGGGTGGGGCAAAACATATTGGGGCATGGCCTGGACAGAGTCCAGTCTGAGGTTGCCACTCATACACTTATCTTAGGAACAGCATGGATGTGGAGCAACAGGAAGTCCTTTCTCAACCTTCAGGTATGATATGGACCTAGAGATGGAAGCATTAACGTTCTCAAAGTTTTACAAATTCTTTGGGCTCCTGGACCCAAAACAGAATTGAATGAACTTAATTAAGACTCTGAGAAAACAAGAAGCTTTTTTCCCCTCTACATCAGCTTTAAACTTCAGAGCCCCTCACACTATGTATGTAAGAAACCTAGGTGACACATACACATCGCCCACAGTCTTGCAAGCCTGTGAGTATTATTCTTATATGATCTGTTTATATGAATCATAGAAACTTAAGCATTGGTACAATCGTTTGATGAATTATTTTGTACTTATTGTTCTGGCCTTTTCATTATTTGCCCTCTTTAGTTACTCATTTGAAGTGGTGCACTACAATAATTTGGTGTTTTTTCCTGCTTTGCTGCACAGGGTTCATAATTAATTCTTCTTTGTACAATCTTCCCACACAAGTCAGGCTAAGGTTGGTAGCGCAAGCTCAGTTCTCTTCTCCATCGTAAACTGAGCTACATATAATCAATAAGCTGGTAAGAAGTCTTCATCCAGCTTAGTAGTAGTTATTCTGCAATTGTTTCCTTTGAAGCACACAGCCTCATTGTTAAAATAGTAAAACAGCATCACCTCTTGCCCATTATATGTGTTTACTGGGTTAGTTTGCAATAGCTTTAATCAGCCTGTTAAAGAAAATCTTTACTGGGAAATATATTAGGCTGCTGAATTTCTTTCTGAAAATGCTAGTTGCCTGGCTACCATACTGTTCCTCTAGCCACAATTCTTTCTGGTTCAGTGCTGAGTTCAGTAATTTCTGAAATTACTCCATCTTCATTGTTTGGATGCTTGTTCAGGGTGAATAGCTTAGAAAATACTGAAGTCAGAAGACAGTCAAGTAACTAGCATTTTTAGAAAAAGGTCATTAGCAGTAGTCTACAGCAGTGGTCCTCAACCCTGGCCTACAGGGCCCACTAACAGGCCAGGTTTGCAAGATAACTGAAATACATCCCAGGTGATATCATTTGCTGCTCAGTGATTGCAGTACTCTAGTCTGCATCTCCCCAAGGTAATACTTAAAATCTGGCCTGTTAGTGGGCCCTGAGGACCGGAGTTGAGGACCACTGGTCTACAGCACTTTCACTAGCATTTTACATTTGCATCTGTCCTTGAAGCCTATGAGGTACATTTTCAAGGGATAATTTCTGTTTTCTGCTGTTTGGCCCCATTGTTAGCAGCTATCTTTGCAGCCAACAAGTCTTTCCTGGCCACCGCTATATAGTCCTGTTTGAATGTGGGTCGCCTGCTCTACATTACCCTAAATGAAGAATCTTTCTCCCAGTAACAGAGCCAAAAGACTATATGGCAAGCTGCTGGAAATACAACTTTTGTTCAGATAAGGTATTCTGGTATATTGGCATTTTCAAAGCTGCTGGGACATCTACAAATGTATAATTATAGTGGAGTTATACTGTAAGTCTTGTCAAATATATCTGCTGACACATTGCATACTTGCTATTTAACTGCTTTCTGTCAGTGGGAGCTGGTCTTTTAAAGAAATCTTAACACCGGAGGAGTTTCCTGGGCTTCCCAATCATGTAATCACAGGCTGGCTGTCACAGTGGTCATGTGATCAGAGTTGTCCTACCTGCTCCTGATTGTAAACAATGACCTGGATATGTCAGGGGCAGTGGACAAGCTGCCACCAGTTGTATGCATTTAAGTGGCAGCATGGCATTAAGGCCTCATACACACTGGGTGTTTGCCCAGCTCTTCTAAATGCATTTCCCCTGGCAGGAGAAAAGCAGCATCAAAAACATGCCTAAAGCCACATTTTTGCAAAAGTGGTTAGGCGCATCTAAGCATTTGAAGTGCTTGGGCATTAATTCCTTTAAATGGGCAGAATAAGAATTGATTCTGGGCATTGCAATAAATGAACACCATTACACTTAACACGCCTAGCGCTTAAGCACATTTAGATGCTTTTTCATGTGTTTACACAAGTTTAGGCACATTGGGCATTTTTTCTACCAAAACACTGCTGCTCCTGAATGCATTGGTAGTGTTCATTTTCTCCCCTCTAAACGCTGGCAAATGCCCACATGTACATGGACACAGGCTAACATTGAGGGGCATTTAAAGGTAGAGGGTCATTTAAAGGTAGAACCCCCCCCCCCAGGTGCCTAATGTGCATGAGGCCAAAAGCCCACCACCATTCTCTGTATATGCATACGAGTGTCAGGAAGAGGTTCATTTCAGAATTCAGTTATGACTCTGTATGTTATCACATTTTAATGTTGAGTTCCACATTTTTTCAAATAAATGTTTTTTTATCTCAGCTTTGTAAATGGTTATTAGGAATTGCTACATTCAAAGGTCTAAAACAAGGAAACTATATAAATATACTGTATGTATATACAGTATAGCGAATGCAAATCTTTACATCAAGTTTTAAAGCATACAGTATACAGGGAATAAATCTTTTATTACATTTAAAAACCTTAGTCTGCACATTATTTATGTAAGCATGCTGCCATATACCCTATATACCATATGCTTTCTCATACTTTGCTTGGAAAATGGTTACTTTTATGCCAGTCCCCTACACTGTGTTCCCACTAAAGTTCAATGGTAAGCTGTGAAACATATTGCTACAACTATAAATTAGCTTTACTTTCAGGGCTCAGCTAAAAGCTATTTTATGCTTCAAAATACACTTTCAAAGCTCAGAGTGGGGCATAAATCAACTATAAAACAGCATCACAAATTTTCTGTTGGAATTACAGATATGCCTTCACTGCTCTTTCGAAGGCTTGATTACATCGAGAATAATGGGTAAGTAACTGTGCTATAGAGGTTCTCTCTTGACACAGTGCAAAATGTGTGATGACCCATATGCTTGAGAAATAAATGATGTCAAAGGGTATTTAGCCCTACTGGTGCCTTTAATACAACAACACAATGCAAGGCATTGTAGACCTCCCGTGCAATGAAAAATTACAAGAGAAACTGATTGTGACTGTTCTTTTATTGCTTATTCTTGGAACAGAAAAAAATAGAGAGCAAAAAGTTAAGTCAGTACAAGCTAATACAAACTTTGGTAGGATTGATCACATCAGAACCTAAACTACAGTAAGTAACATAGTAAGATAATAGGAATTCATAATGAAACAGTAGAACAATAGTAAGGTCAAATTTAAATCTGAACTCTAGACAGACAGATAAGCACACACATGATTATAAACTGCACTGTACAGGAAAAGTTTTACTTGTCAAAGGATTTGTTATGCCCCCCCCCCCCCAGTTCTTAAATTTACACAGTTCTGCTAGACAATACAGTCTGTCTGGCTTAGGTTAGGCTGCTTACAACAGCAAGGCTACCCAACAGTGGGTGCTCCAGCAGGTTACCAGGAAAATACATGCATATATAGAAGGGGAGCCAGGCCAAAACAATAAGATTCCAAATTCATTTATTGCTGTTGTGTTAAAAGACATCTAACACATTTTGGGGGTCAAAGGAACTCCTCCTTCATCAGGGCTGTGCAGGGAAGCTGATTTCTGGATTAGGATTCCTGGCCAGCAGTATCTGCACCAACAGTCAAAAAAAGAAGCCAGTCATGTTGTAGACCCAAACTTATATAGAAAAGGGGGGAGAGCCTCCTTTTTCTATATAAGTTTTGGTTTCCAACATAAATGACCTGCTTTTTATTTTGACTGCTGATGCAGATGCTGCTGGCAAAGAATCCTAATCCAGCAATCAGCTTCCCTGCAGAGAGAGATATTTGACCACCATCACACAACTCCAAACAAGTGCTAGAACCCATCACAATCCTTACTCATTGCAGCCAGCCGTGGAAGAATGAAACTCCTTGGAGGATGTAGAATTAGAGCCCTTTCAAATTTCCAACATTTTTAAAATCTCCCTGTTCAATAAGGAAGTCTAGTGAATTCTAAATGTGCTCTTCATCACAAGGTGGATTTAAAAAAAACAATGTGATAACTGCAAACAGTGCTCCAAATCGAGAGCCATCTATTAACAGCTTTGTTGTGTGTTGAGTGTATCGCATGCATTACAAATTAGTCAACTCTTTCTAGAGCTAAGCTAAATAGGCTAAAGTTATGGCAGATTTCCAGTGTTAATTTAAAGCATATCTATTGCTTCTCCCTGCCAGATCTTCCTTGTTTTACTATGAATTGAATTTGACATTACCAACAGAGTCACTTGATAATGAATCTGAGATTAAACATTGTACATTCAAATACAATGGTGTTTTATGAGCACAACTGTGTCTGAATTTGTGGTCTTCAGTTCACATAAGGAATGAGGTCTGTGCTTTTGTTTATGAAACAGCTTATGAGATGAGGGAATATCTCAATGCTAGTACACAAAAGGAACAAAGACACACTGAATTCTTTCATTCAACCTGGATATTCCATTTAGAAGCCAAGAAAACAAATAACATTTTAGAGAAGATAATTTTTGCAGTTGGTATGTGTACAGGCACACGTTTGTATAGTTGTGTTCTGTATGTTCTAAAATGTAGTCACAATAAGGTGAATGAAGCTTAGCAACTTTTTTTTTTTTAAATAAAATTGGGTGAGGGAAATATGTATCTAAAGCTTATTTTAAATAAGGTGGACATTGTTTATTATACAATAAATAGAACATGCCAGCCACTAGACAAGGTTTTTAAAAATTCCTTACCATAGCCTATTTGGCACATATTTCAATGTCTTCCTTTGTAAAGTATACACCAAGGATGTGGTGGGATGGGCCTGCTTGTGCCCAACATATAATTGAGTGATGTCCTATAAGCATTCATGTACTGTGAGGACCTGTGAAATGAAGATCTACTCTTATATGTTATTATATTATTAAATATTCATTAGGAAGCATATATAATGTAGTGGAAATACAACTTTTTCTTGCATTACTCTTTACTATTTACCATTACTGGTTATTAGTGTAACATGTATTCTGTTATTTTACAAGGGCTATGGGAACCCTACAATTTAATTTTGTCTAACATCCATCTATGAAAATATAAAAGGACAGCGCAAATTGGTTGTGATTAGCATACAATATGGTGGCAAACCAACAAAGTGCCTTAGATTAATAAATATGAAAATGAATATGAGACAGATGTACCTAAAAACCTTGTGAAATAACTTCCAATAAAAAAACAACTTTCAATACGTCTGTGATAACGCCTAGGAGGAGGGTGAAACGCGTTGACGCAATTTCCGGTCCCACGCTTGCTGTGACGTCATTTCCGGTAGCGGGGGAACGCACACCGGGACCAGGGGAGCACGCAGGACACCGTGATCTTTACGATCGGCTATACCAATTCAATGACTGTAACAGCCTGCTTTTAACCATGGAAATGTGAGTGATCCATATATGTTCTTAATAAATGTGTACTGTAGCAATATTACACTATTGTGAGCTTCTCCTTTCGCATATGGTCCTATCCTGCTGAGGTCATTGGAGGTCCCTAGATGGTCTTAACCAGCTACAAGGATTATTGCCTGGATTCCTTACCAGACCTAGCCTGTGCGACCCTTACACAGTACTGTCTAAGGGTCCATTTTGTCCGGTAAGTGTAACATCCTGGGGGAGAGGACAGTCACCATTTTTCACTACACCATGGCAGCATGATTTTGCATGGAATTTCTAGCACCTGAGCACTTTTTTGGTGGACTATCTTTCACTGGCTACTTGCTGAAGCACCTTTGAATTTTTATGCATCTTTGATTGACTTTTATTATAGTATTGATGGATTTATACCCTCATGGACTTTTCACATTCACCGCACAGGGTGCATGATATTGTTTTTTATTGAAAGTTGTTTTTTATTGGAAGTTATTTCACAAGGTTTTTAGGTACATCTGTCTCATATTAGTTTTCATATTTATTAATCTAAGGCACTTTGGTGGTTTGCCACCATATTGTATGCTAATCACAACCAATTTGCGCTGTCCTTTTATATTGTCACGTTTAAAATCCTTTTGATTTTTGCACAGCAGCACTTTTGAGTTTCACTTTAACACTCACATAGCGCAGCATTAATTTTTTATCTAACATCCATCTATGTTTTAAACTGAGATAGTATTAGTTGTACCAAATCATATTTGCCACCTATAATTATTGACAAGTCTAAGCTTAGAGAATGAAGATTACTACTATTATAAAAGTTAGATCCACAAAAGCTATTCTTCTCTGTTTGCCACTTAAATGGAAAAGAGAATTATGATAATAAAGTTTCTTCATTACAGCAGACAAGCACTTCTTGCTAATTTAATTCTTGCCTTTCGATCTGCTGTTGCATTACTACGAAACATAATCACAACTAGCTCTCATATTATAAAATGTATGTGCCATTTTCTACATCCGCACACTGCTGAGTAGAGAACTGGGGAGTTTTGGTTGCAGGAGGCTTAGCAAACCCAGCAGAAATTCAATGGACCCCAAATATCACACTGAACCCTACAGAAGTCTAAGAGAGCCAAATATTGCTATATATTTCTGGACCTTTTCAAGGCTAATTTCCTAGATTTTGATAAATGAAGAGCATGGTTGGCTGGGAACTGCCACGTACCAATGAAAAAATGGTAAAATCATGATGGTGAGGCAACATCATCTGGAGCCAGGTCTTGATAAATGCTGGATCTGCATCAATGGACAATGTGAGTGACTATGGATTTACATTGTGAATTATTGTTTACTTTTATAATGGAATTTTAATTAAAGGACTTTTTCATGGTGCGGGTGTCTATTTTTTATTTTGTTATTTTTTTTATTTGTTTTGGGAATTGGTGATAAGGGATACACATTTACCCTGTTGTCATAACCCTGTAGAAAGATGGATATCTTGGGACTAGAGATGGGCGAACTGTAGTAACCGAGCAAAAATTTGGCCCAAAAATTGCCTGTTTGCCCATTCGGCGAACACTCGCAGAGCGCTCCACAAAGCACTGCACATTGCAAGGGCATTCTAAGCCCTGATTGGACAAAATTTTGCCCAATCAGGGCACAGTAAATAGCTGTTGTTAAGGAACGGGGCCAGGAAGCCGGCCACCGCATCCTAAACAATGCATAAGTCAACAGCTGTAAAAGGGCTTCCCCCGCTGACAGCTGAATCAAAAAAACAATGCCGGTAAGAAAAAAATGTTTACAAAAAACAGCCTGGGCCCCCCCAATCCATACCAGGCCCTTCGGGGGAATATCACACCAAAATGAAAAAGAAAATGGTGTGGGGTCCTCCCCAAAATACATACCAGACCCTTATCTGAGCATGCAGTCTGGCAGGCCAGGAAAGGGGGGGACAAGTGAGCTCCCCTCCTCCTGAACCATACCATACCATCTCGGATCTCGCCCCACCTCATGTGAATGAGTAGGTACAATGTACCCCTACTCATTCACCAAAAAAGTTTCAAAAATAAACAAAAACAGTACACAGGTTTTGGACAAGTCCTTTTATTAAAAATAAATAAATAAATAAATAAATAAATCCTTTGTCAATCATAATGCTGCCACCACCGCCAGACCCGAAAAAGAAAAAAAATGCTTAGCCCACAAGGAAGGCTAACTGCCTACTGCAGGCTCTGCAGTTTGACAATTCTTATATAGGTAGGGGGCGGAGCCACATGGTGATGTCCCCTGGTGGCACTGTTCCCTTGTGACTTAACTGACCACTGCATGCTGGATCGATGACGACTGAAGAACTGTCAAACGGTGGAACCTACAGTAGGCAGCTAGCCTTCTTTAGGGGCGGAGCGTTTTTTTTTTCTTTTTTCAGGTGAAAGTGGTGGCAGCCGCATAATTAATGATGGATCTACTTCAGGGACATTGGGTTTTTTTTTGTTTAGCACCCTACAGGTAGGTGCTAGGTAAATGTATAGTGGGCCTTGTATGCCTAACAGCAGGGCTGTGTCTTATTTAGCTAGGGTGCCAGGGCTTCCAGATGTGCCTGCTGAGGGGAGAAGTATCCCCACTGGCTCCTGTGAGAGGCTTATCATAGGGCAGTGTGGGAAGCCCAATCAGTGGACACATCCCAGCTTTTAACTACCCCAGAAGGCAGATTATGCTGCAAAGGATTCTTGGAGTGGATATAAGTTTGGGGGGAAGTGCGTGGCACAGTGTCTTTTGTGGGAGCAGAGTCCCAGGAAGGAGAGTGTGGCTGTCTCTCCTCCTGTCAGAGAAAGGTGGATGTCTCAGGGTGTCGCCTGAGTATCCAGAGAGAGTGCTGAGTTGAGCTGAGGGGATCCGGTGTGCTGAGAGCCTGAGGAGGGTGAGAGAGGAGTCCAGTCCCAGGAAAGCCTACACAGGGCATGAGTACTGCGGATTGCCCCTGGGGGTCCGCCTAAAGTTAGAGGGGACCACTCTGGAAGATGTTCTGGGATCCAGTGTCAGCTAGCTGTAAAGGGGTACCTAGGTTTAGGACCCTGACATTACAGAGGGGATGCATAGTTAGTGGACCATGAAGAGTTCAAGGACAAAGAGGGCACCTGCAGTTGGGCCCTGAATTGTACAGAGAGTGTCAGTTAAAGTTACAGCCATACAAAATTCTACATCATACTACTTCAAGCCAGGCAAGGCCGGGGAAAGTATTCAGTGACTTTTGCAGTACAGCAGTGTCAGAAGTTCTACAGTTCTCAGTCCTGGATCTTCTGGACTACTATACGAGGATTCAGCACTTCCATTGTTTTACAGAGTGTTCTCAGTGTTAGTGAGCGTTGGCTGGTGCCGGCTGGCGTCAAGGAAGCGCCAACGGGCATTTTCCAGAAGCAAAGTCCCAAATGTAATTAGTTGGAGCCTAAAGGAGTACCCCACTCATTCCCTTCTCCCATACCATTAAATCCAATACAAAACCATAAACAAAGATGCCGGAGTTGTCGCTGCTTTAGTTTTCACACCCAGAGTCACAGCTCACATGGGCTGGAGAGGTTACCGGTACTGATGGCAGACCCACATCAGGCCATAGGCCTGGAAAACTTGCTACATTTGTTTTCTTGTTTTTTTTAATAAAGGATTGTGTACTGTTTTTATTTATTTTTGACACTTTTTTGTTGAATGAGTAGGGGTACAATGTACACCATGCTCATTCACATGGGAGGGGCAGGGATCTGGGGGGGCCCCCTTGTTAAAGGGAGCTTCTAGATTCAGATAAGCCCCTTGCCCACAGACAACTACAGCCCAGGATTGTCGGGAAGAGGCCCTTGTCCCAAGCAACATGGTGACAAGGTGCTATCATGTTAAAAGGAATGTGGCCTGGTATGGTTCAGGAGGGGGTGCTCACTCATCCCCCCTCTTTCCAGACCTGCGGGGCTGCGTGCTCAGATTTCTTGTATGAATTTTAGGGGGACGACACACACTTTTTTTTTTTTTTTAAATGTAACGTGTTTTGGTAAACAAAAAAATTGTATTGCCGAGTGCTGGCAATAGCTTGCAGCCACAAAGTACATTTATTTGCATTTTTTTTTCTGAAATATCAGTTTTGTTGAAGCTGCCTCTATACAGGGTACAGATGCGCCACTTTACAGGCAGACTAAGGGGACCCCCCCCCCAGGCACTATATTTAAAGGAATTATTCATTTTTATTGTTTCATTTTAAGCATCATTAAAATCACTGCTCCTTTAACCACTTGCCTACAGTGCACTTTCACCCCCTTCCTGCCCAGACCGATTTTCAGCTTTCAGCGCTCTCACATTTTGACTGAGAATTACTCAGTCATGCAACACTGTACCCATACAAAAATTGTGTCCTTTTTTCACACAAATAGAGCTTTCTTTTGATGGTATTTGATCAATACTGGGTTTTTTATTTTTTGTGCTATAAATAAAAAAAGACTGAAAATATTGTGAAAAAACGCATTTTTCTTTGTTTCTGTCATAAAATTTTGCAAATTAGTAATTATTCTTCACAAATTTTGGCCAAAATTTATACTGCTACTTATCTTTGGTAAAAATAACCCAAGTAAGTGTATATTATTTGGTCTTTGTGAAAGTTATAGAGTCCACAAGCTATGGTGCGAATCATTGAAAATTGATCACACTTGATCACACCTGATGTACTGAAGGCCTATCTCATTTCTTGAGACACTAAAAAGTCAGGAAAGTACAAATACCCCCCAAATGACCCCTTTTTGGAAAGTAGACATTCCAATGTATTTAATAAGGGGCATGGTGAGTTTTTTGAAGTTGTAATTTTTTCCCACAATGCTTTGCAAAATGAAGATTTTTATTTTTTTTTTTTATTTTTTTTTACAAATTGCCGTATTAACAGGTTATTTCTCTCACACAGCACATGTATACTTGCAACTACACCCCAAAACACATTCTACTACTCCTCCTGAGTATGGCGATACCACATGTGTGAGACTTTTTCACAGCCTGGCCACATACAGAGGCCTAACATTCAAGTAGCCCCGTCCGGCATTCTAGGAGCACAAATTACACATATAATTTCCTGACAACCTATCGCACTTTTGAAGGCCCTGGAGCACCAGGACAATGGAAACCCCCATAAAATTACCCCATTTTAGAAAGCAAACAGCCCAACGTATAATTTTTGAGGCATAATGAGTCTTTTGAATATGTCATTTTTTTCCACAAGTTTTTGGAAAATGTGGAAAGAAAATGAAAACACATTTTTTTTACACAAAGCTGTCCATTTATGCAATATTTCTAACACATAGCATGTACATAGCAAAAATTGCACCCCAAAATACATTCTGCTATTCCTCCTGAGTATGGCGATACCACATGTGAAACACTTTTTCACAGCCTGGCCACATACATAGGCCTAACATCCAAGTAGCGCTTTACACAAAGTTGTCCATTTATCCACTTTAAGACTGGGCCTATTTTTGACACTTGGTGTTTACAATCTAAAATCATTTTTTTTTGCTAGAAAACTACTTGGAACCCCCAAACATTATATATTTTTTTTTAGCAGAGACCCTAGAGAATAAAATGGAGATTGTTGCAATATTTTTTATCACACCATATTTGCGCAGCAGTCTTCCAAATGCGTTTTTTTTGAAAAAAAATTAACTTTTTTGAACTAAAACATAAGAAAACAGTAAATTTAGCACAATTTTTTTCCATAATGTGAAAGATAATGTTACGCCGAGTAATTAGATACCCAACATGTCATGCTTCAAAATTGCGCATGCTCACAGAATGGCGCCAAACATTGGTACTTAAAAATCCCCATAGGCAACATTTTAAAAATTTCTGCAGGTTACTAGCTTAGAGTTACAGAGGAGGTCTAGGGCTCAAATTATTGCTCTCGCTCTAACGATCGCGGCGATACCTCACATGTATGGTTTGAACACCGTATACATATGTGGGCGGGACTTGCGTATGCGTTTGCTTCTGCGCGCGAGCTAACGGGGACAGGGCGCTTTAATTTTTTTTTTTTTTTTTCCTATTTATTTTATTTATTATTTTTTTATTTTTACACAGTTTAAAAAAAAAATGTTTTGATCATTTTTATTCCTATTACAAGGAATGTAAACATCTCTTGTAATAGAAATAGGCATGACAGTCCCCCTTTATTGTGAGATCTGGGGTCAAAAAGACCTCACACCTCACAACTACACTAAAAAAGCAAAAAAAAAAAAAAATTGTTGAAAGAGGAAAAAAAAAAAGCAAAAAAAAAAAACGGCCCTTTAAACCGGTTGCTAGGCAACGTCTTTTGACGTAGCTCCGGTCCTCCAAGACCATAGAGTTGAATGAGGGCCATCTTGCCCTCACTCGACTTCCTGTCTCTGAGGATCCGGGACCGGATAGTTTTCCCCGCTGCTGGCGGGTCCGGTAAGCTGGGAAAACGTCTGGGATGCGGCAGGAGGGGGGGGCACCTCTTCCCCTGCACCGTAAGGGTAATTCCGCGGTGAATCCGCCACTGGGACCATCCTTATCTGAAAGCCGACCGCCCGCCGTTTCAAAAAATACTGGGGTTATGGGGGCTATCTGCTGCCATAACCCCAGTATTTAGCTTTTAATGGCCGACGCATATAGTCGTTAGGCGGTCAGTAAGTGGTTGCATGTATATGGCAAACAGGTGACGATGACTGATGGGGTGACAGGTGACGATGACTGATGGGGTGACAGGTGACGATGACTGATGGGGTGACAGGTGATGATGATTGATGAGGTGACAGGTGACGATGATTGATGAGGTGACAAGTGACGATGATTGATGGGGTGACAGATGACAATCACTGACGGGGTGACATGTGACGATGATTGATGGGGTGACAAGTGACGATCACTGATGGGGTGTCAAGTGACGATGATTGGTAGGGTGACAGGTGACGATGACTGATGGGGTGACAGGTGACGATGACTGATGGGGTGACAGGTGACGGTGATTGATGGGGTGACAGGTGACGGGCGATGGTCACTGATGGGTGACAGGTGACGGTGCACGGCGGTACTGATGGCAGTCTCTGGTGACCGGTGAACTTTAGGCTATGTTCACATGTGAGCGTAGCGATCATGGGCAGAATCACTGCGATTCTGCCCGTGATCCAGAAATCATTGCAAATCGCGGGACGCCTGTGCGTTGCCTGTGATTTGCAATAGCACCCCAAACGCTGTGCGATGTTGCAGCGATTTCCGCCTGCCGAATCGAGGTAACATCAAGCAAACAACGCATGACGCCCCAAAGAAACTCTTGTACCTTTTTTGGGCGTCATGCGATGTTTGTGCGATGTTACCGTGATTCGGCAGGCGGAAATGGCGGCAACATCGCACAGCGTTTGGGGTGCTATTGCAAATCACGGGCAGCGCACAGGCGTCCCGCAATTTGCAATGATTTCTGGATCACGGGCAGAATCGCGGTTATTCTGCCTGCGATCGCTACTCTCACATGTGAACGTTATGGGTGTCAATTTCTGGGCACTGATGAGGTGACTGTTGGGTGACAGGGGACATTGGGGGGGGGGGCTGAGGACTGTGTGGGGACCTTTATTTGTGTGCTTTTTACTTTTTACAGGGGTACAGAGCAGTAACTCACTATTTCTAGCTCTTCTCCCCTCATACTGGAAACTGTATGAGGGGAGAAGAGCTAGTAACAGTCAGTTACTGCTCTTTGTTTACATTTTCTGATCGGCTGTGAATGGATTCACAGCCGATCACATAGTAAACAGTCACTGTCAGTGACTGTTTACTACCGTTGGTGACAGCTGTGTTCCTACGGAACACAGTGCCACCGACATGACCGCGCTGCGCGCTCCCGATCGCGCATGCGCGGTCATCTCCCGGGTGCCTCCATTGTGATCGGCTGTGTCATTGGAACACAGCCGATTACGTGGGAAACAGCCATGCCTATTGGCTGTTTCCCCCTGCCGGTGATCGGCTGTGTCCCGGGGACACGCCAACACCGGCAATGCACGGCGGCGCGCCCGCGATCGCGCGCCTGCCCTGCTTGAATGGGCGGACGTCATATGACGGCCGCCCAGGATAATAGCCGCACCGTCCCGCCGTCATATGACGGCGGGCGGGCGGTAAGTGGTTAAAAACATTTTTTTTTTATTTTGTATTGATACATGTCCTCCAGGGCAGTGTCCAGGTCCCTACCCTTTTGCATGGCCAATAACTTGCATTTATCAAAATGTCCTATAGACTTTAATAGAGTTCAAGGCTCAGGGCTGAACTTTTCCCCTGTTTGGGTGTGAAGCGAACAGGGGGTGTTAGGCTCATCTCCGCTGGGAACCCTATTTAAAAAAAAAATGCTTGAAAACCTCCACATTCTCCAAAAGGGATGTTTGAGTCTGCCAGGGGGACTTATCATAATCTGGACACCAACTTATATAAGGGCCCCCGGATATTTAGCCACTTCCTGGGTAATAAGTATGACATACATTAGAACCCCTTATTGCATATTCTCAAAGAAAGTAAAAACCAAAAATGTTTGTACACGAATACCATAAAAAGTCCCTTAATTAACATTCAATACAAAAATAACCAAAGTTCCCCAAAATCCATTGTAAATCATATCATCCAATGATGTGAATCTAGAGTCAGTTATGATTGGTATGACACCCTGCCACCTGACAATCCTGCCTTGCCACTTTGACAACCCCCTTACTCATGATGTTGACACACCAGGGTACCCTAAAAAAATAACAGATCCCCGGCCAGCTTTTGTTTGTAAATAAACAAGTCGGGCATCCTGGGTGATGTCAATTACAAAATGTGGCCATGGCCATATTTGGTCAATGACTCTCAGCTTCCTTGGCTGTTTTTTTTACAAAAAGGAGCCAGCCAGGATTTGCCATTTTGCAGTAGTGGCAGTACCACCACAAAATAACAGATCCCTGGATAGCTAATGTTTGTAAATGATCCAGCTGGGACCTCATCCAGTGCTGTTGCCACTAAATGACAAGTTTGTTTACAAACAGCAGCCAGAAATTCATGCAGGCAAACTAGGCAAATATGGCCATATTGTTCAGCTGTTTGTTAAACTCTGGACAGGCTGGATTTACCTCTATAGCGCACAAACCTTAAGGAGCCATTTGTGCCAGGGTCATATTTAGATATGCTGCAAGCAAAGTTCAATGTACCAGAACACTGAACAATGAATGCTATGCTTATAGCTGACATGTATTGAGCAACTTGGCTCAGAGACACTAGTAAGCGGGTACAGGCAGTACTCCTGTACCAGGCCCAAGACCCAACAGCTAGCAGAATACCTCTGCCTCACTCTAACTGGGAGGGAGGCAGGTAGATGATGTGAACCATCTGATCAGATAGGGCATACAAGGCCCCATGATTTGTAATGGTGACTCTGATTTGGCTCAGGGGTGCTTTTTGGAACCAGTTCTCAATACAACATTGTGGGCATTAGTTATGCATACCATGTACCCCATTTTGAGGACCATGTGTACAAATCCCCCCTGTAACTTACTAATAGGAAAGAGATAAAAAATATATTGTTTGTGATACAGGTCAGTGGTGATCGTATTGCTTACCTAACAAGTAACAAATGGAGATTAAGAAGTTTTAAAAGGGAAGTTTAGGCTTTTAAATGGGTCTTCTCTATACGTGGGAAATACACAATCTTAATGCAAATAATGTTATTACATTTTTTAATGTATATACAATCTTGTATCTATGTATATTTTATAAATGTATATATACATGGGGCTGTCATATTTGTATATCACATGTGCAGACTTTACTTCCTGCTTATTAGGGATGATCGAACTTTTGAACAGTTCGGTTCGACCAGAACACCCAAATTTCGGTGTTTGGTTCGGATTCCAGAACCCCATTGAAATCAATGGGACCCGAACTTCTGGAATCAAAAAACACCATTTTGAAGCCCTAAAACCCAACAAATGCCCCTAAAAAGTGCCTAGGGTTCTGGGTCATGCCCCAGGGACTATTTTTAATACAAAAAAAATGTTGTTTTTGATAAAGAGCCAATTATTGAAAAAATTATTGAAAAAAAAAGAGATTTCTTTGGATTTAGTGTCTGGTGGGTCTAAAAAGTGTACCTGTGAAGTTTCAGCTCTGTAGCATGTGCAGAACCTTAAAAAAAGATAATTTTTCTTAGAATTTCAGTAGCGCAAGGATGGTGTTACTCTCCTTTCACACCTATATGTGTATATATATATATATATATATATATATATATATATATATATATATATCTGTGTGTGTGTGTATATATACCCCTATACAGAAGTTCAGATGTCATGCGTGCCTCAAAAGACGCCCAAAAAACACCCATTAAACGACTGAAACAAAAACGCCCAGGTGTGAAAGGAGGGTAACACCATGCCTGCGCTACTGAAATTATAAGAAAAATTATCTTTTTTTTCTGGTTCTGGACATTCTACAGAGCTGAAACTTCACAGGTACACTTTTTAGACCCCCCAGACACTAAATCCAAAGAAATCTAAATTTTTTTTTCAATCATTTTTTCAATAATTGGCTCTCTATCAAAAATGACAATTTTTAAGAACTTTTTTTGTGTGAAAAATAGTCCCTGGGGCATGACCCAGAACCCTAGGCACTTTTTAGGGGCATTTATTGGGTTTTAGGGCTTTCAAAATTGTGTTTTTTTGATTCCATATATATATATATATCTCTAACAAAAACGAAAATTTTTAAGAACTTTTTTTGTGAGAAAAATAGTCCATGGGGCATGACCCAGAACCCTAGGCACTTTTTAGGGGCATTTATTGGGTTTTAGGGCTTCAAAATTGTGTTTTTTGATTCCATATATATATATATATATCTACATTACGGTTACCCTGACATGGAAGAGTTCGGTCACTCTGGCATAGCAGAGTCAGTTTACCATTAACTACACCATGGTCACCCTGACACTAAAACTTTCCCTACAGAAACTAGATTATTGAATCTAACTATAGTGGTATATAGTACCCTAACTACACTGCATATCCCTTTCCTCACACTAATAATTGCAAAATGACACTGGAGCAGCAGGAGTAACAGAAATGCTTCCACTCTATTGCACAGCCTCTCTATTACAGTGCTAGAGATTTGGCAGGGCTATGTTATATACTGGGAGGCGTATTCACTCCTGATTGGCCTCTGGACCCCCTAGTCACGCCAATCTGATTTTACTGATGTTTCTGGGCCAATCACAGGCTTTTAAAGCCCAGTTCCTGTCCCATTGTATTTTGGGCGGTTCTGGTGGCCGAATTTCGAACAGCCAATGTTCGGGTCGAACCGATGGTCGTCCTGAACCGTTCGATCATCCCTACTGCTTATCAGTACTGCGAAAAGTATGCCTTGCTTTTTCTCTTATATAAGAAATAGGGGTTAACTTACTAAAACTGGAGAGTGCAAAATCTGGTGCAGTTCTGCATAAAAAAACAATCAGCTTCCAGGTTTTTTTTTTTGCCAAAGCTTTACTGAACAAGCTGAAGTTAGAAGCTGATTGGCTATCATGATTTTGCAATCTCCAGTTTCAATAAAGCAGCCCCATAGTCGTTTAGACAGGGTACTTCTAATTGAATAAAATTAAGCTTCCTACAGTATTTAATGATGTAAAACACCCAAAAGGCTCCTGGCTGCTAGAAACCGTGTGATCTGCACTGCTTTGGCTTTAGTTTACATAAAGTTTGGGAGCAACAATTTTTTTATACAGAAAGAGAGAGTTACTTTTTTTTTACTCAAAATAATCATGTTATTTGAAATAGCTTACATGCTCCCCACTGAATCATGTGAAGTACGGATTTTAAAATTAGGCCCACTTTACTAAAACAGCCTGCTTCCATTTCGCAAACATATTTATGAATACAGATCTACAAGTATTTGTTGCTGAGCATATTAATAAAAGAACTAAGTAAACATAGTAAAAACATTAACAAATAATAACAATCTGGAGATTTTCACAGAGAAGACAATAGGAAATAAAATAGTATTGAAAATATTTTAGCTACCCAGAACATCATATTTTCACATTTGAGTAAAATTGATATTGAGTGGAAATATGTCACTATGTTGAGATTTTCTTGTTTATAGCTCCTTGGAGTGTTCTGCTTCTCGGGGGAATACAATACTAAATTTGGTTGTCGACACATATTTAAGGCTGTAAACTGAGGTTGTAGAAGGAGAATGTAGAAATATATTTTTGGAACTGTATTGGTTATCAAGTAAGTAAGAAACATATGTACTACAAAAAAATAAATAATTAGGCACGTAAAAGAAAAAAAAAATGTTAAAGCATTGGCAATTAGGGTTTTTTTTTTTTTTACAGCTAAAGAACTGCAAAAAGTACCTTTGTAGTCAGGTTCCCCTGCACTGAAAGGATTAAATAGCCATTATTTCTAAGAGTATTGAATAAGGCATTTTATTTACTGTATTGATCTGGCTAGCTTCTGCACTGTCCTCTTCTCTTTTGAAAGAAAAAGCATCCAAGAGGCGTGAACTTTGATGTGAGTTGATAAGTAGTGAGAGGGCAAAAACATTCAGAGAGCTCACTGGCTTAGTTAAGGATGATCACGACAGGGTTTACCCCCCCCCCCCGTCAGAGTATACAGCAGGTTACCAGAAAATACATGCACCAATGGAAGGAGCACCAGACTAAATGATAAAAGAGTTCAAGTTAAATTATTAGTTTACACTAAAAAATAGCTACATTTTGAGTCCAGTCAAGGTCCTCATTTATATGAAGCCCTGATGAAGGGTGAATTTCTTCTGGCTACTGGAACACATCTGTTTTTGTGTGTAAACCAATAAATAAGCTTGGACTCTTGTATCATTTGCTCATTCCACGGCTGCATATTTTTTTTTCCTAGTCCTCTTTTCTATGGCTCTTTGGTACCTCTGTGCAATGCATGTCTATTAATCCTGCATTGTACATGAAGGAGGAGAGCATGTGACCGCATCTGAAAATATCTTAAAGAGGCAACATTGTGGGGCTGGTAGCATGTTTGGAGACAACCTGGTGGATCCGGAAATAAAGTATGTATTATTCCTTATTCCTGTACCCCCTAGACTTATTGAGCAGGTAACCCTTGCAGTGTGGGGACCCCAACTGCAAGTTTTTTTTTTCCACCCTACAGTGCAGCTTTAATATATGCCACATAATATAAATGAGTGTTTATGTGTTAACTAAATTACCTGTGGATAAAGAATTCTATATATGGAGGCTATATATTAATTTATTGTAGTTATTTTTTGTTTATTTATTTATTTTTCTATTGGGTAAACTGGATGGACTGTCTTTTTTCAACCTAACTATGTAATATCAATGATGTAGAAAACATGGTAACATGATAGAGAAACTAAAGAGTGGATTTACCAGGGAAAAAACTGAGAGGTCTTCATATTAAACATTTTCAGAGCCCCGTGCAGTACAATTAATAAAATAAGGGGTTAATTTAAATTAGGGGTGTATGCAGCCTTGGAACGAGTTGTATATAAAGGATTTTGCGTGGCAATGTGACATTTCCTAAATACATTCAGGACGTGAACTTTGATGTTCCAATTTTTTATGTTAGCTAAATAAAGGACTTGCATGAAGAGAACAATACAGCAGATGGAATAGAAAACAAGGCACAAAAGTTTATTATATATTATTATATAATATATTATTATTTAGCGCAAAATAGTATATGAACACACAGCTGGCAAATAAAGGGTAGAAGCAATCATGGTTAAAGCGGAGCTCCACCCAAAAGGGGAAGCTCTGCTTGTTTGCCTCCTCCCCCCCTCCGCTGCCACATTTAGCAGCTTCCGGGGGGGGGGGGGGGGGGTACCTATCAAAGAGTTCCCCCGGAAGTTTGCCCCCCCCCCTCCACTGCCACATTTACCAGCTTTTGGGGGAGGGGGAAGGGTACCTGTCAAAGAGGTTCCCCGGAACAGGGAACCTGTTATAAAGCAGCAAGGCTTCACTGCTGGGTTTCCTTACAAGGTATAGCAATGGCAGCACCCGAGGACCAATTGAAAAATCTGCTGGGGTGCTGACATGGCGGGATCCCTGAATAGGTAAATGTCCTAATATTAAAAGTCAACAGCCACATAGACCCTGTTCTATATTTTACCCCTTTAGTTACACCATAGAGTGTCTTATTTCTGCCTTTCCAAGTAATATACTATATGATCTCTGTTGCTCTCCACCTACTGCATTCCTTCTGAAGTAAGCTAACTTCATAATAATGATAGTGAGCACAATTCAGACTGCAATAACAACCTAAAAACATTTTTCTACAGATAGTTTAAAAAGAATATATTTCTCTTTACATGTGTGTGTTTTTTTTTCAATAAAATACATTTCCTTCTATCTTGTAAGCAGATACCAGAATCCGCAAAGCAAGGAATAAGCCTGACTCGACTGACTTTCTCTTTGATTCCAGTGGCACCCCTGCAGTGCAGAGACAGGCTGAATGCTGAAGAAACATCGAATATGCAAACTTTTGATACATTTTTTAAAATGACTGCACCCATAGCAAGGTTTAAGGGAATAAGAACATGAAAGCAAGAGCTGTACAAATGAGATGCCCTTCCTGAAAACTACATTTTAAGTACCAATTTCTGTATCCACTCAAGCCCCCCAGTTTACCCCAAATTGACAGCAATTTTTTCTTCCTTTAATCATTGACAAAGAAATGATTTAGTCTTCAGAGATATTACTAACTGGGTTCACTGAGCCCTTCACTTTCAAATCCTTGAATTCAGTTTGCACTGGTGCATTTTTTTTTCTTCAAAAAAAAGGTTGAAAAAATAATCTGTTAGTTTTTAAAACTGAAAAGCACTGAAAAGTCCTTCACTAAAACTAAAACTTAAGAAAACCTAAAAAAAAATGAACAAAAATGTAAATTCATTTTAAGCTTTTACTACGAATGTAGAACCAGTTTGACATGTGCAGAATGGATACATTTGTTTAGTTTCAGATAGATTTGGTATGTTGCTAATTTCATTTTGTTGAATCGTTTTGGAAATTCCAAATATTCATAACAATTCCAATTCAGATTGGTTGAAAAATGATCGATTGATTCAAATTTTATGTGAAGAATAGCTGCTGGTTAAGGAGTGGTCCGGGAAGCCTTAACAATGGATGGCTAATCAGCTGTCAGTAGGCTTCCTCACTGACAGCTGACATATAAACAACAGAACGCTGGCAATAAAAAATTCAAGAAAAAAAAACAGCATGGGGTTCCTTTACCAATGCATATCAGGCCCTTTGGGTCGGGCATTGATTTTAATGGGAACCCCATGCCAAAACAAAAAAAAAAAAATGGTGTGGGTCCCCCAAAACCAGGCCACCATACCCCCCATACTATACCCCCCCCCCCCCCACTGGGACAGGGGCTTTTGGAGAGGACTAGGAGCAAGCCTCTTACCCACTGATTATGGCCTAGGAAGAAAGAAGATCATTCTCTAATGATGGACCACCACTTAATGGATGCTTAGAGTGAGGCTTGGATTACTTCTCTTAGTAAGGACAATAAAGAAATCTACGATACATATATTCCTCTGTATCAGAATGATGGAACATTGTATGAGCTTTGCCTCATAGTCTATTGTAGGTAGGAGGCGGACAGTCTTCTACTGGGGTCTCCTGCTATTGTCTGAAGGTGTTATGTATTTTCTGCACTGGAAAACTCATAGCAGATGGTAATCTCATCAACTCACGCCACGTATCTTTCACTCATTGTTAATTGTGCTAATTAACACACCTATTGCCTGCTAGCAAACAACTGAATGAAGATCATGCAGACAGACACGTGACATGCTTGTGCTTATAATATTGTGTATTGCACTTTGTGAGCTTGATGACAGCAAGTCTGACCTGAAATGAGATCCCTGATTGTCCAGGTGGCCAAAAAACTTAATGTTTATATTGTTAATTATATTTCTGTATACAGTTTGTATACATATTTGCATATGATAATGTGATCACCCTCAGCTGAGTGTGTAGTGTATAAAAAGCCTGTATTCTTGTTCAATAAACAGTTCCAGTTTTTCAGCTAAATGAGTCCCGTCTAGTTCCTTGTTGCAATATGCGGCTATAATATCAGATATCTATGTTCAGACTGGAGGAAGTGGTATACTGACCTAAACACTCAAGTCGAGTGTGGGAAGGTTTTGTCGCAATGGGGACAAGGGCCTTTTCCCCACAACCCTGGCCAGTGGTTGTGGGGGTCTGCGGGTGGGGGGCATATCGGAATCTGGAAGCCCCCTTTAACAAGGGGCCCCCAGATCCTGCCCCCCATATGGTACATAGAACCTCTACCAATTTACCAAAACTTCCCTGCCCCAAAGCAGCCCCCCATGTTGAGGGCATGTGGCCTGGTATGGTTCAGGAGAGGGGGTGCTCACTTGCCCCCCCCTTTCCTGGCCTGTAAAGTTGCATGCTCGGATAAGGGTCTGGTATGAATTTTGGGGGGACCCCATGCTGTTTAAAAAATGGCCTGGGGTTCCCCTTACAATTTATACTAGACCTAGGGGCCTGGTATAGATTTTAGGGGAACCTCATGCCAAAAAAAAAAAAAACAGATTAACGGAATAACAAGAGGGCCACAAGATCCTGCCCCCATATGCTACATAGTACCTCTACCTATTTATCAAACCCCGCTGCCCCACACCCCCCTATGTTAAGGCCATCTGGCCTAGTATGGTTAAGGAGGGAGGCACTCGCTTGCCACTCCTTTCCTGGCCTGCCAAGTTACATGCTCAGATAAGGATCTGGCACAAGTTTTTTGGGGACTCCACACCATTTTTTTTAACTTGGTGTGAGGTTCTCCTTAAAATCCATACCAGACTTAAGGCTCTGGTATGGATTTTGGGGGGGGGGTGCAATATTTTTATTTTAGCATGGGGTTCCCCTTAAAACCCATACCAGATCCAAAGGTATGCATTGGGAGGGACCACACACTGTTTTTTAAAAATACATTTTTAAAGCTATTCTAAATAAGCAATGCTAAAAATAGGGATAAGGGCCTCTTCCCTACAAACCTGGCCAGTGGTTGTGGGGGCCTGCGGGTGGGGGCTTATCACAATCTTAAAGCCCTCTTTAACAAGGGGGGCTACAGATCCCGGCACCTCTCCTATGTGAATGAGTTCACATAGAAAGCAAATAAAAACACAAGTTTATGACAAGTCCTTTATTAAAAAAATAAAAAAGTCCCCCCGGTGTAGATCCATCATCAATCACACCACCCGCCGCCACCACCACCGACCAGAAAAAAAGAAAAAAAAACCCAGTCCCAACGAAGAGTCCCACCACCTGCCTGCTCCACAGTCTGGCAATTCTTAAATAACTATGATCGGGGGACACCCGAAGATGTCACTTGGTGGCCCCACCCATTCTGATGTCACAAGGGGCAGGGTCACCCGATTATGTCATCAGGTGACTCTGCCCCTAGGTTATTTAACAAATATTAGATGGTGGAGAAGGCAGATGGCAGGAGCCTTCGATGAGACCAGAGAATTTTATTTTACTTTTTTTGGGTCTGGTGATGTGGCGGGTGTCTCGATTGACCATGGAATTATACTGGGGTACACTTATTTTTTGTTTTTTAATAAAGGACTTGTCAAAAACTCGTGTTGTGTCTTTACTCACTTTATACACATTTTTGGTGAATGCTCATTCACATGGGGGGGACGTGATCTAGGGGCCTCCTTGATAAACGGGGCTTCCAGATTCCGACAAGCCTCGCAGAACCACTGGCCACTGGGGACGAGATCCTTAGTCCCCATCAACATGGGGACAAGATGCTTTAGGTTGGGGGCAGAGCCCCCTGCCCCACAGGACCACTATGTTGAGACAATGTAGCCTGTCTGGTATGGTTCAGGAGGGAGGCTGGTCGCTCATCCCACCCCTCCCCTCTTTCCAGGCCTGCCAGGCTGCATGCTCAGAAAAGAGTCTGATTTGTATGTTGGGGTGACTCCACACCATTTTTAATTTTTTTGGTATGGATTGGGGGGGGGGGGGCTTTGCGGCTCACTCTGTAACAACCAGCTATTCTTCACACAGAATTTCAATTGGTTGATTATTTTTCGACAGATCCGAATTCGAAAATATATAAAATTCATTAGAAAACAAATATACAAAACTAAATTAAATTAATTTCAGTTAAATTACTATTACTTTTTCATTATTTCATCAATAAACACAAATTAATCTGAATATATATAATCGGACACAAGTGAATTGCACATGTCTTGAACCAATTTTGCTTTTGTTCATGTACTCTGAGGCATCAGGACGCTGCAGTGCTATACAAAGAACATTTTTTTGTGTCATATTCTGAGTTTTAAGAGGGCTGTTATGCATAAATAAGGCAAACAAACACCTAAAAACAGAACTAGATGCAATGGGGTTGATATGCTAAAGGTAAATAGGCTATTCATTTTGCAAAGGAATTTTCCCTTTGCTTAGTAAATGAGGTGAAACCCTTCTGCTCTTTAGCATCCAATCATGTGAAAGCAAAAATAATATTTTTTATGTTTTTATGTACCGCACATGTGACTGGGTATTCTATTCAAAATGAAATGTCACCACATTCACTAAACTAAGGAAAAAATTCCTTTGCAAATTGAAAAGCCTATTTTCCTGTATTGAATCAACCCCAATGTGTATAGCACTGCCACTAATGAAAATGTACATATAAAGTTAACACATATGTGCCAATATGTCTCATGACACATAAAAAAAACGGAGTATAACAATAAATAGAGTCCTAAACTTAAAGTCTGTGTTTAAAGTGTAATCCAACACCTAGTTTCTCTGGACTTGAATTAAAGGGTTTGAATAATCTTTTATAACTTTATAATCTTTATATATCTTTTATAATCTTTTATAACATTGAGTTTTTTTTTTTTTTTCTTTTCAGTGGGTGTTTTTTTTTATGGGTGAAGGAAGTACATGCTGTGCTGAATGCAGCACTGAAAATGTTGGAAGCGGTGTAGAATTCAATGTTTTCAATTTTTGTTCTATGAAGACTCCTATGAAGTAATGCATGCTGGGAAAATTCTGCAGCAACAAGTAAAGTTCAAAAAAACACAAGGAGGATCCCACTGCTTGTTCTATCACTTTTTCTGTAAAACTTGTTCCAGTAGGTCCAAAACAGCTCACTGTATTAACCACTTCTGGACCAGAATGTTTTACCCCCCAGGCCATTTTTTGCGATTCAGCACTGGGTTACTTTAACTAAAAATTGCTCGGTCATGTGATGCTGCACCCAAATAAAATTGATGTCCTTTTTAGAGCATTCTTTTGGTGGTATTTGATCACCTGTGCAATTTTTATTTTTTGCGCTATAAACAAAAAAGGGTGACAATTCTGAAAAAAAAAACAATATTTTTCACTTTCTGCTATATAACATTCCCAATAATAATAATAAAAAAAAAAAAATCAAATTTTTTCATCATTTTAGGCCAATATGTATTCTGCTACATATTTTTGGTAAAAAAAATCCCAAAAGTGTATATTGATTGGTTTGAGCAAAAGTTATCATGTCTACAAACTAGGGGAAAGATTAATGTCATTTTTATTTATTTATTTACTTTTACTAGTAATGGGGGCAATCTGCGATTTTTAGCAGGACTGCGACATTGTGGCAAACAGATTGGACACCTAACTGACATTTTTGACACTTTTGGGGGGAACCAGTGACATTACTACAGTAATCAGTGCTAAAAAATATGCACTGTTACTGTACTAATGCCACTGGCAGGGAAGGTGGTAACATCAGGGGTGATCAAAGGGTTACATGTGTCCCTAGGGGGTGCTTTCTAACTGTGTGGGAGATGGGCTTGCTGAATGAACACAGAGATCTGTGTTCCTAAATCAGAGAAACACAGGATCCCTGTGTTCATTACTGACAGAAGAGCGGTCTGCCGTGTTTACAATGACAGACCGCCATTCTGTCTCCACATGGAGCGATCACGCGGGTGCCCGGTGGCAATCGTGGACACCGGACCCGCTGATTGGCTCCCCCTGTGGCTAATTGGTGCATGCGCGTGCCCCCACTATCGGTCCTGCAAAGCGACATACATGTACTTCTTTTTGCGGGACTGAGCCGACCTGCCGCAGTAAAACTATTGCTGGTCGGCAAGTGGTTAAAGAGGTTGTAAACTCTGCAAAAAAACCCCCAAAAATGTAATAATGAAATACTTACCTTAGAATGAAGCTGTTCCAGCGGTGCCCGCACACCGCTGATAAGGCTGACATTTTCCCCAGAGTTTCTTCTGGGTTTGCAGGCAATGTGATTGGCTGGAGGAGCAATGACATGACTCCAGTGCATGCATGCAGGAGCCGCCGTTCATGGCACTGGGCTCGGAAGGAACGGCACCCATGGCCAATCCCTTGCACGCACCAGTAATGTCACTGGCTACATTTAATGTAAATATCTCCTAAATGGTACACGTATAGGAGATATTTTCACTAACTATAGGTCCAACAGTTCGATCAGTCCATCTGAAATATAAAACACCCCAATGTGTTTAACTTGGCAAGGAGCTTATTCATAGGGTCTAGACAGAAGACTAAATCAGAGTGGAGCAGCTATCTTTTGTCCCAATTGCTATTTTTTGCCTCAAGAAAGAACCTGTATTAATTTATATTACTTCCTCAGTTTAGTTACATGGCTACCTGCTCACTGCCATCCACTCTGCTAGGATAACATGTAGTATATATGGTAGTGTATTTCGTTTTCTAAAATTCATCTTCTAAATACCTTATTTATTCTCCCCGATTAGCGGTCACATAACCGCCCGCCGCTCTCCTCCATTGTATGCACTATGGATAGAGGGGCTGAGGTCTCCCTCTGATGTCTGCTGGGCGGTCACGTGACCTCCCTCTGTAGTACATACATGGGAGGAAGAGAACATCAGGCGGTCACGTGCTGCCAATTGGCGAGAAGAAATAAGGTATTTAGAAGATTGATTTTAAAAAAAACGACATACACTATATACTACATGTTATCCTAGCAGAGGGGCTGGCAGTGATTGTTTTGCACTGCTCAGAACGATGCTAGAAGGGGAGGGGCGGCTCACACACAGAGCTGACAGGCAGGGACAGAGGGGGGAGAGAAGACAGGAGAGCTTCAGATGATGGAGGCATGTAGACTGACCACAGAGTCAGGGCTCAGCAGCCAAGCCATAATAAACCGTGGTCAGTTTACAAGGGGGAGGGCAGAACCAGGCAGGATCAGCAAGGTATTTGAGGTGATTGACGGGGCCAAATTACACAGCACAAGCACTACCCACTTGTTTGCATATATATTAATTGTTTTTTCTTTTTCACTTGTTATGTGGATATATATTATATGTAATATCTTTAGATGGCATTTATCTACATACAACAGATATAAATATCTTTTATATAATCTTCGTCAATTAAAATCTTTTTAAGAATATATATAGATGATTACAATTAATGAGTTAGCATTCTCCCAGCTCATTTTATTATTGTTTTCTTCTCTCTTTTTTTATATATATAATAATTTTATGGTTAGACTAGTCATCTCACCTTCCTTTCTATTATACTTTTAATTTTTTACATATATCCTTGTTCTATATTTCTATTTTCGCAAATAAAATATAGTTTTGTTCCACTAGTTCGATTTCTCTGCTCCGTCCTCCCTATGTGCTTCCCCATATTTAATTGACATATTTGCCAGCCAGTCGCACCTGTTCTTTTGTATTGTTTTCTTATATAAGATTGGCAGGTTTGTGGGCCAATCAGGTCTGAAGAAGAAGCTGTTGCTTTGAAACGCGTAACCGCCCATTCCACGTCAGCACATCCAACACTCCCTCTGAGTAACATCACATACGGCCCGGTGCCATCTTGCGTTCCACGCTGGTTACAACAGCGTCTAGCCACTTCCTCCTTCCTTCGTTTATCAAGGATCACAGCTTATGCCCAAGGCAGCTACAGCATTAGCATGGTTTGGAGAGGCTCTAATACGGATGTTCCTATTGCACACATACCATTCCTGTAACACTAAGCTATGTTGTGGGTAGCTATTTTTCATTTTTATAAAATTTTTGGTTTTAATCACTTTACGACTGCCCGCCGCAGATGTACATGTACAGTGCTCATTCTTGGGCTCCTCAGTGGGGAAGTAAATGCAGCGGGCAGGCGACTCCGATTGCTGCCTGACACCCACGATCGTTCCCCACTGAGAAAACACAGCCGACCATCCTTCTCCCTGCAATGATCATAGAGCCCATGTGATCCTTCTATATAGGATCACATGTCTCTATGGTCATTTTAGAAGCCACGCCCCCCCCCCATAGTTATAATCACTCCCCTATGCTCACATTTAACCCCTTGATCACCCATAATGTTAACTCCTTCCCTGCCAATGTCATTATTACAGTAACAGTGCATATTTTTAGCACTGATTTCTATAGTAAAGTCATTGGTCCCCCAAAAGTGCCAAAAATGTCAGTCAGGGGCCCGATCTGTCTGCCACAATGTCACATCCCCAATTGCAGATTGCCGCCATTACTAGTAAAAAAAAAAACAATAAAAATGAAATTAATCTTTCCCATAGTTAGTAGACATAACTTTTGCGCAAAATCAAAATACGCTCATTTTGATTTTTTTTACCAAAAATATGTAGCAGAAAACAAACTGGCCTAAAATGTTTTGATTTAAATTTTTTTTTGGAGAATGTCATATAGCAGAATGTGAAAAATATTTTTTTTTTTTCCATAATGGTCGCTCTTTTTTTGTTTATAGCGCAAAAAAAAAAAAATTGCAAAGGTGATCAAATACCACCAAAAGAAAGCTCTATTTGTGGGGAAAAAAAAGGACATCAATTTTATTTGGGTACAGCATCGCACGATTACGCAATTTTTCGTTAAAGTAATGCAGTGCCGAATCGCAAAAAATGGCCTGGTCATTAAGGGGGCAAATCCTTCCAGGCCAGAACTGGTTGAAAGGCTATTTGTATGTATGTGCATTTATATATACAGTGCCTTGCGAAAGTATTCGGCCCCCTTGAACTTTGCGACCTTTTGCCACATTTCAGGCTTCAAACATAAAGAAACAACAACACAATCATGAAGTGGAACGAAATTTATTTGATATTTTAAACTTTGTTAACAAATAAAAAACTGAAAAATTGGGCTGGCAAAATTATTCAGCCCCAAACTGTCTCCAGAAGTTCAGTGAGGATCTCTGAATTATCCAATGTTGACCCAAATGAATAATGATGATAAATAGAATCCACCTGTGTGTAATCAAGTCTCCGTATAAATGCACCTGCACTGTGATAGTCTCAGAGGTCCGTTTAAAGCGCAGAGAGCGTTATGAAGAATAAGGAACACACCAGGCAGGTCCAAGATACTGTTGTGGAGAAGTTTAAAGCCGGATTTGGATACAAAAAGATTTCCCAAGCTTTAAACATCCCAAGGAGCACTGTGCAAGCGATAATATTGAAATGGAAGGAGTATCAGACCACTGCAAATCTACGAAGACCTGGCCGTCCCTCTAAACTTTCAGCTCATACAAAGAGAAGACTGATCAGAGATGCAGCCAAGAGGCCCATGATCACTCTGGATGAACTACAGAGATCTACAGCTGAGGTGGGAGACTCTGTCCATAGGACAACAATCAGTCGTATACTGCACAAATCTGGCCTTTATGGAAGAGTGGCAAGAAGAAAGCCATTTCTTAAAGATATCCATATAAAGTGTTGTTTAAAGTTTGCCACAAGCCACCTGGGAGACACACCAAACATGTGGAAGAAGGTGCTCTGGTCAGATGAAACCAAAATTGAACTTTTTGGCAACAATGCAAAACGTTATGTTTGGCGTAAAAGCAACACAGCTCATCACCCTGAACACACCATCCCCACTGTCAAACATGGTGGTGGCAGCATCATGGTTTGCGCCTGCTTTTCTTCAGCAGGGACAGGGAAGGTGGTTAAAATTGATGGGAAGATGGATGGAGCCAAATACAGGACCATTCTGGAAGAAAACCTAATAGAGTCTGCAAAAGACCTGAGACTGGGACGGAGATTTGTCTTCCAACAAGACAATGATCCAAAACATAAAGCAAAATCTACAATGGAATGGTTCACAAATAAACATATCCAGGTGTTAGAATGGCCAAGTCAAAGTCCAGACCTGAATCCAATCGAGAATCTGTGGAAAGAACTGAAAACTGCTGTTCACAAATGCTCTCCATCCCACCTAACTGAGCTTGAGCTGTTTTTCAAGAAGGAATGGGCAAAAATTTCAGTCTCTCGATGTGCAAAACTGATAGAGACATACCCCAAGCGACTTACAGCTGTAATCACAGCAAATGGTGGCGCTACAAAGTATTAACTTAAGGGGGCTGAATAATTTTGCACGCCCAATTTTTCAGTTTTTTATTTGTTAAAAAAGTTTGAAATGTCCAAAAAAAATTTGTTCCACTTCATTATTGTGTCCCACTTGTTGTTGATTAGTGTTGAGCGAACACGGACTGTATTATTCGTGTTCGTACCGAATAATTGGATTTTTTGTACACGGACACGGACACTTTACTGTATGTTCGGGTAAAAATCCGTGTTCGGTCGTTTTATTTCCGGGTTTTGCATGCTTTGGCGCTCTTTTCATGGCGGGCTTTCAACAGCCAATCAACAATCGTTTAACTGGTGTGCCTTAAGCCATCCCAGCCATGCCTGCAAATGTCTCAGTAGCTGTGATTGGCCGTCTGAAGCATGTGACCAAGTCTTTATAAGTTCGAGGCAGCCGCAGCGGCGTCATTATGCTGCTTAGATTCAGGGACAGAGCACACATCAACGTGCTGGCTGCTGATTAGGGAAAGATAGGCAGGAAAAAACCATTTGTGTCCGGATAGAATTGAGGGACAGGTCGGAGTGTTTAGGCAGGGCGAGTTGTAGGCATTTTAGGGATAGAGTCTGCTGAATTATAGGGTCAGTGTCTTCTACAAACTACAATCGATATTGCTGTGTGGGGGGTGGGGTCTGCACTCAATCCTGATCTACGATCTCTTCTCAATCCTGTTAGGGACAGAGTCTGCTGAATTTTAGGGAAACTGTGTTCTACAAACTACAATCGATATTGCTGTGTGGTGTGGGATTGGAGATAGGCAGGTGTCAGTGATCCACATCCATTTTTCTGTGTGTGAGCTGCAGTGAACACAATCTTTTTGGGCTGCAGTGAACACAATCTTTTTGGGCTGCAGTGAACACAATCTTTTTGGGCTGCAGTGAACACAATCTTTTTGGGCTGCAGTGAACAAAATCTTTTTGGGGTGCAGTGAACACAATCCTTTTTGGTGTGCAGTGAACACAATCTTTGTGGGGTGCAGTGAACAAAATCCTTTGTGGGGTGCAGTGAACACAATCTTTTTGGGGTGCAGTGAACAAAATCCTTTTTGGGGTGCAGTGAACAACATCCTTTTTGGGGTGCAGTGAACACAATCTTTTTGGGGTGCAGTGAACAAAATCCTTTGTGGGGTGCAGTGAACACAATCTTTTTGGGGTGGAGTGAACACAATCTTTTTGGGGTGGAGTGAACAACATCCTTTTTGGGGTGCAGTGAACAAAATCCTTTTTGGGGTGCAGTGAACAAAATCATTTTTGGGGTGCAGTGAACACAATCTTTTTGGGGTGCAGTGAACACAATCTTTGTGGGGTGCAGTGAACACAATCTTTTTGGGGTGGAGTGAACAACATCCTTTTTGGGGTGCAGTGAACAACATCCTTTTTGGGGTGCAGTGAACACAATCTTTTTGGGGTGCAGTGAACACAATCTTTGTGGGGTACAGTGAACAGAATCTTTGTGGGGTGCAGTGAACACAATCTTTGGGGGGTACAGTGAACACAATCTTTGTGAGGTGCAGTGAACACAATCTTTGTGGGGTGCAGTGAACACAATCATTGTGGGGTGCAGTGAACTCAATCTTTGTGGGGTACAGTGAACACAATCTCATACTTCTGAAGGTTTGAGGGTGCTGCCTGTTCCATACTCCCCCTACTCCTCATCTAGCCTTTTAGGGGTACAAACAATAGTAATTGGGGCCTAGTGTGGTTGTGTACGTGTGATATACATACACTTTTTTGGATCATATTTTCTATTCCGCTATTTAATCAAAAACCTTTGGGGATCAGTTAAATTGGGGGATAGTCTGTGTTGGTACGTGTGAGAGAGATCCACCTTTCCAAGTTGTTGGGGTTCATCTCATACTTCTGAAGGTTTGAGGGTGCTGCCTGTTCCATACTCCCCCTACTCCTAGCCTTTTAGGGGTACAAACAATAGTAATTGGGGCCTAGTGTGGTTGTGTACGTGTGATATACATACACTTTTTTGGGATCATATTTTCTATTCCGCTATTTAATCAAAAACCTTTGGGGATCAGTTAAATTGGGGGATAGTCTGTGTCGGTACGTGTGAGAGAGATCCACCTTTCCAAGTTGTTGGGGTTCATCTCATACTTCTGAAGGTTTGAGGGTGCTGCCTGTTCCATACCCCCCCTACTCCTCATCTAGCCTTTTAGGGGTACAAACAATAGTAATTGGGGCCTAGTGTGGTTGTGTACGTGCGAGATACATACACTTTTTTTGATCATATTTCCTATTCCGCTATTCAATAAAAACCTTTGAGGATCAATTGAATTGCGGGATAGTCTGTGTCGGTACGTGTGAGAGAGATCCACCTTTCCAAGTTGTTGGGGTTCATCTCATACTTCTGAAGGTTTGAGGGTGCTGCCTGTTCCATACTCCCCCTACTCCTCATCTAGCCTTTTAGGGGTACAAACAATAGTAATTGGGGCCTAGTGTGGTTGTGTACGTGTGATATACATACACTTTTTTTGGATCATATTTTCTATTCCGCTATTTAATCAAAAACCTTTGGGGATCAGTTAAATTGGGGGATAGTCTGTGTCGGTACGTGTGAGAGAGATCCACCTTTCCAAGTTGTTGGGGTTCATCTCATACTTCTGAAGGTTTGAGGGTGCTGCCTGTTCCATACCCCCCCTACTCCTCATCTAGCCTTTTAGGGGTACAAACAATAGTAATTGGGGCCTAGTGTGGTTGTGTACGTGCGAGATACATACACTTTTTTTGATCATATTTCCTATTCCGCTATTCAATAAAAACCTTTGAGGATCAATTGAATTGCGGGATAGTCTGTGTCGGTACGTGTGAGAGAGATCCACCTTTCCAAGTTGTTGGGGTTCATCTCATACTTCTGAAGGTTTGAGGGTGCTGCCTGTTCCATACTCCCCCTACTCCTCATCTAGCCTTTTAGGGGTACAAACAATAGTAATTGGGGCCTAGTGTGGTTGTGTACGTGTGATATACATACACTTTTTTTGGATCATATTTTCTATTCCGCTATTTAATCAAAAACCTTTGGGGATCAGTTAAATTGGGGGATAGTCTGTGTCGGTACGTGTGAGAGAGATCCACCTTTCCAAGTTGTTGGGGTTCATCTCATACTTCTGAAGGTTTGAGGGTGCTGCCTGTTCCATACCCCCCCTACTCCTCATCTAGCCTTTTAGGGGTACAAACAATAGTAATTGGGGCCTAGTGTGGTTGTGTACGTGTGATATACATACACTTTTTTTGGATCATATTTTCTATTCCGCTATTTAATCAAAAACCTTTGGGGATCAGTTAAATTGGGGGATAGTCTGTGTCGGTACGTGTGAGAGAGATCCACCTTTCCAAGTTGTTGGGGTTCATCTCATACTTCTGAAGGTTTGAGGGTGCTGCCTGTTCCATACCCCCCCTACTCCTCATCTAGCCTTTTAGGGGTACAAACAATAGTAATTGGGGCCTAGTGTGGTTGTGTACGTGCGAGATACATACACTTTTTTTGATCATATTTCCTATTCCGCTATTCAATAAAAACCTTTGAGGATCAATTGAATTGCGGGATAGTCTGTGTCGGTACGTGTGAGAGAGATCCACCTTTCCAAGTTGTTGGGGTTCATCTCATACTTCTGAAGGTTTGAGGGTGCTGCCTGTTCCATACTCCCCCTACTCCTCATCTAGCCTTTTAGGGGTACAAACAATAGTAATTGGGGCCTAGTGTGGTTGTGTACGTGTGATATACATACACTTTTTTTGGATCATATTTTCTATTCCGCTATTTAATCAAAAACCTTTGGGGATCAGTTAAATTGGGGGATAGTCTGTGTCGGTACGTGTGAGAGAGATCCACCTTTCCAAGTTGTTGGGGTTCATCTCATACTTCTGAAGGTTTGAGGGTGCTGCCTGTTCCATACCCCCCCTACTCCTCATCTAGCCTTTTAGGGGTACAAACAATAGTAATTGGGGCCTAGTGTGGTTGTGTACGTGTGATATACATACACTTTTTTTGGATCATATTTTCTATTCCGCTATTTAATCAAAAACCTTTGGGGATCAGTTAAATTGGGGGATAGTCTGTGTCGGTACGTGTGAGAGAGATCCACCTTTCCAAGTTGTTGGGGTTCATCTCATACTTCTGAAGGTTTGAGGGTGCTGCCTGTTCCATACCCCCCCTACTCCTCATCTAGCCTTTTAGGGGTACAAACAATAGTAATTGGGGCCTAGTGTGGTTGTGTACGTGCGAGATACATACACTTTTTTTGATCATATTTCCTATTCCGCTATTCAATAAAAACCTTTGAGGATCAATTGAATTGCGGGATAGTCTGTGTCGGTACGTGTGAGAGAGATCCACCTTTCCAAGTTGTTGGGGTTCATCTCATACTTCTGAAGGTTTGAGGGTGCTGCCTGTTCCATACTCCCCCTACTCCTCATCTAGCCTTTTAGGGGTACAAACAATAGTAATTGGGGCCTAGTGTGGTTGTGTACGTGTGATATACATACACTTTTTTTGGATCATATTTTCTATTCCGCTATTTAATCAAAAACCTTTGGGGATCAGTTAAATTGGGGGATAGTCTGTGTCGGTACGTGTGAGAGAGATCCACCTTTCCAAGTTGTTGGGGTTCATCTCATACTTCTGAAGGTTTGAGGGTGCTGCCTGTTCCATACCCCCCCTACTCCTCATCTAGCCTTTTAGGGGTACAAACAATAGTAATTGGGGCCTAGTGTGGTTGTGTACGTGCGAGATACATACACTTTTTTTGATCATATTTCCTATTCCGCTATTCAATAAAAACCTTTGAGGATCAATTGAATTGCGGGATAGTCTGTGTCGGTACGTGTGAGAGAGATCCACCTTTCCAAGTTGTTGGGGTTCATCTCATACTTCTGAAGGTTTGAGGGTGCTGCCTGTTCCATACTCCCCCTACTCCTCATCTAGCCTTTTAGGGGTACAAACAATAGTAATTGGGGCCTAGTGTGGTTGTGTACGTGTGATATACATACACTTTTTTTGGATCATATTTTCTATTCCGCTATTTAATCAAAAACCTTTGGGGATCAGTTAAATTGGGGGATAGTCTGTGTCGGTACGTGTGAGAGAGATCCACCTTTCCAAGTTGTTGGGGTTCATCTCATACTTCTGAAGGTTTGAGGGTGCTGCCTGTTCCATACCCCCCCCCTACTCCTCATCTAGCCTTTTAGGGGTACAAACAATAGTAATTGGGGCCTAGTGTGGTTGTGTACGTGTGATATACATACACTTTTTTTGGATCATATTTTCTATTCCGCTATTTAATCAAAAACCTTTGGGGATCAGTTAAATTGGGGGATAGTCTGTGTCGGTACGTGTGAGAGAGATCCACCTTTCCAAGTTTTTGGGGTTCATCTCATACTTCTGAAGGTTTGAGGGTGCTGCCTGTTCCATACCCCCCCTACTCCTCATCTAGCCTTTTAGGGGTACAAACAATAGTAATTGGGGCCTAGTGTGGTTGTGTACGTGCGAGATACATACACTTTTTTTGATCATATTTCCTATTCCGCTATTCAATAAAAACCTTTGAGGATCAATTGAATTGCGGGATAGTCTGTGTCGGTACGTGTGAGAGAGATCCACCTTTCCAAGTTGTTGGGGTTCATCTCATACTTCTGAAGGTTTGAGGGTGCTGCCTGTTCCATACTCCCCCTACTCCTCATCTAGCCTTTTAGGGGTACAAACAATAGTAATTGGGGCCCAGTGTGGTTGTGTACGTGTGATATACATACACTTTTTTTGGATCATATTTTCTATTCCGCTATTTAATTTAACTGGGCCTCCATGCGAGACCTGTGTGCCTTGTTGCGCTGTTTTGAGTACTCCACCAACATGGCCAGTGGCAATGACGCCGTTCTCAGCTTAACTATCCCACTTCTATGCCTCCTTGAAAAAACAATTCGGGCGATGATGGAAGAGGATGTGGCACAGGATGAGGAGGAGGAGGAGGATGAAGAGGTAACATTTCCAAGGCTTTCAGGGCAGTCATTCGCAAGGGGCTCCGAGGGTGGGTTCCTGCACACGCAAACGCCAGGGACGCAATTGTCCAGCAGGGGCACAGTTCTGGAGGATGAGGAGGATGAGGAGGAGGAGGAGCTGGAGGAGGAGATGGAACCATGTTCACAGCAGGGTGGCACCCAGGCCAGCTCATGGCCATCACTGGTGCGTGGCTGGGGGGATACAGAGGACACGGACGATACACCTCCCACAGAGGACAGCCTTTCGTTGCCTCTGGGCAGCCTGGCACACATGAGCGATTACATGCTGCAGTGTCTCCACAACGACCGCCGAGTTGCCCACATTCTAACTTGTGCTGATTACTGGGTGGCCACGCTGCTGGATCCCCGTTACAAGGACAACGTACCGTCCTTAATTCACTCACTGGAGCGCGATCGCAAGATGCGCGAGTACAAGCGCACGCTGGTAGACGCCATGCTGCTGGCATTCCCATCTGACAGCGGGGCCACAGTGGAAGCACAAGGCAGAGGAGGAGGAGGAGGAGGTCGCCAACGCAACCAGGGCACCGCCAGCACCTCAGAAGGCAGGGTTAGCATGCCCGAAATGTGGAAAAGCTTTGTCAGCACGCCACAACAAACAGCAGCACCAGCAGCTCAGATGGAACGTCTTAGCAGGAGGCAGCATTTTACCAACATGGTGGAGCAGTATGTGTGCACACGCCTACATGTAGTGAATGACGGGTCTGCCCCCTTCAACTTCTGGGTCTCCAAATTGGGCACATGGCTTGAGCTTGCCCTTTACGCCTTGGAGGTGCTGGCGTGCCCTGCAGCCAGTGTATTATCTGAACGGGTATTTAGCACGGCTGGGGGCGTTATAACAGACAAGCGCAGCCGCCTGTCCAGAGACAATGTGGACAAGCTCACGTTCATTAAAATGAACCAGGCATGGATCCCACGGGACTTTTCCGTACCTTATGCAGAATAGCAATGGATACCGACCTTACCCACCCATTGTTCCATTTTTGCTCTTTCTCACTCTTTTGGGGTGTACCCTCATTTAAAATTTTTGAAAAGAAGCAGTGTTGGCTACCTCGTCCTCCTCCTCAGGGCCAGATTAATGTAGGGGCTATTGGAGCTGCAGCTCCAGGCCCCTACCTTTTATATAGGCCCCGGGTTGGCCATATTCACTGTTACCGCTCTTCTGTCACTTGTAAACACAGAAGTCTGGCTTCTATGCTCGCTTCCCCAGGCAGCACCCTCAGAACCTCCCCACACAGCGTGAAGGCCGGACAAGGAGGGACAGTTGGCGATGCATGGATGTGTTTATGGGCTTCAGAGACAGCATCCCATGTTGAATTAGGCATGCATGGCTGCACCCTTCCTCCTCTGGGTGCATGGCAAGGCACGGCCCTTAAGGCCCTTCAAAATCCTCAGCACCAAGCCCATGATGCTGTTAATCCGGCCCTGGTCCTCCTCCACCGCCGCTTCCACCTACACCGCCCATAGGTGTGCGCAGCCTATTGCATTAAGGTGTGCACCCCAAAGTTGAAATACACATGCATGTGTTTGCCAGCAGGGAGAGTAATGTATCGGGGCCATGTACCTGTAGGCAAGGAGAAATAGAGCAGAGCAGGTCCCAGGGAGATCTTTCCCATCTCCTCACTGGCAATGCTATGTGCCCTAGGTGATTAGGGTGTGCCCAGGCACACCCAGCACACCCTGTGCGCACGCCTATGTCACCGCCACATCCACCACCACCTCAACCTCCCTCCTACTCCATATGGGCCTCGTCCTTCAGAGATGAAGAAGAACATTGTTTTATTTTTCTGTTTTTTTTTTGTTGTTTTAAGTTATTTCCCTATCCACATTTGTTTGCAGAGCACTTGCCATGCTCTTAATTACGTTTTGCTGCCATTTGCAGCACTCTAGCCCTTTCCTTTGGTGTTTTAGAGCCATTTTAGTGCCTTAAAGTTCGGGTCCCCATTGACTTCAATGGGGTTCGGTGTCCGGGAAAAGTTCGGTAAAAGTCCGGGACACGGACCCGGACTTTTTTTTAAAGTTCGGCCGAACCCGTCGAACACGGACATCTAGGTGTTCGCTCAACCCTATTGTTGATTCTTCACAAAAAATTACAGTTTTATATCTTTATTTTTGGAGCCTGAAATGTGGCAAAAGGTCACAAAGTTCAAGGGGGCCGAATACTTTCGCAAGGCACTGTATGTGTGTGTACGTGTGTATGTGTATGTGTGTGTGTGTGCAGGTGTGTGAAAATGTGTGTGTTTATATATACTGTATTCTTATATGTATGTGTGTGTATTTATATATGTGTATGTATTATGCGTGTGTGTATATGTGCTTATATATGAGTATGAATACAGTATCTCACAAAAGTTAGTACACTCCTCACATTTTTGTAAATATTTTATTATATCTTTTTATGTGACAACACTGAGAAAATTACACTTTGCTACAATGTAAAGTAGTGAGTGTACAGCTTGTATAACAGTGTAAATTTGCAGTCCCCTCAAAATAACTGAACTCACAGCTATTAATGTCTAAACCGCTGGCAACAAAAGTGAGTACACCCCTAAGTTAAAATGTCCAAAATAGGTCCAAAGTTTCAATATTTTGTGTGGTCACCATTATTATCCAGCACTGCCTTAACCCTCTTGGGCATGGAGTTCATCAGATCTTCACAAGTTACCACTGGAGTCCTCTTCCACTCCTGCATGACAACATCACAGAGCTGGTGGATGTTAGAGACCTTGAGCTCCTCCTCCTTCTGTTTGAAGATGTCCCACAGATGCTCAATAGGGTTTAGGTCTGGAGACATGTTTGGCCACTCCATCACCTTTACCATCAGCTTCTTTAGCAAGGCAGTGGTCATCTTGGAGGTGTGTGTGGGCTCATTATCATGTTGGAATACTGCCCTGCAGTTCAGTCTCCGAAGGGAGGAGATCATGTTCTTCTTCAGTATGTCACAGTACATGTTGTCATTCATGGTTCCCTCAATGAACTGTAGCTCCCCAGTGCCGGCAGCACTCATGCAGCCCCAGACTTTCACACTTTCACCACCATACTTGACTGTAGACAAGACACACTTGTCTTTGTACTTCTTACCTGGTTACCGCCACACACGCTTGACACCATCTGAACCAAATATGTTTATCTTGGTCTCATCAGACCATCCTTTCAACCTCTGCAGCAATGCTGGCAGCACTCATATGTCTATTTCCCAAAGACAACCTCTGGATATGACGCTGAGGACGTGCACTCAACTTCTTTGGTCAACCATGGTAAGGCCTGTTCTGAGTGGAACCTGCCCTGTTAAACTGCTGTATTATCTTGGCCATCGTGCTGCAGCTCAGTTTCTGGGTCTTGGCAATCTTCTTTATAGCCTAGGCCATCTTTATGTAGAGCAACAATTTTTTTTTTCAGATCCTCAGAGAGTTTTTTGCCATGAGGTGCCATGTTGAACTTCCAGTGACCAGTATGAGAGAGTGAGAGCTCCTCATTAACACCTGAGACCTTGTAACACTAATGAGTCACATGACACCGGGTAGGGACAATGGCTAATTGGGCTCAATTTCGACATTTCCACTAAGGGTTGGGCTCACTTTTGTTGCCAGCAATTAGACATTAATGGCTGCGTGTTGAGTTATTTTGAGGGGACAGCAAATTTACACTGTTATACAAGCTGTACACTCACTACTTGACATTGTAGCAAAGTGTCATTTCTTCAGTGTTGTCACATGAAACGTTATAAGAAAATATTTACAAAAATGTGAGGGGTGTACTCACCTTTGTGAGATACCATATATGTGTCTATGTGTGTACATGTGTGTTTACATGCGTGCGTGTATATGCACATTACTTTTACACCTCACCCCCTATATGTGTACAATCAGAAGGGACTTTTTTTATGGCTTGTTCATAGTACCAGCAAGAAAATACCATTCCTCTGAAAAATGACCCGTGCTCATATCACTTTTCAGAGGCATTTGGCAGGTGGTAAAGGCAATTTGCTGCCTCCTCGCAGCCTGTTTTAATCCCCTAAATGCATAATCACGATGCTGCAACTTTGTGCAATGCACACAGTTGCAGGGTGGTTGCAATTCAGTCTCATTTACCTGGTGGTATACTTCCAGCCGCAGCCACAGCATGTGTCCACCCCCAGCTGCTGCCTCTGCAGCTATAGGATGAATAGTTGGGAGTGGTAAAAACACAGCTAAAGCATGTGGTTTTACCACCTCTCAACCTAACATGTGAACAAGGTCTTGGTTCACATCTGTGCAGCTGTGTGCTGCATATAGGGCAGCAAATTAATTTCAGTGGGCTGACCCATGGAAACACAGGGAGAGGATAGACTAGGCAATAGCATGCAATGTCAAGCGGCAGCTGCCAAAGCCGGCAGAATATTAGCATGCATAAAGAAAGGGATGTATTCCAGAGATAAGACTATAATCCTTCCACTTTATAAAACTCTGGTCCAACCACATCTGGAGTATTCTGTCCAGTTCTGGTGACCAGTCCTCAGGAGGGATGTGTTGGAGCTGGAGAGAGTCCAGAGAAGGGAAACTAAACTAATTTGGGGATTGGAGGACCTTAATTATGAAGAGCGTCTGCAATCGCTTGATTTATTCTCCCTGGAGAAGAGACTCCTGAGAGGGGACATGATAGCAATTTATAAATATCTCAATGGTGATCTCAGCATAGAAAAAAAGCTATTCAGTCGAAAGGATTGCATGAGGACTCGAGGGCATACAATGCGATTAGAGGAGAAGCGTTTTAACCTCAGGCAACATGAGGGGTTCTTTACTGTTAGGGCTACAAGATTGTGGAATTCTCTACCACAAGAGGTGGTTTCTGCGGGTAGTATGGTGGCTTTCAAAAGACTCTTAGATGTACATCTCAAGGATCAGAACATTCAGGGGTATGAGAGATCATTACGGCCACACACACCTAAACAGGTTGAACTGGATGGACTATTGTCTTTATTCAACCTCACCTACTATGTAACTATGTAACGGGAAAAAAATCCTTTATCTTTTTTTTTTCTTTAATTTTGCTACCCTAAAAATTTGCCATGTTTGCCAATGTGTATGAGTACTATTAAGAATGAATGACACCCCTGAATGTTTGTCTGTGTGTGAGGAATAGTGATGGATGAACATCGGCCGGGGCGGTTTGCGAACGCCAGCCGCAAATTTTCTCAAAAGTCCGCAAACCACGAGTTCGCGGCTGGCCCCATTGACTTTAATGGGAGGCGAACTTTAAAAACCTTTAGGTCATATTTGCAGCCACAAAAGATGTACTTGCTGTGCACAAATAGTCCCAGCACACGGACAATGTCATAACAGAAGTATTGCAATTGAAAAAGTTGCCCTAAATTTTTTTTTTTTACAGCAAAAATTTTTTTTTTTTCATAAATCAGCCAGAACTGACAGCAGCCGGTAAATACATTGTCTAATACATATAGGGTCCATTCACACATCTGTAAAATGGGTCCGCATCCATTCCACAATTTGGCGGAACCTTTACAGACCCATTGCTTTTTATTTCCCGTCTGAAAAATTAGGCATTCACAGAATAAATAAGTAAGTGTCGGCCATTTCAGGCCCCAAAAATTAGCCCACATGTGTTTACCTGACAGCTAAGAATGTAGTATTCTGTGGCTGAAGGTACATTAGGCATTCACAGGTAACAGAAGTAAGCGTCGGCCACTATTGGCACCAAAAATTAGCCCACATGGGTTTACCTGACAGCTAAGAATGTAGTATTCTGTGGCTGAAGGTACATTAGGCATTCACAGGATACAGAAGTAAGTGTTGGCCTGTATAGGCCCCATAAATTAGCCCACATGGGTTTACCTGACAGCTAAGTACGTAGTATTCTGTGGCTGAAGGTACATTAGGCATTCACACAGTATACAGAAGTAAGTGTAAAAATTAGCTCACATGGGTTGAACTGACAGCAAAGAATGTAGTATATGATGGCTAGAGGTACAGTAGGCGTTCACAGTATACAGAAGTAAGTGGCGGCCTGTATAGGCTCCAAAAATTAGCTCACATGGGTTGAACTGACAGCAAAGAACTTATTTTTTGATGGCTAGAGGTACAGTAGGCGTTCACAGGATACAGAAGTAAGTGGCGGCCTGTATAGGCTCCAAAAATTAGCTCACATGGGTTAAACTGACAGCAAAGAACTTTGTTTTTGATGGCTAGAGGTATGGTAGGCATTCACAGTACACAGAACCATAAGTGTCAGCCTGTATAGGCTCCAAAAATTAGCTCACATGGTTTGAACTGACAGCAAAAAACTTTGTTTTTGATGGCTAGAGGTACGGTAGGCATTCACAGTACACAGAACGGTAAGTGTCGGCCTGTATAGGCTCCAAAAATTAGCTCACATGTTTTGAACTGACAGCAAAGAACTTAGTATTTGGTGGCTGGAGGTACATTAGGCATTCATAGAAAAAATAATTGTCGGCCCTGAAAGGCCACAAAAATTTGCCATTCAATGGACAGGAAATGCCTTTTATGCCGCTGTATGTAGCGAAGCCAAGGACCAGGAATTTTTGTGGGTGGAGGAATTTCGATGAAACCTGGTCTACTGGTCACATGTGTTGAATTCCTCAGAGATCCATGCCTCATTAATTTTTATAAATGTGAGGTAGTCTACACTGTCATGAGCTAGGCGAGTGCGCTTATCAGGCACGATGCCCCCTGCTGCGCGGAACATCCTTTCGGACAGGACACTGGACGGGGGTCAAGCCAACAGTTCCATTGCAAATTGTGCAAGCTCTGACAAGAGGTCAAGCCTGCCCACTCAGTAGTCCAGGGGTTCATCAATCCTCAGAGCGTCCACATCGGCCGTTAACCCGATGTAGTAGAACACCTGTTGGACACCTTTTTTTATGCTCCAACATTTGAGCCACAGAAGCCTGCCTTTTTCCAGAACAACGTGACGACGGCATCATGGAAGGTGGAGTGTTGGACAACTGTGAGGAGACAGGAGAAGGAGAAGGGGGAGGAGAAGGAGAAGAGGCTGGACGGTGAGAGCATGGAGTGTGGCTTTGTGGGTTTTGACAGTTTTGCTCCCATTGGGCTTGGTGATGGGATTTCAGGTGCCTTCTTAAGGCGGTTGTCCCTAGGTGAGTGTTGGGCTTACCGCGTTGACTGCAAAGGCTGCAGATGGCAACACTGGTGTCAGGGGGGCCCTTCATGGTTTCTTTTATCGGGGCCCTGAAGGTTCTAGTTACACCACTGCTTATCCACCTTAGCAACCATTCAGTGTCTGCTACCTCTCTTTGCTGATCCCTCTATTGGCTTTGGCTCATCCAGTGCATAAATGCTAACAATAATCCACAAAGCAATTAACAACTGTGCCCCAAGCTACATCACCAAACATGTCTCAATATAAATCCCATTTAAAAATAGTAAGCGGCTATCAATCTACAGTATCTATCTATCTATCTATCTATCTATCTATCTATCTATCTATCTATCTATCTATCTATCTATCTATCTATCTATCTATCTATCTATCTATCTATCTATCTATCTATCTATCTATCTATCTATCTATCTATCTATCTATCTATCTATCTATCTATCTATCTATCTATCTATCTATCTATCTATCTATCTATCTATCTATCTATCTATCTATCTATCTATCTATCTATCTATCTATCTATCTATCTATCTATCTATCTATCTATCTATCTATCTATCTATCTATCTATCTATCTATCCATAGAAAGTAACACAGTGTGAGAGATATATTAGATACACTGCTTTTTTGTTCATTTTTCTCCAGATAATGGTTATTTCTAGAAAACCAAAATGTTCTCTTTGTGCCCTCTATTAACACTTGCCGTATCTGAGGGGCAGGTCACCTATGAAAGGAGAATTCTTCCCTTGAGGCTATGTATGGTTAAAAAAATTGAACAGATTCTTAATGAGCTCATGAATAGAATGGACTCATGTTCACTTTATACAGAATATTAATTAGCTCATTATTTCAACCACTTAAAAATAATATTAAATTATGCATTTTCTTCACAAACCAAGGCAAAATATAGCAGCATGGATAAGAGTGCTGTAATACATATATTGTAGTTTTATTTGATTCTTAAAAAAGCAGAACAAACAAAAAGACTAAGGAGACAAGTTGCAAGAGAGTGACAACTGCATTTTGAGCTTGTGACAGAATGAAGACATACGATGCAGCAGGGAAATCCCACTACTGGAGTATAAAAGAAATAGGAGGTAGCTGGAGGCTCCTGTCTAAATTGGCCCTAGCATGTGTGTGTGTTCATGTAAGATAGGGACCTTAGATTGTAAGCTCCTTGAAGGTTGGAACTAAGCTGATTGTACACTATGTAAAGCACTGCATACATTGTTGGCCCAATATAATTGCCTGTATTAAATAATAAATAAATACAAGCAATCAACAGTAAATTCAGCCAATTGTTGATCCAAAATTAAAATATGATTTTTGAGAAGGATTGGACTTTGAGAGCAAAGATCACATAGGACAGCCTTTATATTAAAGACATTCATTTTTGTAATGATGTATATTAATTTTACTTACAGTGAATTTCTAATAGCTGCATTGCTATATGTGGTGTAGAGTTTAGAGATTCATGGTCCACTCTACAACGGACAACTGTGCCATCATCTTTGCGATCCCCTCGGATATCCAGATAGCTAATAACTGTGAATGTTTTTCCATTACTATCTTTTTCTTGTAGTTTCTGCATACCTGTAAAAGAGAAAAGTTCAATCAAAGAGTTAATATGATAGCATAAAAAAGGCTAACAAATGTTATGCTTACAGTATGTTTTATTGAAATAAATTATTTGCAAGTTGATGAGCAAAATAAAGAGCCTTATTTACCAACTTAATATCAGTTTCCTGCTACAGGACGGCACCTCTGCCCTAGGTCACGTATATATACATGACCTGGCTCTTCCAGGTAGCGGGTACAAATGCATGCCACTGCCGACTCACTCCCACTGTGATTGTATACAGGAGGAGCTGATCAGTGGGTACGGCAGACTTGATGTCTGCCAGCACCTGACGAATGTTTGGTACAAAGGCAGAACCGCGGTCTGCCTATGTAAACAAGGCAGATCACTGGTCTGTCAGGAGGGAAGACATGGATCCTGTGTCTGTGCAAAGCAGGGACATGGATCAATTTCTTCCCCTTGTAAAAGCACCTCCCACAGTACACAAAAACACTGGCTAGGCACACATTTAACCCTTTGATCACAGCTGTTAACCCATTGCCAGCCAGTGTCATTAGCACAGTGACAGTGACATTTTTTTTTAGCACTGATCACTGTATTAGTGTCACTGGTCCCCAAAAAGTGTCAGTTAGTGTCAGAATGTCCACCACAATATTGCAGTCCCCCTATAAGTTGCTGATTGCCACCATTACTAAAAAATAAATAAAAATAAATATCCCATAGTTAGTAAACGCTATACATTTCACCAATCACTATACACTTATCAGGATTTTTTTTTTTTTTTTACTAACAATACGTAGTAGAATACATAGTGGCCTAAATTTATGAAGAAATTAGATTTTTTTACATTTTTTTCTTGGATATTGTTTATAGCAGAAAGTAAAAATATAGCTTTTTTTTTAAATTGCCGGTCTGTTTTTGTCTATAGCGCAAAAAATAAAAACCATAGAGGTGATCAAATACCACCAAAAGATAGCTCTATTTGTGGGGGGAAAAAAAAGACATTTATTAATTTTTTCGGTATAGTGTGGCATGAACAAGCAATTGTCAGTGAAAATAACGAAGTGCCGTATCGAAAAAAAATGGCCTGGTCATGAAGGGGAGTAAATCTTCCGGAGGTAAAGTGGTTAATGAAGAGATCATATTCTGAAATTGAAATTTTTTAAGTAGTTCTAAACCCTTTTTTAAGTATGTAGAGTAGAGGTGTACTGTTCACAACTGGCTGATAAGGTTTTTTTGGAATTTCTGTATAGCAGATTCGCTGTGTCGTTAAATCACTATTGGAAGTTACAAACTCACTGGATTTATGGCAGGATTCATGTTTTTTTGTTTTTTATCAAACATTTGCAATGGTATATTTAGGAGCTTTACTAGGAAAAGAAGAGAAGTTAAAAGGGCACTAAATAATATCCTTATTCTCCATATCCTCTAATTAATGGCCCTGTAGTCTATTTTTCATGACATTGTTTCTTATTGGGTTTTCCGCCCTCCTTTTAAGGTCCATGAGCTTCCAAAGCTTTTATTTTCCCTCTCATATCCATTTGTTTGGAATGAGCAGTGTGTATTAGTTGCAGTCATATACACTGATCTCAGGAGTAAGCAAGAGAAGGTCGCTACATTCCTACATACAACAGGACCATAAGGAATGAGCGTAGCCACCCTATAACAGAAAGTCAAATCACATAAAAAAATGGAATTTGGAGGACAGTTGAGTATAACTTTAGTTATCAGGATTTATACCCACTTTAGATGCATCAACCCACAGTAACCTGTTAGAAATTTCTATGCTGAAGTCAGTTAGATACGAGATGAATTGTGATTGCTGCATTTAAGAATTGGCACATGAATAAGAACTCTTTATTGAACAAGAACATTAAGAAAGCAAATTTGATGGCAAGTCACAGGTATTCTTTTTTAAAAGGTTTTTTTTTCGTGAGAACATTGTAGAAAATCATCTTTTGAATCTATCAAGCTTATTTAATAAAAGAGAACAAGGGCAAATGTCAAAAGCGAGGTGCAATAACTCACTGCAACTAATTGGATTTCAGTTTATGGAGGTCAGACCAGTTAAAAGATGATTTCTGAGATAGGAATTTGCTAATAGTCATTGCACTACAGTCCGTATCTGTTTTATTATAAGCATTGCTAAGATTGTCCTTAGAGGTCTCTAACAGCAAAAATGTATGCTACACAGACAAAAGATAGGTCAAAAAGATATGTCCTGTTTCAAAAATTTTAGTGATGCTAATCCGCATATTTGGTATCAATTAAATTCTGTACCAACTTTGGTTTCACTCTTTTTTTTCAGGTACTCATGTTACATGCAATGTGTTCTCCCCCAAGACGACAAGTGCAGGCTCACCCCCTTTTTTATCTTTTCCTCTTCCTAAATAGAAGGGCATCCCAACCGAGTGCCTATATGTAAAACAAAGGGGGTCTTAAAGTTCATCATTCACCCTGATTCAAGCAGTGGGACCTGCATATAATACTGAAATCCATATAATGAACCTACCGCCTACTCCAAAGTGTTCCAAAACCTCCCAGAGAAAGGGCCATTCAACACCATCAAAGGTTTTATGTGCCCCATCATTGATTATCCCCCATATATCATAGAGAAAAAAGGTCACATGTCTGAAGAATTATTTGGTAATCCCCTAGGCAGGAAGAATTTGAAAAATGTAGAACCCATGACATGATTTAAAGCTGAACTCAAATGTAAATGCAAATGTAAAAGATACATTTCATTTTGGATTGTAATTATCAATACATCAATAAATGTTTTTAAAACAAGCACTGTGTGTATCTGAATTTAATCTGCTATTAGCCTTTACACTGCCCTGTATAGAGGAGTTCACATTGGTAGAGGGAGAAGCTGCACAATGAATCAGTTGGTCAGCAGTACTCATGTGCTAACAAGGAGCATGCGGATAGGAGGAGATGGCACATTGGTGAGATATAAGCTCATTAGTCTGATGCTTTTCCTTGTGGTGTCGAACGCTTAGGACAAAACAAGACTTGTAAAGATTACTTAACCGCAGCAGAAAAAAATTAGGTTTTCCATCCTATCAGACAGAGCTGTGGAAGAGCTGTAAAAATCTCAGGTTTGGATGGATATAAATACAATCCTTTGGAATGTTCAGCTTTAAAGTGTACCTAAACCCAAAACCGAAAATATTATATATTGCAGATTTCTAGTCTTTGCATCTGTATTCATTTTTTTTTTTTAAGCTTCTTTTGTATTATTTTCACGTTGTGTTTCTGCAAATACCACACTTCCTGTCCCTGGGGCTATGTCATCCCTCCACGGTATATTAAGGGAACCATAGTTGTCACCCTAGGCTGCTCTCCCAATATGGACTATGGATATCGTGACAACTATGGACTGCATATCCATATCTCTTTATCTCCATTACGTGGAGAGCAGGGCAATTGGTTACATAAGATAGCTAGAAAGGAAGCTACCAACAGGTATTTTCTGTATTTGCTAAAAAAATGTCTTAGATTGAAAAAATGCAGCCACCACACCTCAGGACTGTAAGCTGTAATATACTAGAAGTGCCACTACAGGATCAAAAGTTTGAAAAGGCATAATCTAGAAAAAAGGGGCATTTTACTTACCTTTCCGTTGCCTTATGTCTTAAAATGCCCTATGTTGCTTCCAGTTATAACAGGTATTCAACACTTCCAGGTGTGGGAGTACCTCCTCCAACAGCACATAATGATCCCTCCCACTGACTCATACATCAGTTCAGGATGTACAAGTCAGGGAAAGAACCACTGCGTGTGGAGGGGGAAACTGTTTTTCAATGCATGCAACTGGTCAAATACATGTAGCAGCTGGGGAGCAAAATCATAATGGTTCAGAAAAGTGTGCACAGTATAATGCCTCTTCTTTATCCAGGTGTGCATTTATGCTGTTTTGACTCTGTAGTGGGTTACCTAAATCACTTCTGGACTTGAGGATTTTCCCCCCTTAATGACCAGGCCGAATTTTGCAATTCGGTACTGCAATACTTTAACGGACAATTGTGGGGTCCTGCGACACTGTCCCCAAATACAATTGATGTCCCTTTTTTCTCACAAATAGATCTTTCTTTTGGTGGTATTTGATCACCTGTGCGATTTTTATTTTTTGTGCTATAAACACAAAAAGAGCGACAATTCTGAAAAAAAAAACAATATTTTTCACTTTCTGCTATATAACATTCCCAATGGAAAAAAAGTAAAAATCGAATGTTTTCAACATTTTAGGCCAATTTGTATTCTGCTCCATATTTTTGGTGAAAAAAAGAAATCCCAATAAGCGTATTTTGCTTGGTTTGCGTAAAAGTTATTGTGTCTACAAACTAGGGGAAAGATGTATGTCATTTTAATTTATTTATTCATTTTTTTTATTAGTAATGGGGGCGATCAGTGGGACTGCTACATTGCGGGGACCAGTGACATTACTACAGTAATCAGTGCTACAAATATGCACTGTTACTGTAATAATGACACTGGCAGGGCAAGGGTTAACCCAGGGGCGATCAAAGAATTACATGTATGCCTAGGAGGTGTTTTCCAACTGTGATGGGGATGGGCTTGTGGAATTAACACAGAGATCTGTGATCCTAAATAGGAGTATTGATTCCAGAGAGAATAACAGTCTGCTGTGTTTAGAAACAGCAGACCGTCGTTCTCTCTCCACGGGGAGCGATCGCTGGTGCCTGGCGGCAATCGCCTCCGCCAGCCCCGTGAATCAGCTTCCCCGCTGGTGAACCATTGGAGGAGCGCCCCCAGGATCGCTCCCACGGATTGCCATACAGGTACAACGATTCGCGCAGCCGAGCCAGCCTGCCGCAGTATATAAGCGGCGGGCGGTCGGCAAGCGGTTAAATCGCATTTCTACTTTTGCGGTCAAAAGTTCCCATTCATGAAGCTTGCCTAATTTTTTTTTTTATATTTCTTTGCTTTTAGATGTTTCTCAGTAGAAGGTGTCATGGCTGATTGAAAGGTTTTTTGAACAATGCTAGAGTGAGTCTGTCCCAAGTCAGCCCTCATTAACATAAAATGCACTACACCTTTAAACCTTTGTTGAGACAGAGATGTTCAAACCTCATTACAATTAATAGTGAAACATCAGCCTGCACAGTACAGATAGGGTTAATTAGGGCAAACACAGCTGCCCAGCCCCTTCATATACAAAAATAAATACCACCGATTTTTCCTTGCTATATCAGAAATTAAATCTATCTTGCTTGCTGCATTTTTTTTTTTTTTTTTTTAAGGTATGCTACGTGAATGGGGACATGCAACAAATATAAAATAGATTTTATCCTAATCTGGCTGCACAACTCGAAATAAACTCCAAGATTGCTCCAAATATCCTCAAAATTGATCAGAGAAAGTCCTTGGTTGGTAACAAGGAGACTCTATTAAACCCTAAAAATAAATAATGATTACTGTAGAAATGTAAAAAAGTCAACATTTTGCAGAAATAATTACACTAATGGAAAATATGTGGTGTATAGGAAATGCATTTTATTAGATGGAATAGTAGATCAATTTACAGAAGCAATATTAATAGAGGTTAAACTATTACAGCTAAACTTTACAAAGAGTATATAAATGCCGACTGAAAGCATCAGTGCAGTCACACTCTGCATCTTATCTGCATGCCAGATGGTATGACAGGTTGAAGTGGGCAGGCAAATTTGACACAGTTCACATACATTTTTCCTTGCACATTTTCAAATTATCTTCATCCTTACCCAAATGCAATCATGTAAAAAAACAGGACACATAAAAAAAAAGCTTTGGGAAAAAATAAGTTTCAAACTAAGACTATTAATATATAAAGTGTTTCCAGTTAACACAGCTTATGTTTTACAGTGAGGAGTTAACCACTTGCCACCCGTATAACTTACTTATACGGCAGTAAGGTGGCACCGCTGCGCCGGGTCACATACCTTGTACTTCCAGGTCTGGGGAGCGCATTTGGGCCTCTGGCAACCTGCTCCCACTTTGATTATACACAGCGAGAGCTGATCTAAGGCCCCTTTAACACTTGGAGTCCCTCGGCGGACTCCGTTTTTCTCTGCAGGGGTTCGATCCACCGATTCCCCGCTGAGCAGGTGGAGGGCAGCTCCGTCTCCGCTCTGTGTGCGGAGACAGAGCTGTCAGGTCCCCGCTCTTCTCTATGGGGGAATCAGAAGAGAACGGACCACCTGATGGATAGAAAATTGGGGTTTCCATCCATCCAGATTTGACAGGAAAGGATCGGATCGGATGTCAGAGGACATGTCTTCGCTGACATCCGATATAGAGATGCATGGGGCATCCGTTCAGATCCGCCTGAAAAACTGACAGGCGGATCTGAACGGTCCGCAAGTGTGAAAGGGGCCTAAGAGTATTGCGGACTCAATGTCTGCCGGCACCCACTGATCATCCAGCACAGAGGCAGAAACAAGGCAGTAGGGAAGGCATGGATCCTTCGCCTAGTAAAAGCACCTCCCACAGTACACAAACATACTGGCTAGGCACACAGTTAACCCTTTGCTCGCCCCTGATGTTTAACCCCCTTCCCAGCCAGTGCTATTAGTACAGCGATAGTGCATATTTTTAGCATTGATCACTGTATTAGTGTAACTGGTCCCCAAAAAGTGTCAAAAGTGTCAGCTAGTGTCCGACTAGCAATATTGCAGTGCCGTTATAAGTCACTGTTTGCCACCATTACTAGTAGAAAAAAACTAAAATAAATAAAAATACCCCATAGTTTGTAGACGCTATAACTTTTGTGTAAACCAATCTATATATGCTTAGTGGTATTTTTTTTACCAAAAATATGTAGCAGAATACAAATTGGCCTAAATTGATGAACAAATTAGATTTTTTAAATTTTTTCATTAGATATGTTTTATAGCAAAAAGTGAAAAACTGTCTTTTTTTATTTCTGATGCAGAAAAATACATCAATAATGGGTACAGCGTTGCATGACCGCGCAATGAGTGCAAGCATGGCCTTTTATGCTTGAGCAGAAAGACAGATCAAGGCATTCTATGTGATAACTAGTGTATAGTGGGATATTTAAAGCTGAATTTTAATCTGTTAATATTTTGCCCTGCCTGGTTCTCTCCTACACCCTTCATCCACATGGCAATTAAAGTTTTAAATTAAAAAAAGCTTATTTTAAAGCGTGTGTGATATCATCTCTCTGTCCCTGTTCATCTCCTGGCTGGTGGGGGGCACCAGAATGTTGTTGTTCAAAGCTTCCTGAAAATATTACATTACCAGCTTCAGTACTCCTCACAAGAGCCCTTTTCTCAATCTTAATTCAAACAATGGACTGACTTCTGGGAAGAATTATGCAAATATCAAAATGTCTTGATTTGTGGATGACAATCTGGAAGAGCAGGCTTTTCAAGGCAGAATGCATTTACATGTAGATTGCCCTAAGTAATGCCCACATGAGATTCTAAGCCCCATAAATAAAAGAACTGAAATGCAATGAATAAAAAGGGCAGGCAAGGCACAAGCTGGGAGGAAATAGCTAGATGATGCTGGATATCCTCCAGCCAGGAAATGAGGTGGGTGTTATTCTATCTTCTGCAGCTTCTCAAAAGTAAGCAGTAAAATCCAATGATCCCTGAGCGTTCAACCTTTTTCTATTGTACCACTGATGTGTTACAGGCAGGCAAGAATGGGTCGTTGATTTGGTGCCAGAGAGACAATACGTGGGGTCCCCCACACAGGATCAAATCAAGTTGTTTGTATATAGAGCAGTAGCAAGGTACAGTTGCTCCTCACCTATATGGTATTGCAGCCACTGAACCCTAGGAAGACACCATCATATAATTCTCTACACCCATTGGCTAAAACCATTGCTGGCCGAATCCTCCCTCATTTCCCAATCAATTGGCAATGGCATCATATTCTGTATTCCCTGGTGGAGTTTAATTTGATACTAAACTTTTGTTTAAAAAAAAAAAAAAAAAAAATCTATTCAAATATGCATTCTTACCATAAGTAGAATGTACCTTCTATTGTTCTCAGCCTCCCCCAAATCTCAAAAACTTTTTTTTTTTTTGGCTCTATTATTGGATGTCCTGTTAAAGGGTGTCTACATTTATTCCCTATGATCTCACTGTGTGTAGGAATATAGCCACCCTCTCTTGATCCATCCTAAAATGGACAAGGGGCCATGAGGTTAAGGCAAATAGACTGTGGACTTTGCAAAGTGCAGTTGCATTTTGCAGGTGAAGTTACTCCAGAGCTCAGTAAATGAGGTAAAGATTTACTTTGCAAAGAATACCCAATCACGTGCAAGGAAAATTTAAAAAAAACAGCATTTAATTAATGGAGATAATGCGCAACCAGTTCAGCAGCAAACGGGGGCGCAACAATATTAGGAGACTATGTGCCACATCCTGATTCAGAGGTCAGAAATTGAGGAAATATGAATGGACTTTATAGGCACAGATAAGGGTGAAGTAAAAACTTTTTCATTGATTGACATATAAAAACAAGAAGAGGAAACCCCTACATGGGGGAATAATAGCATATACACACAATACATACAAAATAACGCCTAAATGTAACTTGGCAGTAAAACAAGAGTGTACATCAGTTATATACTAGATAGTGGCATAACACATGAAACGTGGTGGTAAGAGGATATTATACATTACATCCTACATAACTCGAAGACGATGCCAAAGGATAAGGCTATTAACGTCCCCGAGTGTAGTTAGTACAACCCTGGAATGGGGGATGATTCATGTAGCCAGAGGCCCTACATGTTTCGCTTGAGGGGTCAAGCTTCTTCTGGAGCTACTGGTGTACAAAACTCCCTATAGAGGCGGATAATGCTTCAACGTAGACTTGCGCCCGTACATAGGGCAGTAAGCAGATGAAAAAGGAGAAATAAATATAAATCATAATGGGGGGGTCTGCTGGGATGAGTCTGTCAGGTGATGCCGACAAAAAACGAGGAAGAAAATGTACATGTCTAAAAAAGACATATGAAGGTAGCTGTAACCACATACAAGCAAGTGGCCAAATATATATGGCACAAATATGCCCGGGGTATAAAAGGTCCCTCCAAGAAAGGCATCAGAGCAGAAACCTTCAAAGCACAGCAGACAGGATCCCCCGGATGGGGACAAACCACCATTATGTAGGGCATCTGGCTACATAAATCATCCCCCATTCCATGGTTGTACTAACTACACTCGGGGACGTTAATAGCCTTATCCTTTGGCATCGTCTTCGAGTTATGTAGGATGTAATGTATAGTATCCTCTTACCACCACGTTTCATGTGTTATGCAACTATCTAGTATATCACTAATGTACACTCTTGTTTTACTTCCAAGTTACATTTAGGCGTTATTTTGTATGTATTGTGTGTATATGCTATTATTCCCCCATGTAGGGGTTTCCTCTTCTTGTTTTTATATGTCAATCAATAAAAAAGTTTTTACTTCACCCTTATCTGTGCCTATAAAGTCCATTCATATTTCCTCAAATTCCGACTGTCTAAGAGGGGTTTTCCTCACATTGGAAATATGTCTTCCCATTTCCTGTTAAGTGTACCAGACGGAAAGTGAGACAGTAAGAAAAAAAAAAATTACAGTGTTTTTAACACTCCCCTATTCTATCCAAAATGGAAAAAAAAAGTGTTGCCTTTATATGTACTTTAACTAGCTGTTTGAATTGTGTGCGAACAATTGCAAAGAAAAACAAATTCATGCCATGGCAACACTTCCTTCAAAAATTCCAAGTTTTAAAAATGTCTCAGGCTGGGTTCAAACTGTGTGCGGAGCGGCTCGCAGCAGGGGGCCTAGTATGGTCCTGTTCACCATTTTAGATACGAATTTGGCACAAATTTTTGGCTGACATTGGACCTGAAAAGGGCCAGAAGATGTACAGGACCCTTCTGCAAACCGCTCCACAGCCGCCCTGGAGCTCTGTGAACCGGCTCAATTGAGAGTCGGTCACAGTCTCCTGACATGCGAATTAGATTTCGGGAAACCCACATCCAATTCACACCAGTGTGAATTCAGCCTAAAACTTTCCTTCCTGGTGAATCAAACATTATTATCACATCTGATATAAAAAGCCACAAAGTACAATGAGCTTCTAAAATTAAAATAGTCAAAAACAAACCTGCTGGGTTTTCCTTTTTACCTGTGATTTCTTGGTCTCCTTTAAACCATCTTATATCAGCAGCTGGTTTACTACCAGATGTTTTACAAGTCAACTGAATTATTTCCCCTTCCATAACTGGTGATGTAAATCCACTGATGTGTGGCTTTTCGGGGACACCTAAAAGACATAAATAGGAAAAACACATATGAAATACATTTAAACTAATATATGTGTATATAAAGCATGAATAAAGACTATATGGCAAACAAATAACAAATCTCTTTACTATCTGAAGTACAAACCTAAAAAAAAAACTTCCTTTACTGTTTTAATTTGAGCCAAATCCTCCTTCATTAGTGTCTCACACTCTCCCCTCCCAGGCACTGCAGCTCACAATGGAAGGGTGTCAGTAACAGAGGCAGTGTTGTCAATCCAGAAAGCAGTTGGCTGGACTAGATGCGGTCAGATAATCATTGATAAGGGTTGTAAATAAGCAGTGGCAACACTAATAGCAATGCCCCCTTGCAACATTTTTTTCTTCACACTGTAGTGCAAGCAGGCAAAGCCTACATGAGAGTGATAACTCTGCTCTAAATTTAGAAACAGTGCAGCATTGTTGTAACACTATCACAGGTAGCTGCATTAGGGGGACTTCACTGGCAGGATCAATAGGTATTTGTGAGATTTTGCAAGGGGACTAGGAGAAAACATAAGTGTAGATGTGTTTATAAATAATTGCTGCATCATTTTCTTCTTCAATGAGAAGCCATAGTTCTACTTTAAAGTGGTTGTAGACCTCAGACATGAATATGAACAAAGCATATTCTTCTATAAGTGTATTTGTCTCAATTAGGAGCACTAAGTGTAATTTCTCTCTGCTGTTTTGTTCCTCTGTTATCAACATGAGTCATTTCTGACAAATTTTCCTGACGCCAAGAAAAAAATTGGTGACAGGGGTGGGAGCTCCAACCGATTGACAGCCTCAGCTCTGTGTGCTCTGTGAAGTGGGGTGTGTCAGCTCTCAAAGCTCTCCTCCCTGTGCTCTGCATAGTGTAACTTAATTTCTCCGCCCCCTTTTTCCTTAAAGTTGAGACAAGCTTCATAAACTCTTGTAGTAGCTGTAGAGAAGACTGCTGATAAACAGGTACAACTTATGTATGATTTGTTTCATCTCTGTGTATCACTGGAGGCCAGTCGCTTCAATGGGTATATGTAGGGTTTACAGATGCTTTAAGAGTAGGATCATGACAGCTTTATCTAAGTAGGTGGCAGTTTTGCTTTGCCATGCATCTCCAGGGAGTTTGTTTATCATCCCTTTCACTGCATCAGTTTCCTCTGAAAATGTGAAAGAAACCCAGATTTTTTTACATTCACCCAAAATGAGCCTTGCTGTTTGTGTTTGTAAGTATAAGACTCAGAAAAGAATGTCTAATTTAATAATTTAATAAAAGCTACATAAATAAATAAAATTCTTTATACACCAACAAAATTAAATCAAATATATACACGTTATTGCTTCAATGGTTTTATTCATATAACCTTAACAATTATAATACCATTCAGTCTAAACAATGGTTATTTATATTACGAGCATTAACAAACAATGTATTATGATTTATATTATATATGATTGTGATATAATTATGTTATTCTTATGGAAATGTTTGCAATTTCTTAGACATATTTCATGTTTTGTTGTTCTTCTCAGTGGTCTTTTGATCCTTTTAGTGAAAAGCACAACATCTGCAGTGAATATACATCAACATAGCATATTTTCGTAATTCTTAATGCCAAATTTATTTATTTACTGAATTTAACAGAAAGAAAAAAAAAACACATGAAATAAACATTAAAGTGGCACTTGCAAAGGTTTATCAACTGATCCAGTTGAGCAAAAGCTGTTATTTTTTTGTAGGCTCCAGAACTGTATTGTCCTGTTGGGGCCTTGTTCAAAGTCCAGTAAAGACAATGTTAAAGATTAATAAACTCCATGATAGTTAGAACATACCAAGGTCTTGTGCTTACACCCAAAATATCATTGTCCCCTTCACAATGCTGGAAGTTAAGGGAAATTACTGAAATTAATAAAAGCTTTGGAAGACCAGGAATAATATTTGAAAGGATTGCATTTAGATTGGTCATCTTCAGAACGCAAAAATCAATTAATAATTCAAAGAACCTGTTGAAACTTCCAGCTGCAATAGGGATAGGGGCACAGCAATGCAATCCACTGTACATAATTGGTTCCATATTGTGTATGAAAAGATCTTGACTTGGAAAACGACAGGCTTCAATGGGCAAATTGAGTGTGATTTTTATATCAGTTTTATATTCTTTTGAGATCATTCAGAATTCACTGAAGGTGTAACTGACCTAGATTTGACCAGTTTTAGCTGATTTTGCATTCCCGTAGGCTTGTAGGGGGAGAAAAGTAGTCCTAAAGTGAACAAAAGTCAATCAACACTGGCTCTTTAAGTGTACCTCTGGCCAGGCTGTGAAACAATTCAATCTTAACCACTTTACGACCGCTCACTGTGCCTCTACTGCGGCACAGTGGCTCGTTATCGTCCAGCGACGTAGTACTACATCGCTGGACTCCTCCCCTTGTAGGTGGCGCTCGCGCGACGCCGGAGGCTCGCTCCTGCTGTATTCATTCACAGCGGGAGTCGGACCAGGAGAGGAGCAGCGGCGATCGTTGGGGAATCGAGTTTGGAGATCCGCCCGCTTGTGTAAACAGAGCGGGCGGATCTCCTCAGTGACAAACAGTGACAGATTGCAGGGTTCAGCATAGCTGAACATGCGATCTGTCCCTGTGTCACTCAGTCACCTCCCCCCACACACGTTAGTAAGCACCAGGCATACATTAACCCCTCCCTCTCCAATAAAATTAACCCCTTCCCTGCCAGTGTCATTTTTACAGTAACAGTGCATATTTATAGCACTGATTACTATAGAAATGTCACTGGTACCCTTAAAAGTGTCAAAAATGTCAGTCAAGGGTTCGATCTGTCTGCCGCAATGTCGCAGTCCCGCAAAAAAATCGCAGATCGTCGCCATTACTCGTTAAAAAAAAAACACCAAAAGTGACAGAAATCTTTCCCTTAGTTAGTAAACGCAATAACTTTTGCGCAAACCAAATAAAATACGCTTATTGTGATTTGTTTTACCAAACATAGGTAGCAGAAAACAAATTGGCCAAAAATTTAAAAAAATTTTGATTTTTACATTTTTTGGGGGGGGAATTTCATATAAAAAAATGCGAAAAATATTGTTATTTTTTCAAAATTTAAGTTTTTTTTTTGTTTATAGCACAAAAAGTAAAAATCGCACAGGTGATCAAATACCACCAAAAGAAAGCTCTGTTTGTGGGAAAAAAAGGACATAAATTTTGTTTGGGTACGGCATTGCACGAACGCGCAATTGTCAGTTAAAGTTGCACAGTGCCGAATCGCACAAAGTGGCCTGGACGTAAGACAGCAAAATCCTCCGGTGGTAAAGTGGTTAAATATCAAAACAGGTTTCAGGTGGTTTCTACCCAGGAAAAGTGCTAGGCTATGTTATGCCCTAGGCAAGACCAGCTACAACAACCCCCCTCCCCCCCCCCAAAAAAAAAAAAAAAAAAAACTTTTTAAAACACAGTTTACCACATTATGGGTGAATAAGGTCTTAGGTAGATATGTACCTTCATCTGTGGTGTGACTTGAAAAAATAATGTTTCTGCATCATTGGTGTCACTGAAAGAAAAATTTTTCCTGTTTTGGTAGTGTCACTGGAAGGACAAATGTCCTTGTGTTAGTGTTGCTACATCATAAGTGATGTGTACTGGTAAATTTGAGATCGCAATTTTAAATTGTTCCTGCTGACTGTACTCATATATGCAGGGCTGGTAGGTTTTAATGCTGAGTGGCTGCATACTGTATATGCGCCCATTGGCTATGGACTTTCTGTGATGAGAGTGTGTTCCATGTGTGCTCTCAGCATAGTAAATATATACTATATCACAGGCAGACCCTGATGCATAATAGTGATCAGGAGCTTCTGATCATGTGACTGCTGTGACATCCAGTCATAGTCATCACAAGGTCCAAAAGCCTGCCTCCGTTTCTTGGCATTTAGACATTTGGGCTACAGGTAAGTAAAAACACTTTAGTGTAGCACCCTCCTAGGTATGTGCCAGGGAGTGAGTATCGTTTTGGGCTCTGTCTGCCTATCAGAGGAGCAGCAGGTAAATTCTATATAGCTCTCTGCTTAACAGGGAGCAGGATCTGTGAGTAAATTCTGCTCAATGTTCTCAGTGTGTGATTCATGGGGGGGGGGCACATTGGAAAGTGGAGGAAACCTGGCCAATTAATACACAGGCTTTGGTCCAGCCCCAGTGATTGGCAAAGACTGGTTGTTTCGCTGCATTGTGGGGTGTAGTATAAAAGCCAGGAGCACATGTACTTGGGGTCTTTGGCTGGTGAGCAGAGTCCCAGAAGGAGGGTGGCGGCTGCCACCAGACAGTCGGCTTGGTGAGCCAGGAGTGGGGAGTTGAGCCCAGAGGTCCAGAAGAGCTGACTAGGAGGGGTTGAGACACTGGAGAACCTGGAAAGCAGTATCGTGAGTACAGGGGATCATGTCTGGAGTAGAGTAGTCAGAGATACCCAAAAAGGTGAGAAATCCAGCAGCCCTCAAGGGAGCAGTGCAACATTTGTTATTTTAAAAAATGCATTTAAACTCACTTTAATGTCCCAACACTGTGTCTCAACAAGGTAATTACACACTGGGAACTGCTACACAGCAATTTAAGCACTTTTCTGCCAAAATGTTTGTCCACCGTTTGTTGTGTTCTCAGGTTCCCCATCTTTCTAGAGAAAGCAGAACAGCTCCCTTCCTCAAATCTCCCACCTCCCCATAGGAACCAGTGTGAGCAGTGTCTGATCTCCAGGATGACCTGTGCACTGTGTTCTGCCCACCTTCACCTTTTCTATCCCATGCAGGTATAACTCATTATTGTTTTCCAAAGTGTGTGTCCGTCTTGCTCACTTTCTCCATTGGCTGGCTGCTGTTGAAGGGAGAAGTCAGTAGAAAAAAAAAACCTCCATCCAGCAGCTGTTGCAGTTCAGGCTCTGTGCCCTGTTGTCCATCTACTCGAATAAAAATAGTGACGGCGGTGTGGGATAGAGAGCAAGGAACTGGATAGCTCCCTCCTACACAGGCGGCTTGCTATGGGAGGAAAGCATAAAAGAACTGAGGGCACGGCTCATTTGGAGTTTCCCCAGTCTTTGAAAGGCACGAGGTGTGCATTATCCACATATACCAACATGCCAAGATAAGAGTCTGATAACACATTGGGACTTGGCAACACAGGAGAGTGAACATTTTGATTGGCTTGCTATGGGGGCACTCAGAGGGGTGAAGGAGCCCAGAGCGCTTGCGGTGGATGCAAGAAGAGAAGGATTGGGGCTGCTCTGTGCAAAACCATTGCAAAACAAGGCAGGTAAATATAAAATGTTTGTTATTTTAAAGAAAAAAAAAACACAAGGCTTTACAACCACTTTAAACTGACCTGCACATTGGATATTTAGGTTTACTTCTTTGTACTCAATCACATCACAATTTAGTTAATTTGGGTCCAACAAATCTGCTTCACTATCCTGTTAAGTCTATTAGCTATTTTACTGGTTTAATCTTATGCAATAAAAAATAAATATTTTTATAAAACATTAAAATCTAATAAGCAATGTACAATGGTAAGCAACATATTGACAATGTGGCTGGCTCAGAAATATAAAATCTCGCACAAAATTACTTTAATAATCACAAATTTAAATCCCGAGCCATTTGTTTATGAAAACCTTTTCCCACTTTACAGTATATTCTAATATGCCACACCATCAGTTCATATGGAGGATTTAGCTAGACATTTATACTTTGGATCCAAAGATGAGTCTCCAAGGAAAAGCTTTAAGCTGAGGAAGTTATTATCCTGAAATACTGTGCTTAGAAAGGGTAGTTTTTGTCCTTAATGGCAAACTTGTAAAGATTTTTTTTGTAAAATAGTCTCAGTGGGGCTTAAAGAAAAAACAGCTTTCACATGCTATGCACAAAACCAATTCACTAGCTGGATTAACTTTAATATGACTGGCATCCAGCATTAGTCCTATTAAGTGAAAGAGCCTGGTATTCTAAAATAACTGAAGTTCAGGGACAAAAAAAAATCAATCTTTAAAATTATATAACAGGTTAGGAACATAGGCGTGTTTGCAATAAACTATGGCAATTTCATCTGATTCAGCTGCTGACATTCAATGAATCTCATAGAGTGTTGAGTTTAAGTGTTATTTCGTGGCTTTCTCGATGAATCTTTCATTTTTAGTGTCACTGAAACCCTCAGAGGAAAAAAAGAGGAGAGATCATTTAGGGAATAAAGTATAAATGGCAAAGTGCTCCCAATAAAACAACAAAAACTAATAGTGGACGGCAGAAATGACAGGAACCAAGAAAAACACTAAGCCAAGAAAAAAACAAGCAGCTATAAAACTTTCCTTAATTTTAGAGCTTTATGGCCACCATGTCCTTGAAAATATATAGTTGAAAGGTTTAAGTTAGGATGTAGCCAAAAGTAAGTCCCTTGGGGACAGTTGAGAAAAAATTGAGAGGTACTAAAAAAAGTACAGCATTAGGAAAACTGTTTAAAGAAAATATTAATAGCATGTACTGCATATAAGTTTTACATATATAGTGCCTTATTTTTTTTTAAAGCTGTAGGGGAAGTATAAAACAAAACGAAAAAAATATGGAACAGATTTTTTTCTAGTTTTTTGAGACAAACCTCATCCCTGTTGCTGTTGTTTAAAATGTACACTCGTAATTATTTTATTCATTTATATAGTGTTAGGGTTTTTGTAGTTGTTTTTTTTTTTTAACAGAAAATGCTTAACAATTCATATCTTTTCATTTCCTGAAAGGAGCTTAACTTGAAATGTCAATATATAAATATTGTGGAGAGTTGAGATAAAGGGTAATAGGCTTTTTTTGTATATGTTTTTAATTGATAGAAGACAACTTTTTAAAACATAATCAAGAACTTACAAACACCATGCAAAGAGGTATGGGCTGTGGATCCAAAATAATTAATGTTCCATTGCTAGCCACTGTGTGCCCATTGCCTTTAAACCTTTTTTATTCAATAATTTTAGTGTCACAAGCTTGCAATGCATGACATCAGAGTGAAATCTGAACTCTGAATCTGCATACTAGTTTATAGTCAATGACTTAGACTGTATAAGTAGTAAAACAGCCTGACATCCTGGAAACTAGCATTTTCAGAAATAAAAGTCAATGGTTACAACCTACATAATTTTTATGATATTTTTTGAAGTAATCAGTTTTTTAATAATTTTGGAACTATACAAAATACACAAGCAGTGGCACATATTTTGATGATGAAGTGTGAAACAATTATCAGTACTTGAGTTTTTGTTAAAGTTTAGACATAATTTGACATTTTTGACATTTATAGAAGAATGTTTAAAAGGTAACTTCACCACTGTGCAAAAGAAATAGTAAAAAAAAAAAATAATAATAATATTGCATATACACTGAACAAAATTATAAACGCAACACTTTTTTTTTTTGCCCCCATTTTTCATGAGTTGAACTCAAAGATCTAAGATTTTTTCTATATACACAAAAGGCCTATTTCTCTCAAATATTGTTCACACATCTGTCTAAATCTGTGTTAGTGAGCACTTCTCCTTTGCCAAGATAATCCATCCACCTCTTAGGTGTGGCATATCAAGATGCTGATTAGACAGCATGATTATTACACAGGTGTGCCTTAAGCTGGCCACAATAAAAGGCCACTCTAAGATGTGCAGTTTTATCACACAGCACAATGCCACAGATGTCGCAAGTTTTGAGGGAGCGTGCAATTGGCATGCTGACTGCAGGAATGTTCACCAGAACTGTTGCCTGTGAATTGAATTTTAATTTCTCTACCAAAAGCCATCTCCAAAGGTGTTTCAGAGAATTTGGCAGTACATCCAACCGGCCTCACAACTGCAGACCACGTGTAACCACACCAGCCAAAGACTTCCACATCCAGCATCTTCACCTCCAAGATCGTCTGAGACCAGCCACCTGGACAGCTGATGCAACAATCGGTTTGCATAATCAAAGAATTTCTGCACCAACTAGCAGAAACCATCTCAGGAAAGCTCATCTGCATGCTCGTCATCCTCATCGTGTCTGGACCTGACTGCAGTTCATCGTCATAACCGACTTGAGTGGGCAAATGCTCACATTTGATGGCATCTGGCACTTTGGCGAGATGTTCTCTTCACAGATGAATCACGGTTTTCACTGTACAGGGCAGATGGTGGATAGCGTGTATGGCGTTGTGTGGGTGAGCGATTTTGCTGATGTCAACGTTGTGGATCAAGTGACCCATGGTGTCCCATGGTGGTGGTGGGGTTATGGTATGGGCAGGCATATGTTATGAACAATGAACACAGGGCATTTTTAATACACAGAAATACCGTGATGAGATCCTGAGGCCCATTGTTGTGCCACAATTCTTGGAAGCTGAAAACATCCCAGTTCTTGCATGGCCAGTATACTTACCGGACATGTCACCCATTGAGCATGTTTAGGATGCTCTGGATCGCCATATATGACAGCGTTTTCCAGGTCCTGCCAATATCCAGCAACTTCGCACCACAATCGACAACCTGACCAACTCTTTGCGGAGGAGATCTGTTGCATTTGAGGCAAATGGTGGTTACACCAGATATTGACTGGTTTTTGGTCCCCCCCCAATACAGTAAAACTGCACAATTTAGAGTGGCCTTTATTGTGGCCAGTTGCGTTTATAATTTTATTCCGTGTATAATTGCTACACAAACTATATTGTTTTTAAATTTATCATTATTAAAATGAATCTTTCCATTTTAATGTTTAGTGCTATAGTTTTATGTAAAATTCAATGCAACATGGCAACCTCTAGGTGTTTTGAACATCACTGGTGTACAGAACACCTTCAGAAATGTAATTTCCTAATTTGCTGCCTGTGTGATTAGCTCACTGCTTTTCACATAAGTCTGCAATAAGAAATAGGTCCGGTTTTAGGCATCCTCTCCAACAGAAATTAAATTTTTACTTTCCATGGTCTTTTTTATTAGGATTTTCACAAAGAAAAAGTACAGAGGTGTAGGAAAACAATGTCACCAACTGATATGTGTCAGAACCTATAGCAAAAGGGTTAATCATCGGTTACATTAACCAATTAAGGGTCACGCTTAAACTTGATCATTACGTATACTATTGGAACAAATCCAGTGGCAGGTGTATTGTCCCCCCCCCCCCTGACACCCCATCTGGGAACAAAGTGTGTCAAAGGATGGGAAACAACACCGCCACTTTGATCATTCATTTAGAAGTTCTTATTTTAAATAATCAATAACAAAAAGTATTGAAGAAAAGTTGTTTAAACAGGAAACATTAAGAGGGAAGCACAGGTCGATCCACAGGTTGATCATGCCATTTGAGAGGGGAGAAATAATTTTCAAATTAGGCATAGGGAATCAAATGTCATACATGGGGACTAATGATACTCCAAGACCTTTGGGTGGAACTAGTCTTCAGAGGGAAACAAATGAGTATAAGGCCCACAGACTAACTTTGAAGTTCTTGAAGGAATTCTCCCATACCAAATAGCGTACATAGATAAAATGGTCCCCTTCAAAAGCAATGCTTTATAGAGAATTAAGGGATCTTTGATATCATCTTGAGTATTGGCGAATCTACCCCCAGAGAAAGTGTAGAGAGAAAGAGCTGAGCTGTGGGGCAGAGCTCCAGTGCAATCCCTAATGGAATGTACACATATCTGAGTACAGTCTGCCTTAACGTAATAGTTTACATTTTCTATCGCAATGGCGAATATGATAGGGGAAAGGGGGCACCCCTGTCTAGTCCCTTTAGAAATCGGGAAATTATCTGAATATTGACCCAACAATTCCACCTGTGCGCTCGGGTTGGAATATAGAGCCTTTAAAATTCTCAGAAAGTGGGGTCCCAATCCCAACCTCTCCAACACCTCAAAGAGGTAGGACCAATCTACCATGTTAAATTCTTTCTGGAGGTCTATAGATAGTATAAACCCTTCCTGATGAGTGCCTCCATCCCAAGGGGAATGCAAAAGTGAGATAGCATCAACTGCTCTCCATATTTGGTCCAGCCCCTGCCGCCCTGGGATGAATCCCACTTGGTCTTTATGTACATAACGACCAATAAAACCGGACAGTCTGTTTTCCAATATTTTGCTCAGAATTTTAAGATCATTGTTAATTCGAGATATTAGTCAATAATTACTCACCTCTGAGGGGTTTAGGTCTTTGGTGTTTGCCCGATTTAGGAATGACAGATATGAAAGCCAGGTTAGCGGCATTATTTAGGGTGGACCCCCTCCTCAGGGTATTAAAGAACCAGGTTAAAAATGGAGGTAAGGCAGAGGCAAAAGTTTTGTAATAGCAGGTTGAGAACCCATTGGGTCACAGGGCAGAGCCTTTCTTAAGGTGGTTCAGAATATTGAGTACCTCTGAATCCATTATCAGCCTTTCTAAGGCAGAGCTATGTTCCCATGACAATTTAGGGAGAGGGATCTCATCTAGGAATGTAGTTAGTGATTGAGAACACGCTTGCTCATCTGCCTTATGTAATTTAGAATAAAAGTTGCGAAACGTGGTCATTTTCTGTTGAGGATTCGGTGTTAGAGTACCTGTGGAGGTGCGAAGTTTGGGAAAGGAAAAAGAGCATGGTTTGGGTGTCAACCTAGCAGCCATTTATTTTAGTTGTTTTTGAGCGTATTTGCATCTGAATGTTTGCACATATTTAATATATAGAATGGGATCTCAGATTTTTGTATTTTTTTTTTTTACTGACCAAAACACAGCACTTTTTCACATGGTAAACACTAGGCTGCAGCTGTATGCATGAAGCGATTTCAGGTAATAGTGTGCAAGAAGCCTAAAACAGCTATTTCTTCAGAGAAAAAACGTAAGAATCTGTAACAAACTTCGTTAAAATCTATTGCAATGCTCATTGATCCTCCAGAAGAAATTGTTTCTTATCAATAATAGTAGAGTTACTCTTTAAATATAGAAATCCAAAAATTTCAGAATGAACAGTGTCTATGTGGTAAATTTTACAACTTTTGTATGTGATTGAATCCATTTAATACCAAAACACAATTATAAAAGTGTATGCATTGGCTAGTGGACTTATTTATAGCAAGAGAATGTACTTACCCAGAACTGTTAAGTAAGCCTTGGATGTTTTGACAGGCATCGTAAATAAGGAACAAGTATACAGGCCTTCATCTGACAAAGAGACTTCACTAATGCTGATACTCAATTCATGCCAGGAAGCTCGGATGAGTTCAATTCTGTTGTCCCGTAGAGCTGAAAAAAAAAATATGACAATATTAGTCTTCTTTTTGCTAATGATCTTAAATAGTCATATTTGTGAACTGTGCACCCCATTAAAGTTTACATTCTCACTCAGCCCTGGTTTGATATTCATATCCAACATCCAGTCAGTAAAGTTGTCAGGTCATAAGCAATATAATGCATTGAGCTTAGCAACAGACAAGAAAACACACTTTTAAGAATCTATTTAAAGCTGCAGATATTAGCATTGTGTTCCTTTCTGGAAATTGCAAATTGAAGTGGTTGTAACCCTCCGACATAAAAATGAACAAAGCACATCCTACTATAGTGTGTACTAACCTGAACCCAAAGCAATGCTAAACCTGAATCTCTCTTCTATCTAAATGACTTACCCCTAAAATATTAAGCCAACACCTCAGCCTCCCTGAAGAAAGCCCTCCCCCTCCAGTACACTTTAGATCAGTGTTTCTCAACTCCGGTCCTCAGGGCACACTAACAGGACAGATTTTAAGTATTACCTCGGGGAGATGCAGACTAGAGTACTGCAATCACTGAGCAGCAAATGATATCACCTGTAATGTATTTCAATTTTCTTGCAAACCTGGCCTGTTGGTGTGCCCTGAGGACCAAAGTTGAAAAGCACTGCTTTAGATAACTCATAGCCTCAGCTCTATGTTTCTCTGAGCATGTGAAGAGGGGAGTGTGTTTCTTCCTTCCAATCAGCTCTCAAATTACACTCACCTTTCTGCTCTAGCTCTGCAGTGTATGTGACATCAGATCCCTGCCCCCCTGCTTTCTGCTGCTGAGAAAAACACTTTGCGTTTTAGCAGGCTGTACGGGACAGATTGCAGCAGGTAAATGGGTACAACTTACTGTATGTAGGAGAATGTGTTTAATCTCTGTATATCATCTGCAGCTAGTTACTTCACTGGGTATATATAAGGATTTGACAACCAGTTTAAATATTATAAACAAGAACCAGTAGAAGAGTTATTTGTCCTTTAAAGCATAGGTGTGGGCAAAACCTTTTTAGTAGGTAGATAAGGATTAAACCCTTGGCTATTTACAGCTTATTTTTTGCTGTCTGTGTCTTGTTAAGGACATTTGCCTTCAATGTCTGTCCTGAAGATGCAACCAGAAGTGAGTGTATTTTTTTTCTAAAATGAAGGACAGTCCTCTTTTAGACAGCTGTCACATGAACATATGTTCTCATTGGGAGCAACTTCTGGTAACAACTATAACATTTTGGATTTCTGGTGAATCTAAACAACCCTGACATGACAAGAATAAACATTTGGCAGGGGCTATAACCCTTCCCTAGTCTATACAAATCTTAATAAAAACATATACATACTCTTTAACTCCTTGTTCACTGGGCACTTTTATCCCCTTCCTGCCCAGGTAAATTTTCATCTTTCAGAACTGTCACACTTTGAATGACAATTGCATGGTCATGCTACACTGTACCCATATGAAATTGTTATAATTTTGTTCACACAAATAGAGCTTTCTTTTGGTAGTTATTTAATCACCACTGGGTTATTTTTTTTTTTTGCTAAATAAACAAAAATGCCAAAAATGTAATGTTTTTCATAGTTTGTTATAACGTTTTTCTCCTTTACTGATGTGTGCTGATGAGGCTGCGCTGATGGACACTGATAGGTGGCACTGATGGGCACTGATATATGGCACTGATGGGCACTGATATGCAGCACTGATAGGCGACACTGTTGGGCCCTGATAGGTGGCACATATGGGCACTGATGGGCACTTATAGGTGGCACTGCTGGGCACTGATAGGTGACATTGATGATGGGCACTGGTTGGCAGCATTGGTGGGCACTGTTGGGACTGCACTGACAATTAGGGCAATCAGTGCCCTGATTATCAGTGTAGATGTCCCTTTTGGTTATCACCTCCCCTCTCCTTACACTGTCAGTGTGAAGAAATGAATGCTGATAACCAGCTTGTGTTTATATTATGTTCAGCTGTGATTGGACACAGCTGATCATGTGGTAAAGGGCCGCTGTGATTGACCCTTTATACCAATCTGTGATCACTGTGTCCCAAGGACACAGTAATCACAGAGCGCACCATCCACATGCCATAGTGGGCATGCAGCAGGCGCAATCATAGGAGGACGTCATATGACACCCTCCCAAAACTGGCCAGCCATGCTGTGGCCATTCGGCTATAGCACGGTCGGAAAGTGGTTAAAGAAGAAGAATGCACAAACATGAAGGCACAAACAAGCTCTGTGAAAAAAATGTAAATATATTCCTATCAATGGCTTTAAAAAACAAAAAAAGAAAAGAAGCATAAAAGGACCACCATCTTATTTTTCTCTTGAAGTATAAAATATATATCATAAGGTGTAAATCAATCTAAACAAAACATATTCACAAATAGGAAGCATACATGAAATGCAAATGCTATTTTCTGAGGTAACAAATTAGAAATTTTATGTTAAAGTCTAAAGTTTTTAACTCTTCTACTGCAAACTCTCTAAAATTTGGTCTGTGAACACAGCTTAATCCTCATCCAACAAACTGGGCAAAAAGTCTAACCACTTACAGTATGCAGCCATTATGGGTGTTTACTTTTTGATTTTCTTTATTTTTTGCATAAATAACCAATTGTGTCAAGAACATTGAAATGTGTGGCTAATTAAAAAGCAATCAGCCTAACTGATGTTATCAAGTTGGGTTAAATATACACTGAATTAAGAAATAGGGCTCTTTCACACGGCCGTTCAGGTCCTTTTTTTTTTCACGGAGCGGATGACACTTGTGTCATCCGCTCCGTATGTCCGCATATCATCCCATCCGTTTGCGGATGATATACGGACAGAATGTAAGTCTATGGGCATTGCGGATGTCAGCGGATGACACCGCTGACATCCGATTTTGCTTCCTTTCCGTTTTTTTTTAACGGAGGAAAAATAGGGTTCTGTTCCGTTCCAAAAAACCGAACAGAACTGAAAGGAAGAAAATCGGATGTCAGCAGATGGTCATCCGCTGACATCCACAATGCCATTAACATACATTATGTCTGTATATCATCCGCAAAAAAATAGGATGATTTGCGGACATACGGAGTGCCCGTGTGAAAGGGCCCTTAATGCGAAAAATGACTGGCTGATGATCAAGGAGATTTTTTAACATTGGCTACATTTTTAAACCATTGTATGTGTTTTTTAGTAGTTCACTAATATAAAAATATTTGAACAAAAAATGAGTGTTGAGATTGTAGCCCGATTATATGTGCTGAACAGAGGAAATGGGTTACTAGCAAGTGCAACACTTTCATCCCACAATTTCTGTTGATTACTATTGACAGGAGATGACTGGACATAATTTCAACCACTGAAATAATTGTATCACCTGCCCTAATGTGGATTAAGTGATTGGGAGTTATGGGTTAACGGCTTATCTGCAATGCATGTAAAAAGGTAATTTCTCGAAACGTTTACTATCCAACATCTTATTAAGAAAAAGACCTCAATCATCAATGCATAGAACACCAGGGAATTACCTACAACATCCCTTAAGCACCAAAGCCAGTCATGCTTAGCAGAAATTCATTGGCATTAATAGGAATAACATACTTGAATCTAAGTCTGAAATCAAATCTACAACATAAAGTAGACCAGTAATAAACATAATTAGTGTACAGTTCACTTGTTCTAATTTTCTGGATTCACAGATCTCATTGAGAGTAAGAAAACTTATAGGCCTCTTAGACAAAAAATGTGTATCTGGGATAGAGGAATAAATGAATGATTGAATTAATTAAAATACATTAAGGCCATTGAACATTGCATTCAGCCTGTGCACTTTATTTGATTCAGGTACAAAGTAGTAAATGATTTGATGACACATATAGTGGTCTGGTTCTTTAACCCCTCACCCAAAAAATGTCAAGTGCCAGATTCCTTATCTGGAATCCTACCTACCAGGATTTTGTGAAAACCAGGAAAATCAGCCCTGTTTCTTTTTTTTTGATGGAATTTTATAGCAATAATGCACTAATATGAGAAAGCAATATGTTACAATTCTCTGACATTTTTAAGTGTCGGATATTTTAGAAGTGCAATATTAATAGCCGGTTCACACTGAGGCGACACGACTCCTTACTACTTCGGGGGCGACTTGTGCATTACATTGCACCACGACTTCGGAGCGACTTGCAGGGACTTTGCATAATGGAAGTCTATGCAAGTCGCTCCGAGGTCGCCCCGAAATAGTACAGGACCCTTTTTCTAAGTCGGAGCGACTTGTGTCGCTCCTATTAGAACGGGTCCTGTAGCAGTCAATGGACTGCGAGGGAGCGCGACTTGTCAGGCTGACAAGTCGCCTGACAAGTTGCGCTAATGTGAACCGGCTCTTAGCCCAAAACTTCCAAAGTAGTTATCGTTAGCTGCTTGGCATACAAGTTCAACTTTTTCTAAAGTCCACAAACTACATTTTTTTAAAAGCAGGCACCGGCACCTCTAGGCATGCTCAAGCATATTTAGGCCCAAAAGTAAGAGTGCTCAAGTATGGAAGCCTCAACCTTACCTAACGAAAGAACTATTGCTTACTCTTTTTTCAATCCTGAATGCCAAACCAATTCCATGCAATTAGACTTGAATATATTAGACTGAGAGGGATTTTGGTGGGAGGGAGTTACAGGGACTGTTCTCAGATCATAAATGGCTCCTGAGCATGTAACAACTGGTTTATCTAAAATATATATTTTCTAGGACTACTATGGTAACAGGCAACAATTATAAAGGTACACAGGGGAGAAAAATGCATTAAGCATTCACTTACCTACTGCTATAGGTTCAAAAATGGCAAAGTGGTGTGCACTTATTTTTGCAGTAGCATAAATAAATGGCACTGCATAAATTGCCCTTGGGTGGCAAGTGCACTTATTAATGGCTGTGAACTGAGCCATTATCTGACAACTTGATTTACAAGCATAGTGTACAGAGCCAATCCAAGTGACTCTGTGCCTTGTGATTGCTGTGATGATTTTTAGATCAAGAATGTAAATGACCCTCAGAAAAATTACTTTGGTCTGGTCTCTCAGAATCTGGTTACGGAGGGGAACAACACATGCTTTTTCTAAAGCATACTGCTCACTTACTGAATTTTTGATATGTTCCCTCTAAGCCCAGTAATTCCTAGGCAACAAAAATACATTTCAAAATCTGTAAAATAACTTTTTTATTTAATAATATACACATGGATATATATGTACTGTATATAATTAGGCCATTATTAAAAATATTATTTGAATAATAATGTTTTTTCCTCCCCTCTTTTTAATCTATATTTTAATAATATTTTTTTTTAACTTTCCTGACAATCATTTTCTCCTTTTTCTTTAATAGCTGCAGAGCTAGGAAGATGAATGCAAGACCCAGCTGTTTGACCTTTCATTTTTCTTTATATTATACGACAACATAAAGGTATAATTTATAAATTATAATAAGGAATATAATCTCAATATGTCAGCTTCTATTTTAAAAAAGCCATAGAAAAAAGAATCCTTTATTGACAACTTTGATGTATGAAGGGAAAATGACTATCCACAAAGATTAAAGCTCAACTCCACCTTTCCAACATTTCAATCCTGTAAGTCAGGTCAGTGGGGCAATAAACTTTATTACTTTTGATGTCAGCCTTTTCTGTTCTTTTTCATTTAAAGAGATATTATACATATATGTGTATATATATATATATACACACAGTATATATATATCATACTCCTGTTTACATGTGTTAGTTGTTATTGTGCAAAAGCCCTAATTCCGTTATACATTTTGAACATACCAGAGGAGAACTATATCTGCTCTTTGTGCTATTAGATTAATAGTGCATCACTGTGATTTATACTTTACTGTTCCTCTTACCATAATGGAAGTCAGACCTTTGCTTTTAGACTTGGATTTTTTTTTTCTGACAGCATTCATTCAGCATTAAGGCTTACTGCACTTCGACATACAGACACAGTTACAAAAAAAAATGTAAAAGCTTGGAATATTTCTGGATTTCATCATAGTTAGTTCCTCAAGAGGAGTTCCAGTATCAAAAATTGTAGCTGCTGAATTTTAATAAAGAGACACTCACCTGTCCCACAATCCAGCAGTTTGCTCAACCCAGGCATTTTCACCCTGTGTCCTCTCTCGCCGGCACTGGCATTTTTACTATGGGCACCCGGCTGTGACAGCTTGTTGCTTCACAGCCAGGTGACCACTGCACATGCTCTGTGACTGATCCCACAGTCGTCTGGAACTTGTCATGTGTCCTACAAAACTTCAGGAGGAAGGGGGGAAGGGGATCTTGTGCTTCAGATCACCAAAGGCATTAGGAGCGGAAGTCGGAGAGGAAGTGGGAGTGGGTACCTGTCAACATCGGGTACCCGCTCCCCCCTCCTCCCCAAAAACTAAATTTCACAAACAGGAGTGTGGGAGGAGGCCTTAAAGTTTAACTTCCCCTTCTGGGTGAAGCTCCGCTTTAAAAAGTGATTTGAAGGCAATATATATATATATATATATATATATATATATATATATATATATATATATATATATATATTTTTTTTTTTAACAAACTATATCATTTACTTTAAAAGTTGATTCCATTTAACTTTAAATAGTTTGTTTATCTGGTTAAGGTTGGTCCAATAAAGCTTTAAACAACCAAAGTCATAAAAGTATTGAGACCCCCATTATGGAAGACATCCAGACCAATTATTTTATCAAAATACTACCCAAACATGATATACAAATATTATATTGTGCATGTTGTGTAGACCTTTAGACATTGAAAATCTCTAATACTGCTGCTGGATGCTGCCAATTCGGATGTTATGTCAGCAGCTTGACTCAAATTGTACACTACAGTAGTCACTTGCACTCCTCCCCTGGCATCTACATAAAAATGTTATGTAGGAAGTGACAGAAGGGGAGGGGAAGAGGAGCTGGTTCAGCATCAAGGGTATATAGAACCTTCCAGAAGTGGAGAAGACTATGATATACAAGGAGAGAGGTGGGCTGTGCTAGGGAATTAACTTTCTTATAGTAGTTAAATTGTCTTGCATGTTGCAAGTGAATAAAACATAATGTGTAGAAAGGTAAACACTGCATGTAAGCAATTAAAATACTTGATTCTTTTGTGCTTTTACCTGCAAAGTCTTTTGGAGACAGGGTCTCTTAAAAATATAACCTCTTTATAGGCAATAGCCTAAAGCAGAATTTTCTGTAGCTGCTATTCAGACTTTTTTAAAAGTTAAGATATATTCCGACCCTTCCTGTATACAAATTTGATTCATCAAATTATTTAGATATCTTCCTCTTGATCACACCACAGAATTGCAGTGGGAATGCTTTCAAGTATCTGACATGTCCATAGCAAAATATTCTGTTGGTGTATTTATATTATTGATATAGCCCTATGTTACAGATCATTGTTGCATTGCATAACCCAGCTGCCTTTTTTATCACAAGTGCATGGTCTAATATTCTGCTGTCAAAGTCATTAATCAACTTGGGATTCATTAGCTCTTTAGTAATTGCAATAATCCTGATCTAGAGCCAGCAAAGCAAACTCAAGAGAAAGAGACACATTTTCTTAATTCAAGACATACTACAACTACATGTACATAACACAACTCCATAATGTGACTTCAGTGGAACATTTTGTTAAGACAGAAGTATGGCTTTTAATAAAAAACAAGCAATAGCAGCTCTTTGATCTCCCCTCCAGTGCTCACTGAAGCGCTGAGCTTTGAAGGGGTGGGAGGGGCTGTCCCAGGCTCTCAGGAGATTCCTGAGAAGCTAAGCCAGGTGAAGGTGCAGGGTTCTGGGAGGATCCCAACCTAATGGTCATGATCTTTTCAGAGCCTGGACTGGCTCTGTGACACCAGCCAACAACAGGCTTTAGCGGGCTAAAATCGGGTCATAGGAGTGTAGAATGAACTGCACTCCTGTGATCCATATGAGAAGTATAGCTAAAAAAGCTTTGGCTATACTTCTTCTTTAATATTTTTCTTCTTAATAAATGCATAAATATCTGATCATTTCTTCTCCATGGATTTTTTAAATCAAGAAATGTTGCATACTAGCTGTAACACACATGCATACACACAACTTAGGTTTTGTTCTTTTTTCTTTCCCCACAAGACCCTGGTCGTACATGTTTTTTTTTTTTCTTATCTAATTTGTAAATTAGAAATTATTCAATTTATTTGTATTTATTATTAGGAAATTATGCATGTGAAAAACGGTTTATGACAGTAACAGAACATTCTCAAAGGCATCTCTGACCAGTTTGCTTTCTTTGCAAACTGCACCTGCAGCTAAATAATATTGTATCCTTCAATTAGCCTTAAAAATGAAAATAATAACATTGTTCTTCAGCCCACCAGCATTTTCAATATTGCGATAGAGAAGAAAAAAAAGAAGCTATCAAATGTAATACCCTAAGAAGCACAATTTTCTTTGGACACTGTGTCTGGAGGTGTAATTTTTTATGTTAGTATTTTGAGCAATAAGGAACAGCAGCTCTCCAAACCAAATGGAAATGCAACTCAGCATGACATTCGGACTCTTGTCCATAATAAAGCTTACCTTTTTCTTTAATGGAATTTAACAGTATGGTATCTGTCACTATTGGCAGATAACTACTATGATCTGTTGAATAATGTAATAATAACATGGTCTAGCAGTCTGTATATCTCCTGGACACATAGTTCACTTCAATGTGGGCAACAGTTGATTTGAGGTTAAGTTACATAAACACAGGAGGTGACTTTCATGTGTTTTTGTAAAACTGTAAGATAGTTTATAAATCCATAAACCTCAAACACACTGGTTGATTTGCATACCAAATCCATGTAAAGCGTTCCATCTCATTAAGTCATTAAGTTTAATATATACAGATATATATATATATATATATATATATATATATATATATATATATATTTATTCATAAGCTAATAATGTTAGCATAACATTGATTTATTACATCATCATTATTCTATGGAAGTCCCATGAGTGCCTATTACAATCTATTGAATTACCACTACTTCATACTGTATGTGTTAAACACCCACTTACTTTGGACTGTTTGTACCACTACTCTACAATTGTAAATAAGTATATATAATAAAATTATATATATATATATATATATATATATATATATATATATATATAGTGACAGGTCAAGACTCTGTCACGATGAATGTGGTCATTTAAAGGACACAGAGTGTGCACATTGGCTCTGTGCAGGACTACAGAGCATAGATGTGCAGTGGAGAAAACTGCTTTTGCAGCTTTCTCCAAATTTTGGTATACCTGGATGGGGCTCTGTAGTTTGGAGATTCCATAGTGTCTTTGGAGGGACGGAATCTCCAACCCTATGTCCATGCTTTGTGGATGACAAGCAGGGTGTGTGCTCAGGTGCACACAGCCCTTATAATGAAGGTCTAGGAAGATCTCAGGGCTCCCAGTTGGAGACAGCTCTGTCCAAGAGAGAAAAGAGGTCTCTAGGAGTCAGAGGCTGCAGGTGGCAGCCAGAGCATGTGTGTCTGCAGGAGACAGGTGACGGGCACAGGACTAAGGCCAGAGTGAAGCTGCCAGCTTCGGGGAGTTCATGGTCTGGGGACCAGCGAAAAGAGCAGAGGTTCTGCTACTGAGAAACAAAGTGAGAGCTTGAGAGCCAGGTGGGCTAGCATTTTTGGTTTACCATATATATTGACTGGAGAAGAACCCCTGCGTAGGAAACTATATGTTGTGGACTTTCCTTATTTCTTTAATAAAAATGGGCTGCCATGCCGTTAAACCAAAGTTCTGACTCACAGTAAATCACTGGGAAAACACATCTGCCACTGAGCTAACGCCCCCCGTATTACAATAAATATATTTGTATATATATATATATATATATATACACACACTATGTATATACACTATATTTATTTATATATATCCACAGTTTGTATTTAGACACAAACATACACAAAATGTCTCCACTGATTCAATTATCAGGGATTAAAAGATATTTACCAGACCCTGACCTTCAAATAATCATGGGTTTAATATGTGGTTGTTACTGTATCTCTTTTCTGTTGCTACATGACTGCATAGTTTTCTATAAATTGAATAAAATAACAGACGGGACAGGGTTTTAAACTATTGTACTATATGCAAATCAAAACACTTAAATACTTTTTTTCATTTTTTTCATTCTTTGTTGCATCTGATTTCCTGCAGCTTATTTCTTGCTACATGCAGTCCAGCTTTTGCTGCATGGCATTTCTTAGAACCATTTCTGTGTAGTTTAGGCTCTATGAATGGAGTAACTCTCTCACTGAAAGACAAATCTCAAATTTGGGCATAATGTCTTGCAAAATGCAACAGGCTTTCCTCCAGGATTTCCCTGTAATGTTCTGCATTTACCCTAAACTCTACTCTCACAAGCCTTCCAGGTACTGCTGCAGAGAAGCATCTCCACAGCATGATGCTGTCTTCACTTTATGTCATAGTAGAGATGGTAAGTTTATGATGTTTTCATAGGGATAAGCTTCAGTTTGAGGTCAAACTGACACGAAACCAATCTGTTTGTAGTTCGTTGAATTGAGGAACTGACTAATTTTGGCAAGTTCACCATCAAGAATATCCCCTACCGAAGAAGTCAAGGAGAGATTGAACGCTCTGACGTAACGCGTATAGGGGGAGGAGTCTGCGCGCCTGACGCCGACCTTCTTGCGGGTATCGCTACATGTCTCACTGCCATACAAGCAGGCATGGCTGAGTGCCTGTATAATGTGAGTACCTTGTTTTACTTGAATAAAGGTCATTACACTGCATACAGAGAGCACTAGATTCTGTTCTTTATCCCCATATTTATGTCCTCGTTTCCGGAGAGTGAGAGGCTGGAAAGAGATCCCTTTGGTCCTATATATCTGTATACAAGCTGTAGCTGACCCATCTGGATCTTGTGCTGAGGTCCTCATTTCCGGAGAGTGAGAGGCTGGAGAGAGATCCCTTTGATCCTGTATATCTGTATATATACTGATGCTGACCCGTTTGGGTCCTGTGCTGAGGTGAGAGGCCAATTTATCTGGTGAAGGGATTTGCACAGAAGAGGTGTATGTCATACCTTATGGGATTGTTGGTTTCCTGCTAACACTTTGGACACAGAGCACTATTATTACATGAACTGTTTGATGGACACAATTTTTTTGATTATCTGGCGCATCACTTTCTTTATATTGATTATTTGATTGTGAGGTGTGAACATGATTCAGTGTATGCTGCCGGTCTATATTATTATTTGCGCACGTATTTTTACACTGCTAATCTTGCACTGTATTATTTGACACTGGAATTCTTTGTCTGATTTATTAGAATCAGTGTATGGTTTGCGCTGATAGTTTTTGTTGTATATCACCATCAAGAGTCCCCAGTTATTGATAGGCCTTTTAGGGCCTTTTTTCAAAGGGACAGTAAACATAAAAAAACTGGTGTGGGCTTTCCCTAAAATCATTTACCAAACCCTTATCCAGGCATACAGCCTGAGTGACCAGGGAAGGGAGGGCAATGAACATGTGCCCATTTTTCCTGTAATGCACAAGGCCACATGCCTTTTTAAAACTGATAGTCATTTTAATACGTTTTCATTTAAAGAAAAAAGATAAGCAATTTCTCCCAATGCAAATCCATTGTCATGCACGTCATTCAGCAATGTAGATACAGAACATGGAAATGCAATTATTTTAGTAAACTGCTAAATACCTTTTCTCATCAACAGTTTATAGAAGTCTTATGACTTCTATTGGTGTCTAGTTAAACCTTGTAGAAGGAGTTTTTTTATTATACTCTGAATGTCCTATGAGGCTGCAGGACCACTGGCCTTCTGTCTGGACAGTACTGATTGGCCCTGTGCTGATAACATGCACTCTCCCAAGAAAAAAAAAAACTCTCTAGCAATACACACTAGACTGAACATGTTCCTAGTGACTACAAAGGCTCTGTCATATCAGGGGATGGATTGGGGACAGTAGAAGATGGGGAGTATCAGAGAAGACAGGATTAAACAGCCTTTTTCATAATGCAGAGGATTAACCCCTTAGGTTCTACAGTGAGCATAACAAGCATGCTTTATTACATATGCAGACTGATTTTACTATTGTGGATTTGTTAACACTTTAATCTGCCCATAGATAGATTGACATTTTATCTGATTCCTGCTGAATTGGCTGAGATTTGTTCAGTGTGTGACTTTGTCAGCACTATCCAGCTCAAAAACAGGTAAAATTTGTAAATTACTTTTGTTAAAAGAGAAAATTCTTGGCCGAACAATGCCTTCATCCAATCAGATGCAGGCACCATTTAGATTTCCTGACAGCCGCTGCTGGCTGTCAGGACACAATAGCCAACATTGCAGATTTATCCATCCATGCTGTTTAGTGGACATGGGGAAATTAATGTATTTAACCACTCATGTGGGCTAAAAGTGAGACAGTTTAATGTGTATGGCCAGTTTTATTCTTAGCAGTTGCTCAGTATAGAAGCTAGCAGACTACATCCTGGAAAGAAAATGTAACATTCTCCCTTTGGGATAAATTTATGAAAACGTGCATATGCAATTATGTAGAAATTGGAAAGTCTCAGAAATTTACTCATATTAAATATTACAAAAACGTTTTAGAATACATACAAAATGACTCTTCACTTTCCACTTAACAGTGAACTTACTGTTGTTTCCTCTGTATTTATTAGAATTAGATCTAAAAGCTTTATGTACCCATTGCAGTAGTGTATTAAAACATCTGGGAGGTGATGAAAGGAGAAAGTTATTCCCATGATTACTCTCTGACTACTGAATTTCCATAACATGCAGGTCTGCTTTATCAAGCGGAAATGCCACATAAAAAGATCTATTGCAGCCAATCATAATATTAATCACAGAACACCTGAGACTCAGCCTTCCTGTTATTCGTTAAACTATTCATAGGGTGTAGAGAAGAATTCATCACTAAATCCAAATGGTGATTTATCATAGTATTGTATTTTTTATTTTATAGCTTACCTAAGTTACATGAGCAGATTCTGTTTTAAGGGTTTGTTTAGAAATGTTTAGAATTTGGAGCCACCCCCTTTCTCAGAAAACTATTGTCTACTATTTTTGCTTAACCACTTAAGCCCCAGAAGATTTTACCCCCTTCCTAACCAGGGTTTTTTTTTGCGATTTTTTACTGCGTGACTTTAACGGACAATTGCGCGGTCGTGCGACGCTGTACCTAAACGAATTTCACGTCCTTTTTTTCCCACAAACAGAGCTTTCTTTTGGTGGTATTTGATCACCTGTGAGATTTTTTGATCATATGCTATAAACAAAAAAATAGCGTAATTTTTGCAAAAATAACAATATTTTTCACTTTTTTTTATATGAAATTCCCCCCCCAAAAAAATGTAAAAATCTAAATTTTTAAACATTTTCGGCCAAATTGTTTTATGCTACATATGTTTGGTAAAAAAAATCACAAAAAGCGTATTTTGATTGGTTTGCGCAAAAGTTATCGCGTTTACTAACAAAGGGAAAGATTTTTGTCATTTTTGGTGTTTTTTTTTAACGAGTAATGGCGGCGATCTGCGTTTTTTTTGCGGTACTGTGACATTGCGGTGGACAGATCGGACCCTTGACTGACATTTTTGACACTTTTGGGGGTACCAGTGACATTACTGCAGTAATCAGTGCTATATATATGCACTGTTACTGCAAAAATGACACTGGCAGGGAAGGGGTTAACTGTATTGGACAGGGAGGGGTTAAGTGTGTCCTAGGGGCGTGATTATAACTGTAGTGGGACAATGCTATTGGTGTAAAAACAAAGATCAACGGTTCTACATAGTAGAACCGTCTGATCTCCATTTTTACACAGGGGAGAATGACAGGCGGCTTGTTTACATAAGCTGCTCTGCCTTTCTCCCGCTGTACCGACGATAGGCGAGTGACCGGCGGACATCGGGTCCGCCGGTCACACACCCGCACTTCTCCCTGAACGAACCGAGGCGGGCGCGCGCCTCAGCGGGCGCGCGCTCGCCCGCTATTGGCTCTAATAGCAGTGACAGGCGAGCGACATAGACCTACGTCACTCTGCCTGGCCAGGGCTGACTGCCGCAGTAAATATACTGTGCGCAGTCGGCAACCGGTTAAGATAGATACTATCAAAAGTGCCAGTTTATTGAATGTGATGATCACAGTAGAGCTTGTCAGTGCAGTGATGACAAGTGCAAAAGTGTGCATTGGCTCTGAAATTGAACCCATAACTGGTAAATTAATCCTAACAATCGAATCCTCTCTCTATTCCTAACCTTCACCCTAACTTTTACACCAAACTTATATATTCAAAACCCATTTCTCTTAAACTATAAATTAATCCTTTTTGAATCATACTTACTTAGGTGGATACAGCATTTTTCCCCTGCCTACTCTAAAGCTGAAAACCGAGCGATCAAACAGTGCTGCTCGCTTGGTTTTCAAAGCTCTCCCCCCCTCCCCTCATTGGAACACTGGGTTATGGAGGGGACAGAAGCAGCCAGATCAGGCTCTAAGTGGCTTGCTGAGAGGCTGAGGTGGGTGCCAATCCAGGCATGTGGGAGGATCCTGACCATATGATCGCGATCTTTCTCGAGCCTGGACCGACTCTGTGATGTCAGTCAATGGCGGGCTTCAGCCCACTGTCTGCAGAATATGGGTCACAGGAGTGAAGAACGATCTGCACTCCTGTGATCCTCAGGAGAAGTACAGGCAAACAACCTTTGACTGTACTTCTTGTTTAAACCATAAAGCTATAATTTTACTTACTAGATATACACTTACCTTGTGTTCCAAAATTATGGACCCATGAGCAATGTAGACCTGTGCCAATTTATACCTAGAAAAAAACTGTGTTGTCATAAGCTAGTGATCTGAATGTAGCTTAAAGCGGAGTTCCACCCAAAAGTGGAACTTCCGCTCTTTTGCTTCCTCCCCCCTCCGATGCCACATTTGGCACCTTTCAGGGAGGAGAGGGGAACGGGTACCTGTTTTTGACAGGTACCCTTCCCCGCACCATTTCTCGAAAATTTGGTCCCCTCCTCCTTCCCCCACAGCCGAGCCAATAGGAATGCGCAGCGCGCTTCTCGCATGCGCAGTAGGGACCCGCCCGTGAAGCTGCAAGATTCCCTTACTGACAATGGCAGCGGCAGCACCCGACAGCTGATGGATAGTGTTGAGCGAACACGGACTGTATTATTCGTGTTCGTACCGAATAATTGGATTTTTTGTACCCGAACACGGACACGGACACTTTACTGTATGTTCGGGTAAAAATCCGTGTTCGGTCGTTTTATTTCCGGGTTTTGCATGCTTTGGCGCTCTTTTCATGGCGGGCTTTCAACAGCCAATCAACAATCGTTTAACTGGTGTGCCTTAAGCCATCCCAGCCATGCCTGCAAATGTCTCAGTAGCTGTGATTGGCCGTCTGAAGCATGTGACCAAGTCTTTATAAGTTCGAGGCAGCCGCAGCGGCGTCATTATGCTGCTTAGATTCAGGGACAGAGCACACATCAACGTGCTGGCTGCTGATTAGGGAAAGATAGGCAGGAAAAAACCATTTGTGTCCGGATAGAATTGAGGGACAGGTCGGAGTGTTTAGGCAGGGCGAGTTGTAGGCATTTTAGGGATAGAGTCTGCTGAATTATATAGGGTCAGTGTCTTCTACAAACTACAATCGATATTGCTGTGTGGGGGGTGGGGTCTGCACTCAATCCTGATCTACGATCTCTTCTCAATCCTGTTAGGGACAGAGTCTGCTGAATTTTAGGGAAACTGTGTTCTACAAACTACAATCGATATTGCTGTGTGGTGTGGGATTGGAGATAGGCAGGTGTCAGTGATCCACATCCATTTTTCTGTGTGTGAGCTGCAGTGAACACAATCTTTTTGGGCTGCAGTGAACACAATCTTTTTGGGCTGCAGTGAACACAATCTTTTTGGGCTGCAGTGAACACAATCTTTTTGGGCTGCAGTGAACACAATCTTTTTGGGCTGCAGTGAACACAATCTTTTTGGGGTGCAGTGAACAAAATCTTTTTGGGGTGCAGTGAACACAATCCTTTTTGGTGTGCAGTGAACACAATCTTTGTGGGGTGCAGTGAACAAAATCCTTTGTGGGGTGCAGTGAACACAATCTTTTTGGGGTGCAGTGAACAAAATCCTTTTTGGGGTGCAGTGAACAACATCCTTTTTGGGGTGCAGTGAACACAATCTTTTTGGGGTGCAGTGAACAAAATCCTTTGTGGGGTGCAGTGAACACAATCTTTTTGGGGTGCAGTGAACACAATCTTTTTGGGGTGGAGTGAACAACATCCTTTTTGGGGTGCAGTGAACAAAATCCTTTTTGGGGTGCAGTGAACACAATCTTTTTGGGGTGCAGTGAACACAATCTTTTTGGGGTGCAGTGAACACAATCTTTGTGGGGTGCAGTGAACACAATCTTTTTGGGGTGGAGTGAACAACATCCTTTTTGGGGTGCAGTGAACAACATCCTTTTTGGGGTGCAGTGAACACAATCTTTTTGGGGTGCAGTGAACACAATCTTTGTGGGGTACAGTGAACAGAATCTTTGTGGGGTGCAGTGAACACAATCTTTGGGGGGTACAGTGAACACAATCTTTGTGAGGTGCAGTGAACACAATCTTTGTGGGGTGCAGTGAACACAATCATTGTGGGGTGCAGTGAACTCAATCTTTGTGGGGTACAGTGAACACAATCTCATACTGAAGGTTTGAGGGTGCTGCCTGTTCCATACTCCCCCTACTCCTCATCTAGCCTTTTAGGGGTACAAACAATAGTAATTGGGGCCTAGTGTGGTTGTGTACGTGTGATATACATACACTTTTTTGGGATCATATTTTCTATTCCGCTATTTAATCAAAAACCTTTGGGGATCAGTTAAATTGGGGGATAGTCTGTGTTGGTACGTGTGAGAGAGATCCACCTTTCCAAGTTGTTGGGGTTCATCTCATACTTCTGAAGGTTTGAGGGTGCTGCCTGTTCCATACTCCCCCTACTCCTAGCCTTTTAGGGGTACAAACAATAGTAATTGGGGCCTAGTGTGGTTGTGTACGTGTGATATACATACACTTTTTTGGGATCATATTTTCTATTCCGCTATTTAATCAAAAACCTTTGGGGATCAGTTAAATTGGGGGATAGTCTGTGTTGGTACGTGTGAGAGAGATCCACCTTTCCAAGTTGTTGGGGTTCATCTCATACTTCTGAAGGTTTGAGGGTGCTGCCTGTTCCATACTCCCCCTACTCCTAGCCTTTTAGGGGTACAAACAATAGTAATTGGGGCCTAGTGTGGTTGTGTACGTGTGATATACATACACTTTTTTGGGATCATATTTTCTATTCCGCTATTTAATCAAAAACCTTTGGGGATCAGTTAAATTGGGGGATAGTCTGTGTTGGTACGTGTGAGAGAGATCCACCTTTCCAAGTTGTTGGGGTTCATCTCATACTTCTGAAGGTTTGAGGGTGCTGCCTGTTCCATACTCCCCCTACTCCTAGCCTTTTAGGGGTACAAACAATAGTAATTGGGGCCTAGTGTGGTTGTGTACGTGTGATATACATACACTTTTTTGGGATCATATTTTCTATTCCGCTATTTAATCAAAAACCTTTGGGGATCAGTTAAATTGGGGGATAGTCTGTGTTGGTACGTGTGAGAGAGATCCACCTTTCCAAGTTGTTGGGGTTCATCTCATACTTCTGAAGGTTTGAGGGTGCTGCCTGTTCCATACTCCCCCTACTCCTAGCCTTTTAGGGGTACAAACAATAGTAATTGGGGCCTAGTGTGGTTGTGTACGTGTGATATACATACACTTTTTTGGGATCATATTTTCTATTCCGCTATTTAATCAAAAACCTTTGGGGATCAGTTAAATTGGGGGATAGTCTGTGTTGGTACGTGTGAGAGAGATCCACCTTTCCAAGTTGTTGAGGTTCATCTCATACTTCTGAAGGTTTGAGGGTGCTGCCTGTTCCATACTCCCCCTACTCCTAGCCTTTTAGGGGTACAAACAATAGTAATTGGGGCCTAGTGTGGTTGTGTACGTGTGATATACATACACTTTTTTGGGATCATATTTTCTATTCCGCTATTTAATCAAAAACCTTTGGGGATCAGTTAAATTGGGGGATAGTCTGTGTTGGTACGTGTGAGAGAGATCCACCTTTCCAAGTTGTTGGGGTTCATCTCATACTTCTGAAGGTTTGAGGGTGCTGCCTGTTCCATACTCCCCCTACTCCTAGCCTTTTAGGGGTACAAACAATAGTAATTGGGGCCTAGTGTGGTTGTGTACGTGTGATATACATACACTTTTTTGGGATCATATTTTCTATTCCGCTATTTAATCAAAAACCTTTGGGGATCAGTTAAATTGGGGGATAGTCTGTGTTGGTACGTGTGAGAGAGATCCACCTTTCCAAGTTGTTGGGGTTCATCTCATACTTCTGAAGGTTTGAGGGTGCTGCCTGTTCCATACTCCCCCTACTCCTAGCCTTTTAGGGGTACAAACAATAGTAATTGGGGCCTAGTGTGGTTGTGTACGTGTGATATACATACACTTTTTTGGGATCATATTTTCTATTCCGCTATTTAATCAAAAACCTTTGGGGATCAGTTAAATTGGGGGATAGTCTGTGTTGGTACGTGTGAGAGAGATCCACCTTTCCAAGTTGTTGGGGTTCATCTCATACTTCTGAAGGTTTGAGGGTGCTGCCTGTTCCATACCCCCCCTACTCCTCATCTAGCCTTTTAGGGGTACAAACAATAGTAATTGGGGCCTAGTGTGGTTGTGTACGTGCGAGATACATACACTTTTTTTGATCATATTTCCTATTCCGCTATTCAATAAAAACCTTTGAGGATCAATTGAATTGCGGGATAGTCTGTGTCGGTACGTGTGAGAGAGATCCACCTTTCCAAGTTGTTGGGGTTCATCTCATACTTCTGAAGGTTTGAGGGTGCTGCCTGTTCCATACCCCCCCTACTCCTCATCTAGCCTTTTAGGGGTACAAACAATAGTAATTGGGGCCTAGTGTGGTTGTGTACGTGCGAGATACATACACTTTTTTTGATCATATTTCCTATTCCGCTATTCAATAAAAACCTTTGAGGATCAATTGAATTGCGGGATAGTCTGTGTCGGTACGTGTGAGAGAGATCCACCTTTCCAAGTTGTTGGGGTTCATCTCATACTTCTGAAGGTTTGAGGGTGCTGCCTGTTCCATACCCCCCCTACTCCTCATCTAGCCTTTTAGGGGTACAAACAATAGTAATTGGGGCCTAGTGTGGTTGTGTACGTGCGAGATACATACACTTTTTTTGATCATATTTCCTATTCCGCTATTCAATAAAAACCTTTGAGGATCAATTGAATTGCGGGATAGTCTGTGTCGGTACGTGTGAGAGAGATCCACCTTTCCAAGTTGTTGGGGTTCATCTCATACTTCTGAAGGTTTGAGGGTGCTGCCTGTTCCATACCCCCCCTACTCCTCATCTAGCCTTTTAGGGGTACAAACAATAGTAATTGGGGCCTAGTGTGGTTGTGTACGTGCGAGATACATACACTTTTTTTGATCATATTTCCTATTCCGCTATTCAATAAAAACCTTTGAGGATCAATTGAATTGCGGGATAGTCTGTGTCGGTACGTGTGAGAGAGATCCACCTTTCCAAGTTGTTGGGGTTCATCTCATACTTCTGAAGGTTTGAGGGTGCTGCCTGTTCCATACCCCCCCTACTCCTCATCTAGCCTTTTAGGGGTACAAACAATAGTAATTGGGGCCTAGTGTGGTTGTGTACGTGCGAGATACATACACTTTTTTTGATCATATTTCCTATTCCGCTATTCAATAAAAACCTTTGAGGATCAATTGAATTGCGGGATAGTCTGTGTCGGTACGTGTGAGAGAGATCCACCTTTCCAAGTTGTTGGGGTTCATCTCATACTTCTGAAGGTTTGAGGGTGCTGCCTGTTCCATACCCCCCCTACTCCTCATCTAGCCTTTTAGGGGTACAAACAATAGTAATTGGGGCCTAGTGTGGTTGTGTACGTGCGAGATACATACACTTTTTTTGATCATATTTCCTATTCCGCTATTCAATAAAAACCTTTGAGGATCAATTGAATTGCGGGATAGTCTGTGTCGGTACGTGTGAGAGAGATCCACCTTTCCAAGTTGTTGGGGTTCATCTCATACTTCTGAAGGTTTGAGGGTGCTGCCTGTTCCATACCCCCCCTACTCCTCATCTAGCCTTTTAGGGGTACAAACAATAGTAATTGGGGCCTAGTGTGGTTGTGTACGTGCGAGATACATACACTTTTTTTGATCATATTTCCTATTCCGCTATTCAATAAAAACCTTTGAGGATCAATTGAATTGCGGGATAGTCTGTGTCGGTACGTGTGAGAGAGATCCACCTTTCCAAGTTGTTGGGGTTCATCTCATACTTCTGAAGGTTTGAGGGTGCTGCCTGTTCCATACCCCCCCTACTCCTCATCTAGCCTTTTAGGGGTACAAACAATAGTAATTGGGGCCTAGTGTGGTTGTGTACGTGCGAGATACATACACTTTTTTTGATCATATTTCCTATTCCGCTATTCAATAAAAACCTTTGAGGATCAATTGAATTGCGGGATAGTCTGTGTCGGTACGTGTGAGAGAGATCCACCTTTCCAAGTTGTTGGGGTTCATCTCATACTTCTGAAGGTTTGAGGGTGCTGCCTGTTCCATACCCCCCCTACTCCTCATCTAGCCTTTTAGGGGTACAAACAATAGTAATTGGGGCCTAGTGTGGTTGTGTACGTGCGAGATACATACACTTTTTTTGATCATATTTCCTATTCCGCTATTCAATAAAAACCTTTGAGGATCAATTGAATTGCGGGATAGTCTGTGTCGGTACGTGTGAGAGAGATCCACCTTTCCAAGTTGTTGGGGTTCATCTCATACTTCTGAAGGTTTGAGGGTGCTGCCTGTTCCATACCCCCCCTACTCCTCATCTAGCCTTTTAGGGGTACAAACAATAGTAATTGGGGCCTAGTGTGGTTGTGTACGTGCGAGATACATACACTTTTTTTGATCATATTTCCTATTCCGCTATTCAATAAAAACCTTTGAGGATCAATTGAATTGCGGGATAGTCTGTGTCGGTACGTGTGAGAGAGATCCACCTTTCCAAGTTGTTGGGGTTCATCTCATACTTCTGAAGGTTTGAGGGTGCTGCCTGTTCCATACCCCCCCTACTCCTCATCTAGCCTTTTAGGGGTACAAACAATAGTAATTGGGGCCTAGTGTGGTTGTGTACGTGCGAGATACATACACTTTTTTTGATCATATTTCCTATTCCGCTATTCAATAAAAACCTTTGAGGATCAATTGAATTGCGGGATAGTCTGTGTCGGTACGTGTGAGAGAGATCCACCTTTCCAAGTTGTTGGGGTTCATCTCATACTTCTGAAGGTTTGAGGGTGCTGCCTGTTCCATACCCCCCCTACTCCTCATCTAGCCTTTTAGGGGTACAAACAATAGTAATTGGGGCCTAGTGTGGTTGTGTACGTGCGAGATACATACACTTTTTTTGATCATATTTCCTATTCCGCTATTCAATAAAAACCTTTGAGGATCAATTGAATTGCGGGATAGTCTGTGTCGGTACGTGTGAGAGAGATCCACCTTTCCAAGTTGTTGGGGTTCATCTCATACTTCTGAAGGTTTGAGGGTGCTGCCTGTTCCATACCCCCCCTACTCCTCATCTAGCCTTTTAGGGGTACAAACAATAGTAATTGGGGCCTAGTGTGGTTGTGTACGTGCGAGATACATACACTTTTTTTGATCATATTTCCTATTCCGCTATTCAATAAAAACCTTTGAGGATCAATTGAATTGCGGGATAGTCTGTGTCGGTACGTGTGAGAGAGATCCACCTTTCCAAGTTGTTGGGGTTCATCTCATACTTCTGAAGGTTTGAGGGTGCTGCCTGTTCCATACCCCCCCTACTCCTCATCTAGCCTTTTAGGGGTACAAACAATAGTAATTGGGGCCTAGTGTGGTTGTGTACGTGTGATATACATACACTTTTTTTGGATCATATTTTCTATTCCGCTATTCAATAAAAACCTTTCTAGGGCAAGATCTTAAATTACAGAAATATGAGGAGACCGTCAAATAAGGGCCGTGGCCTGGGTCGTGGTGCTGCTGGTAGAGCTCCTGTTGCAAGGAGAGGACATGGTCGATCTGTGCCAGCTACACGCACAAGTGAAACACCTTCCTCAAGTGTGAGTAGGCGACAGAACCTGCATCAGTATTTGGTAGGGCATCAAACGCCCCTAGAAGTGATGAGGCCAGAACAAGTTGAGGCGATAGTAGATTGGTTTGCTGCTGACAGTGCCTCCAGTTCCTTCACATTGTCTCCCACCCAGTCTACTGCAGAAAGGTCAGAGTTGGCACCTGCAGCCAATGTCCAACCGTCTTTCACCTCACCCCCTTGCAAATCAGGCCAGCAGTCTGAGCCCCAAGCCATACAGCAGTCTCTTATTCTTTTTGAGGACTCTGTCAGCAGGGTTTCCCAGGGCCATCCACCTAGCCCTGCCCCAGAAGTGGAAGAGATTGAGTGCAGCGATGCCCAACCACTTATTTCTCAAGATGAGTACATGCAAGGATCATCGCAGCACGTCTCCGATGATGACGAAACGCAGGTGCCAACTGCTGCGGCGTTCAGCATTGTGGAGACCGACAAGGAGGGCAGGGGTGAAGACTGGGTGGAAGATGATGTGGAGGACGATGAGGTCCTCGACCCCACATGGAATGAACGTCATGCAGGTGAACTGAGTAGTTTGGAGGAAGAGGCGGTGGTCGCACAGAGCCACCAGCACAGCAGAAGAGGGAGCAGGGTGCAGAAGCGGAGCGGCCGTGCCCTAGACACTACGCCCGCTACTGCCCAACGCAGCAAGGGAACGAGCGCACCAAAGTCAGCTCAAAGGAGTTCTCTAGCGTGGAAGTTCTTTAGAAAATGTGCTGATGACAGGACACGAGTGGTTTGCACCCTGTGCAATCAGAGCTTGAAGCGAGGCATGAACCTTCTCAACCTGAGCACAACCTGCATGATCAGGCATCTAAGTGCAAAGCACGAGCTGCAGTGGAGTACACACCTTCAAAACCAAGAAACGTCTCTGGCTCATCCTGCTTCCTCTTCTGCTGCAGTCTCGGCCGCTCCAGCCACATCTGTAGTGATACCGGCACCTGCCACCCCGCAAACAGACGATCTGTCAGCAACACCACCACCTGGGTCACCAACAACCATCTCCACAATGTCCCGTGGAAGCGTTCAGCTTTCCATCTCCCAAACACTTGAGAGGAAGAGGAAGTACCCCCCTACCCACCCGCGATCCCTGGCCCTGAATGCCAGCATTTCAAAATTATTGGCCTTTGAAATGCTGTCATTCCGTCTGGTGGAGACGCACAGTTTTAAAAACCTTATGTCGGTGGCTGTCCCACAGTACGTCGTGCCCAGCCGCCACTACTTTTCCAGGCAAGCCATCCCTTCCCTGCACAACCAAGTGGGGGAAAAAATCAGGTGTGCACTGCGCAACGCCATCTGTGCCAAGGTCCACCTAACTACGGATACGTGGACCAGTAAGCACGGTCAGGGGCGTTATATCTCCCTAACGGCACACTGGGTAAATGCAGTGGCGGATGGGCCTGAGGCGGATAGCAATTTGGCGCATGTCCTTCCACCACCGAGGATTGCAGGGCGCTTCAGTTTGCCTCCTGTTCCTAACTCCTCCTACTCCGCTTCCTCATCCTCTACCGCCTCCTCATCCGGACAGCGTAACACCTTCACCACCAACTTCAGCACGGCCAGGGGTAAACGACAGCAGGCAGTTTTACAACTTGCCTGTTTGGGGGACAAACCACACACCGCGCAGGAGTTGTGGAGGAGCATGGAACAGCAGACAAATGAGTGGTTGCTGCCAGCGAGCCTCAAGCCCGGCCTGGTGGTGTGCGATAACGGGCGAAATCTCATAGCAGCTCTGGGCCTAGCCGGTTTGACGCACATCCCTTGCCTGGCGCATGTGCTGAATTTGGTGGTGCAGAGGTTCCTTAAAAACTACCCCGATATGTCAGAGCTGCTGCAGAAAGTGCGGGCCGTTTGTGCGCACTTTCGGCGTTCTCACCCTGCTGCTGCTCGCCTGGCAGCGCTGCAGCGTAACTTCGGCCTTCCCGCTCACCGCCTCATATGTGACGTGCCCACAAGGTGGAACTCCACCTTGCACATGCTGGAAAGACTGTGCGAGCAGCAGCAGGCCATAGTGGAGTTTCAGCTGCAGCACGCACGCGTGAGTCGCTCTGCGGAACAGCACCACTTCACCACCAATAACTGGGCCTCCATGCGAGACCTGTGTGCCTTGTTGCGCTGTTTTGAGTACTCCACCAACATGGCCAGTGGCAATGACGCCGTTCTCAGCTTAACTATCCCACTTCTATGCCTCCTTGAAAAAACAATTCGGGCGATGATGGAAGAGGATGTGGCACAGGATGAGGAGGAGGAGGAGGATGAAGAGGTAACATTTCCAAGGCTTTCAGGGCAGTCATTCGCAAGGGGCTCCGAGGGTGGGTTCCTGCACACGCAAACGCCAGGGACGCAATTGTCCAGCAGGGGCACAGTTCTGGAGGATGAGGAGGATGAGGAGGAGGAGGAGCTGGAGGAGGAGATGGAACCATGTTCACAGCAGGGTGGCACCCAGGCCAGCTCATGGCCATCACTGGTGCGTGGCTGGGGGGATACAGAGGACACGGACCATACACCTCCCACAGAGGACAGCCTTTCGTTGCCTCTGGGCAGCCTGGCACACATGAGCGATTACATGCTGCAGTGTCTCCACAACGACCGCCGAGTTGCCCACATTCTAACTTGTGCTGATTACTGGGTGGCCACGCTGCTGGATCCCCGTTACAAGGACAACGTACCGTCCTTAATTCACTCACTGGAGCGCGATCGCAAGATGCGCGAGTACAAGCGCACGCTGGTAGACGCCATGCTGCTGGCATTCCCATCTGACAGCGGGGCCACAGTGGAAGCACAAGGCAGAGGAGGAGGAGGAGGAGGTCGCCAACGCAACCAGGGCACCGCCAGCACCTCAGAAGGCAGGGTTAGCATGGCCGAAATGTGGAAAAGCTTTGTCAGCACGCCACAACAAACAGCAGCACCAGCAGCTCAGATGGAACGTCTTAGCAGGAGGCAGCATTTTACCAACATGGTGGAGCAGTATGTGTGCACACGCCTACATGTAGTGAATGACGGGTCTGCCCCCTTCAACTTCTGGGTCTCCAAATTGGGCACATGGCCTGAGCTTGCCCTTTACGCCTTGGAGGTGCTGGCGTGCCCTGCAGCCAGTGTATTATCTGAACGGGTATTTAGCACGGCTGGGGGCGTTATAACAGACAAGCGCAGCCGCCTGTCCAGAGACAATGTGGACAAGCTCACGTTCATTAAAATGAACCAGGCATGGATCCCACGGGACTTTTCCGTACCTTATGCAGAATAGCAATGGATACCGACCTTACCCACCCATTGTTCCATTTTTGCTCTTTCTCACTCTTTTGGGGTGTACCCTCATTTAAAATTTGTGAAAAGAAGCAGTGTTGGCTACCTCGTCCTCCTCCTCAGGGCCAGATTAATGTAGGGGCTATTGGAGCTGCAGCTCCAGGCCCCTACCTTTTATATAGGCCCCGGGTTGGCCATATTCACTGTTACCGCTCTTCTGTCACTTGTAAACACAGAAGTCTGGCTTCTATGCTCGCTTCCCCAGGCAGCACCCTCAGAACCTCCCCACACAGCGTGAAGGCCGGACAAGGAGGGACAGTTGGCGATGCATGGATGTGTTTATGGGCTTCAGAGACAGCATCCCATGTTGAATTAGGCATGCATGGCTGCACCCTTCCTCCTCTGGGTGCATGGCAAGGCACGGCCCTAAGGCCCTTCAAAATCCTCAGCACCAAGCCCATGATGCTGTTAATCCGGCCCTGGTCCTCCTCCACCGCCGCTTCCACCTACACCGCCCATAGGTGTGCGCAGCCTATTGCATTAAGGTGTGCACCCCAAAGTTGAAATACACATGTATGTGTTTGCCAGCAGGGAGAGTAATGTATCGGGGCCATGTACCTGTAGGCAAGGAGAAATAGAGCAGAGCAGGTCCCAGGGAGATCTTTCCCATCTCCTCACTGGCAATGCTATGTGCCCTAGGTGATTAGGGTGTGCCCAGGCACACCCAGCACACCCTGTGCGCACGCCTATGTCACCGCCACGTCCACCACCACCTCAACCTCCCTCCTACTCCATATGGGCCTCGTCCTTCAGAGATGAAGAAGAACATTGTTTTATTTTTCTGTTTTTTTTTGTTGTTTTAAGTTATTTCCCTATCCACATTTGTTTGCAGAGCACTTGCCATGCTCTTAATTACGTTTTGCTGCCATTTGCAGCACTCTAGCCCTTTCCTTTGGTGTTTTAGAGCCATTTTAGTGCCTTAAAGTTCGGGTCCCCATTGACTTCAATGGGGTTCGGTGTCCGGGAAAAGTTCGGTAAAAGTCCGGGACACGGACCCGGACTTTTTTTTAAAGTTCGGCCGAACCCGTCGAACACGGACATCTAGGTGTCCGCTCAACCCTACTGATGGAAACATCAGCTGTGGTGCCGACATCGCTGGACTCTAGGACAGGTACAGTGGTGATCGAAAGTTTGGGCACCCCAGGTAAAAATTTGTATTAATGTGAATAAAGAAGCATAAATTAGCCAAGGAAAGATGGAAAAATCTCCAAAAGGCATCTAATTACAGATTCGACATTCTTATAATATGTCAACAAAAGTTAGATTTTATTCCCATCATTTACACTTTCAAAATTACAGAAAACAAAAAAATGGCGTCTGCAAAAGTTTGGGCACCCTGCAGAATTTATAGCATGCACTGCCCCCTTTGCAAGGCTGAGACCTGCCAGTGTCATGGTTTGTTCTCAATCATCATCTGGGAAGATCAGGTGATGTCAATCTCAAAAGTTTTAAATGCCCAGACTCATCTGACCTTGCCCCAACAATCAGCACCATGGGATCTTCTAAGCAGTTGTCTAGAAAACTGAAACTGAAAATAGTTGACGCTCACAAAGCTGGAGAAGGCTATAAGAAGATAGCAAAGCATATTCAGATGTCAATATCCTCTGTTCGGAATGTAATTAAGAAATGGCAGTCATCAGGAACAGTGGAAGTTAAAGCAAGATCTGGAAGACCAAGAAAAATATCAGACAGAACAGCTCGCAGGATTGTGAGAAAAACAATTCAAAACCCACATTTGACTGCACGATCCCTCCAGAAAGATCTGGCAGACACTGGAGTTGTGGTACACTATTCCACTATAAAGAGATACTTGTACAAATATGGTCTTCATGGAAGAGTCATCAGAAGAAAACCTCTTCTACATCCTCACCACAAAAATCAGCATTTGAACTTTGCAAATGAACATATAGACAAGCCTGATGCATTTTGGAAACAAGTTCTGTGGACCGATGAGGTTAAAATTGAACTTTTTGGCCGGAATGAGCAAAGGTACGTTTGGAGAAGAAGGGGCACAGAATTTAATAAAAAGAACCTCTGTCCAACTTTTAAGCATGGAGGTGGATCAATCATGCTTTGGGGTTGTATTCCAGCCAGTGACACAGGGAACATCTCACGAGTATAAGGAAAAATGGATTCAATAAAATTTCAGCAAATTTTGGATGGTAACTTGATGCCATCTGTGAAAAAGCTGAAGTTAAAGAGAGGATGGCTTCTACAAATGGACAATGATCCTAAACACACCTCGAAATCCACGGGGGATTACATCAAGAGGCATAAACTGAAGGTTTTGCCATGGCCTTCACAATCTCCTGACCTCAACATAATTGAAAATCTATGGATAGACCTTAAAAGAGAAGTGCGTGACAGACAGCCCAGAAATCTCAAAGAACTGGAAGACTTTTGTAAGGAAGAATGGGCAAAGATACCTCAAACAAGAATTGAAAGACTCTTGGCTGGCTACAAAAAGCATTTATAAGCTGTGATACTTGCCAAAGGGGGCAGTACAAGATATTAATTCTGCAGGGTGCCCAAACTTTTGCAGATGCCATTTTTTTGTTTTCTGTAATTTTAAAAGTGTAAATGATGGAAATAAAATCTAACTTTTGTTGACATATTATAAGAATGTCTAATCTGTAATTTGATGCCTTTTGGAGATTTTTCCATCTTTTCTTGGCTTCTTTATGCACATTAATACAAATTTTTACCTGGGGTACCCAAACTTTCGATCACCACTGTAAGTGTCCTAATATTAAAAGTCAGCAGCTACAGTATGTGTAGCTGCTGACTTTTGATTTTTGGAGAGGGTGGAGGGGAAGGTAGAACTACGCTTTAAGCTGGTTATATTTCCTGAATTATAGATGCAAAAACATCTGGAATCATTTACAAATCTGTAAATAAAATACAATCAAAATACAGAAAAAGCAAGCAAAAGCCGTATTAAAAACGATTGTTAGGTATATGTTACAAATGCACAATAATTTCCACTTTCTAGTGTTTCCCCATCTCATATGCTGTTCATAGAAACAACAAATCTTTTTCCTGACCCGGCTTATATAGAAAGTCCATGACTGCCTTAAGATCTCACCAGACACTTTCCACTGTTAGATCATGCTAGACTTACTCATAAAGTTAGCTTTTTAGTCACACCATTATTTACTGCATCCAACATTTCTGATGAGCAAATTGGCAACACAAGCTGCCTGCTCATTTCTGTCTGTAAGAAAAATCCACTTTCCAGGATCACTATAGCATACAGACACTGGGAGAATGGATTATAAGAAAGGCAGGAACACCACTTCCTCTATCCCACTATGCAGCCATCAGTGCCTCAGTTACCTACCAGCTGGCCTAAGCACTCTCAGGTAAAGGGCATGTCTATTCAATGTAAATGCCATGTTTCAGAAATGTACCAGAGGTACAGTCAGTGACGATCAGAAACCCTATGTTGCCTTATTCCCAGCATTTTGTTCTTGTTACTCTTTTTGCATTAGATTTACTTTAGGGTGAGATGATCTCAATGTTTCCTAACATAACATAAATCCAATGCTTCACTTTCCTACAAGGTATAAAGTAACAGGAATCCATTGAATGCATTGTTTGTAATAAGTACAGAATTTAGAAAGATGTTGCCCATTTTTGGCCGATATTTTGGAGGTTTTTTTCTCTTACATTCTGAGAACAACTGCATAGCAAAACATGCTATATATATATTTTTTTTTTTTTGTCAAGAATGTTTGGCCTCTGGGGTGCACAATGTATATATTGATTTGTGTGCTAAAAAGGAAAACAATTACAAAAACTAAAAAAATTATATCCTACAGTCTCTTTATTTATATTACCGTATTGCTTTTTACCATCTGATTCAGAAAGAATGCAACACAAAAATTACAATTTCAATAGAAAAATGATTACAATATAAATATAATTTTCTGGTTTTGAAAGAGATGTTTGCGATACATGGATATGTAGTGAACAGAAATGACTGCTCATGGGGTTAGAACTCAATTTCTAAAACACTGAAAATGCCAAGAGAAATTGGAAGACTAATATACAATTATCAGAAAAGCTAATTTTGACAAATTGTAGAGTATGGGTGAATAAGTTTAAATGACACACTTCTAAAATACAATGAAAACTCATAGCAGGTGGCTGTAAAAAACACAATACTAAAGCATTTAGTAAGAGCAAGAGATAACTTGAACAATACATTAAAGTTTGATTTCTGAAAAAAAAAAAACATTATGTGCAAGTCGAAAGTTGTTGACAATAAAAGGGGTTTAAGCTCTACTAAAGATGTATCTATAAACAAAAATGGTTCATACACTGTAGGCAAGATGGTAATATAATTGACATCTCTTTACATAGTAAGGGGTATGGTAAAAAGCATATAAGGCTAGCTATAACAGAAAGTGAAGCAAATAACACTGCAAAGTACCTAGTCAGTGAACCTGACGTGTAGAGTAGAGCCTCTTGTACAGCACTGGCTCGAGGGTTACTGATATACAGACAGCAGCCACAAGAGCGCGGAGACATAGGAGCACCTCAATCAGTCCAGTAATCGGTGTGGCAGAAATCAGCAGGAGGATATGCAGCAGACTGGCTGGTGGTAGGTAAGCTGGTACAGAGCTTGGCAGACTAAAGAAGAAGCTGAAGCAGAGTTAGACTAGCCAGTTTGGTAACGTTCAGGTAGATCGAGCAGAAACAGCAGGCAGAAGAAGAATCCAAAAACAAGTCAAGGTCGGGGTATTAAGCAGAAAAATGTAAGTCAGGAGTAAGCCAAATCAGAATCAGAGCTCAGCACAGGAATCAGGAATAACACACAGAAGCTGCAGACCAAACAGCAATGATTCCATACTGCAGCTAGTTTAAATAGCCCACCTGACGCCAGCATTATTGACAGGCATGCGTATGCATGAGTGCGCATGCGCGTTCACCTTTGCACATTCCCTGGTCCACCACCATGTAATTTTGCCTGAACAGTTACTGGCTTACGCGTGTGCGTAATATGCGCTGCGAGCCCCCCTCCCCCCTATGGGCAACCTCCGAATGCCCTACTGGCTTCTCTTTTGTGGGTGGCTGTGAAAGAATACACAAATCAAGTCCATTGCATGCATGTACGGGTCCATAAGAATTTTCTTCTGGACCATAATGCTTCTATTTGATCAAACACTGTATCTGACCCCTTCTTCACCTGCAGTCTAAGATGGCTTCAGTCTCAAATTCCTTGTCCCTATTAATGATTATAGGTGTGGGAGGTCTCAATCTATGATCAGGAAATGGATCTGGCATTGCAGGTTTCAGCAAGGATACATGGGAATACTGGGTGCACTTTAAGGGACTCTGGCAGAGTTAATTCTTAAGACACATCATTAATCTTTCTCCTTACCGGAAAAGGTTCCACAAACTTTGGTTCCAACATCCTAGAGGTGCAAGTCATCCTCAGGTTCATTTTGGCGAGCCATACCTGGTCTCCTGGCTGTAGGCTCGCCACAACCAGCTCCCCTCTTCTTTTTTTGTCAAACACCTTTGTGTTGTCTTCTTGTGACGGCTTCCTGTGACAACATGTTATTATGAGAGAAAAAATCCAGAGTACTCTGGATGGCCGGAACAGAGGATTCGGAACCAAGATCAGGTAAGAAGGTAGGGTGAAATCCATATTTAGCAAAAAATGGGGACTGCTTGGTGGCAGAATGACTGGCATTGTTGTATGTAAACTCTGCTAATGGTAGTAGTGGCACCCAGTTGTCCTGGACAAAGAACATGAAGCACTGGATTTATTGCTCCAAAGTTTGATTAGTCCACTCTGTTTGCCCATTGGTTTGTGGATGATAAGCTGATGATAGGGAAAACTCGATATTTAAAGACCCACACAATGCTTTCCAAAATCTTGATGTAAATTGGACCCCTCGATCTGACACAATATTTGCAGGGACTCCATGAAGTCTGATAATCTCCTTAGTAAAGACCCGAGCAGGCTAAACAGCAGATGGCATCGTTTTTAGAGACAAGAAATGTGCCATTTTTGATAAGCGATCCACTACCACAAAGACAGAGGTACAGCCTTCAATGGCGGAAGTTTGAGTATAAAATCCATGGAAATCATCTTCCAAGGTCTATCAGGTACAGGCAATGGTCTGAGCAGCCCCCAAGCTTTATTATGGGTATTCTTACTCCAGATACAAGTGGTACAGGCGTTCACATATGTCTTTCAGTCTTTCTCCAGACCAGGCCACCAGAATGTGCATTGCACTAAATCCATAGTTTTGTGAATCCCGAAATGGCTTGCCAGCGGGTGATCATGACAGAACCCCAAGACAATTACCCGAACATTTTCTGGCACGAAAATCAGCTCACCATTCCATACCAGCCTGTCTTTTACCTGCAATGTGACCCCTGGAGGACTGGATGTTCCTGCTGAAGCTTGCTGCAACTGAGACAGAAGACCAGTTTGTAATAGTAGAAATCTCCCAGCTGGCAGGATGGTGTCTGTCACTGGTATGTCTTTAGGATCCTCAAACATGCATGATAAAGCATTGGCCTTGGTGTTTTTTGACCCTGGTCTGTAGGTAATGTGGAAAGAGAATCTCGAGAAAAAGAGAGCCCAGTGGGCCTTGCCTGGCGTGGTCTAAGACATTTTGCCGATCGCAAATGCTCAAAGTTCTTATGGTTTGTGTAAATCAATATCGGATGAGCAGCTCCTTCCAGCAAATATCTCAATTCCTCCAAGGCTGCCTTAATTGCAAGAATCTCTTGATCCCCCACATCATAATTCCTTTCTGCTTGGATAAGTTCCCGTGAAAAGAATGCGACTAAATGGACCACGTCTCTGAGACCATCACCTTGATGTTTTGACAGGACAGCTCCAACTGCTCTCTCTGATGCATCCACTTCCAAGATATAGGATAAAGTCTCTTCAATGTTTTAAAAGCGGCCTGTGCCTCAGTAGACCAACAGAAATGAATGCCTTGATTGGTGAGTTGTGTGATGGCGATGATGATGGCTGAAAAGTTATTGATGAACTTGTGATAAAAGTTGGCAAAGCCCACAAATTGCTGGATTCCCTTCTTGTCTGTAGGAGCTGGCCAGTCTATGATTGCTGAGACCTTCTGCGGTCCATCTTGATTCCATCAGTGCAAATAATCCAGCCTAAATTCTGGATGCCTTGTTGCTCAAAGTCACATTTTTTGGCTTTGGCATAAAGTCCATGCTGGCGGAGCCGGCCAAGAACACTTTTAACATGTCCTCGGTGCACCTCTAGTGATACAGAGAATTTCAGAATATCGTCCAGATAGATGACAAAGATATCCGGGAAATCTCTGAAAATATCATTGATGAAGTGCTGGAAGGTGGCTGGTTGCATAGTACTCGTAGCGACCAAATTGAGTACGGAACGCAGTCTTCCATTCATCGCCCTTCCGGATATGGACCAAATTATAGGCCCCTCTTAAGTCAAGTTTTGTAAAGATAATCACAGACTTGAGTACAGTGTCGGCTGAAAATGTTTGGGGGGGCGCAAACAGAAAAATGTAATAGGCATTGCTTTGCGGCAAAAAACGCTGTAAAAAATTGCGTGACTTAACAAACAATCATTAGGTTGGTTCAAGACCAGCGTGTCCCCATTCAATGCACAGTGACCAGCATGTCCCCCATCAATGCACGGTGTCCAGCATGTCCCCATTCAATTCACAGTGTCCAGCATGTCCCCCATCAATGCACAGTGACCAGCATGTCCCCCATCAATGCACAGTGTCCAGCATGTCCCCCATCAATGCACAGTGACCAGCATGTCCCCCATCAATGCACAGTGACCAGCATGTCCCCCATCAATGCACAGTGACCAGCATGTCCCCCATCAATGCACAGTGACCAGCATGTCCCCCATCAATGCACAGAGCCCAGCATGTCCCCCATTAATGCACAGTGACCATGACCAGCATGTCCTCCATCAATGCACAGTGACCACTGACCAGCATGTCCCCCATCAGGCCATCAATGCACAGTGACCAGCATGTATTGCAGAGAGAGACCAGCGTGCGCGCGTGCCCCCTTCATAGCACCTGAACTGAGCTGACAGGACAGTGTGCAGTGCGATGCGGTGCAGTGCGGGCCCCCCCCCCCCGAGGGCCCCCCTGAGGCATCACTTACCGTTACCGGCTGCTGCTGAGTGCTGCAGAGTACTCTCTGCGAACGGCCGGGAACGAACTTCCTTCCGACTCCGCCTCAGTCAGTCCTCACGAGTCACGCGGCTGAGCGGCTCTCGCTCTCCTCTCCTCTCTGCGCCGGCGGGTGGGAATGAAAGGTGATCGTGACGCCGGGGCGGTGCACCGCCCCCACGCGTCACGTTATCAGGTCCATGTCCTCCTGTGATCGGTCCAGGCTGGAGTCTGGACCAATCACAGCCCGTACATCAGCAAAGTGGGGGGTGTCGGGCGCATTGCTCTGTGCCCCGATGACCCCCAGAAGGCCGCCAATCGGTGCCTCTGCCCGCCACAGGTGGGGTCAAAAACCCCACCCCCCATACCCACCACTAGGTCCGGCGCCCCTAGTGGGCAGAATTTGGACAGTTTTTTTATAATCTTTTTTTTTTCTTCTTTTTTTGGGGGGGGGGGGTGGTGCCCCTGCGCCCCCTATCAGCCGGCCGCCACTGCTTGAGTCTCTGAAAATGTTCAGGAACCAAGAGAAGAGGATTAGTAAAGTAGGAAAGTAAAAGACACTTGGCAGTTTAGCAGAGCTGGTGCGTACGTAGTGACCAGCCTATTCGCAGTATAGACAGAGATTGTTAAGACATCGATGTTAGCGTTCCTCTGGGGTCAAGGAAGGGCGGATCAGGCCTAAGTGCATGGGTTCAGGTGCATCTGGGACAGATGAAGCGGTATTAACAAATACCAGGTTAGGAGTAGCAAAAAAAGGGGTAATGGTCTGGTTTCTGCCAGAGCACTCCTCCATCCAGAAATATGTATCAAAACAAGGAAATTTGGCCCGTGGGACTTTGTATGAGGTGCGTGCTCAGTGGCTGAAAGTAATAACATGCACAATATATGAATAAAAATCATAACATTTTATTACATTATAAACAAACATGGCAATGTATATGCTCAAAAACACATAGTATAGCTCAAAGGCTCAAATATGAATGGCATATGCTGGTGTGTACGTAGTGACCAGCCTATTCGCAGTATAGACAGAGATTGTTAAGACATCGATGTTAGCGTTCCTCTGGGGTCAAGGAAGGGCGGATCAGGCCTAAGTGCATGGGTTCAGGTGCATCTGGGACAGATGAAGCGGTATTAACAAATACCAGGTTAGGAATAGCAGGAATCTTGGGAAACATCCATGTCAGGCAGAACCGTTGCGCAGATCTTTAATCACAGAAGCGGTGATCAATTTGGATAGAAAGAGTGATCAATGCCTCCAAAGAGCTTGGCATGCCAACCTGAACAAGTTTATCTTTAATGCTTTCCGAGAGACCCAAACCGAACTGATGACACAGGGCTGAATCGTTCCAGTCAGTATCTGCGCTCCAGTGTCTGAAGTCAGTGACAATAATCTTTGACTGCTTTGCGGCCTTCCTGGAGTGCATGTAGAGCTGCTTCGGCCATGGTGGTTCATTGTGAGTCATCATATACAGTAGCTGGGACATGGCATTGAAAAACAACTGCATGGTGTTTAGTTGTGCATTATTCTCCTCCAACAATCGATGAGCCCAGGTCTGTGGCTCCCCTTGAAGTAGGGAAATGGTATACCCCACTTTGGTAGCTTCCAGGGAAAAGTTTTGTGGCTGAAAGGCAAAGTACAGTTAACAAGCGTGGCAGAATGCTCCAAACTTATTTTGATTGCCAGAAAACCTCTCAGGAGCTGGTACTCGAGGTTCGGGGGGTAGCATCATTGCTGTAGAATTTGCATGGGTCTCTGTTGAATTAGCAGGTGCAGCAGAAGTAGAAACATAAGTAGGTGCTGGTGTGGCCAGGGACTGGACACATTCTTCTAGATAAAAGTAAACCTCTTGCAAAGATTTGACTGCTTGTGTAAGAGAAGTGAGGTGCTGTCAGATTCCATCCAATGGAGAGGGTACTCTTGCAGGCTCTGACATAGCTGTTTGGTACTGTCAAGTACCTGGTCAGTGAGCCTGACTTGTAGAGTAGAGCCTCTCGTACAGCACAGGCTCGGCGATTACTGATATGGAGACAGCAGCCACAAGAGTACGGAGACGTAGGATTGCCTGCAATCAGTCCAATAATCCATGTGGCAGCAATCAGCAGGAGGATGTGCAGCAGACAGGCTGGTGGTAAGTAAGCTACCTAAGGAAGATTCAACCCTCATTTCCTGCTCTGGTAAATGTTGCCATGGGTTAGAAAATGAAGAGAAATCTAAAATTTTAGAGTTGCTGAAAAAGCAGGTTGGGCCCCTTGCATGCTAGGCTTTCAGCCCATGTGCATTCAAGTCTCATTGCCCGAAATCAGTCAAAATATATAGCAGGCTAAAATATACTGTGGCTGGATGGGGCTGAACACAGTGTCAAGTGGTACTGGAGCTTACGGCCCTATGCTTTTAGGGATGAAACCTGGAATACAGGTATTCTGCATTTTTGTGCATACACCTCTGAATGCATCGGGCCCTAAACATAAGTATATCTCAGAATAGTGTTCAGCTTTGTTAAGCCACAGGTTATTTCAGCCTGCCATAGACTTTGATAGGCTTCAGAAAATGGATGTGCCTCCCAGGTGCACTAAAACGCTAGCATTGAATGCACATAGGATAAACAGGGGGCCTTGGAGGGGGAAATTTCCCATTGGGAAAACAGGCCTGTGTTAAAATAAATGCCTTAAGCATTATACACAGTTTTTTTTAAAGCCCATGATGGTGCGGCCAACACAGACTGTAAGAATTATAAGAATCCACACAGGATTTTAACAGTCTGTAAGTACAAAGAGTTGAAATGCTCTTTCAATAGCTCTATGATCAGAAAAGCCAAGATGCAGAAAATTGACAACTAACAACGGAAGGGGGTTAAATGGGAATAGAGAGAGATAAAAAGTATGATCACAGTTTCTTAACATGTGCAAAATTTAATGTAAAAAAAAAAAAAAAAATATATATATATATATATATATATATATATATGGGTCATAGCTGCTCCGTCTGAATATTATACACTCATTATAAGACTAGGTCTTTTCCTATGGTGCTAATCACATACTTTAAAAGATAGATGAGCATTTCAGAAAGAATTTATAAATCTATTTATAAATGTCAACATTTTGAAATATGGAAAAGCATGCAAATTAATTGTGGAAAACATGTAAAATACTTTAAGGCATGTGTTATAATAATCACTCAAAATGTGTATATACTATAAATACTACCATAGTCATAGCAAAAACAGAAGTAAACTTCTATATAGTCTATAATTATATTCTATAATTCTATATAGATATAGTTATGTTAGTCTACACATTTGTTTTAAATTCAAGTTTCAGGGTTCCCTTTTCTATTCCCCAGCTGCTATACCAAGTTCCAGTATTGAATTTGGGTTTGCTTTCTTTGCCTCTGATCACAGAGTGTAAAGAATCACTGTGCAAGCTAAAGACCCAAACAACTGATAGACAAATCCTAAATATTATCAAAATTTATCATGTAACAAGCAGCTTTTTCACTTATAGAAGCAAAGTCTGATGTACAGTATATTGCAATTTTCTGCTAAACGATAGACAGATATAGACACAGGTAAGTGGCTATAGCTAGAATTTGGAGGCATTTTGTGTTGCCTGAAGTTCAACTTAAGTTAAGAGTAGTAAAGGTATTTACATATCATCACTTCCACTTTAGATAAAGAGGAGTAGGAGTAGAGTTTCATTATGCTACTGTGGTCATCTCTTCTTCCATAAAGTTTTTAACAATAAATCATTTTTTTAACTCTGGTACCTGCCCTCACTGTTTTCCACTGCAGTACACCTTTTTTAAGAGTGTGTCCCCAGATTGACTTTATAAGATGCCATAGGCTGCTAATGACATAACCACTTTATTCTATTTGCTCCTATGAGTACTGTACAGAGGGTTGTTGAGGGAAGGTAAAAAAATAATTTCAAGCCTGTATTTTTTTTTTTTTTTAATGAATACAATACTGGATTACATGGGATATTTTATCTGCCTACAGTTCTGACATACTTAAATGCATATGTTAATTTATAAACACAATGGCATTTCCAAAGGTTCCTAAAGTGTAAACAAAAGTCTAGCTATAAAGCATATTTAAAGCAGAGTTCCACCCAGGGGAGACTATTTTTAATAAAAATACCCCCGGGACAGTCAGGGCTAGTACATTCCACAATGGCTAGCCTCTGATCTGTCCCGGGTTGCACTTACCTTTTAGGAGAAATACTTACCTTGAAAAAGTATTCTCCAGCGCTGCCATCTCAGGTGTGGGCAGCTTGAAGCCAGCGCGATCCTCTTCGGCATCCTCTTCCTTCTTCTTTGGTCCCACGATGCACTGCACCAGCCCCGCCGTCACTTCCGGTGCGCATGCGTCATCCCTCCACAGCTTCTGGGCATGCCCAGAAGCTGTTTAGAAGGGAATGAAGCGCGCGTGCCGGAACTGACGTCGGGGCCGGTGCAGGCGCATTGATTCCTGGGAGCGATGACGTTCAGCTCCCAGGAATTATTGCAAAAGCCAGGAAGTGACGAATCACCGTGGCTGCCGAGGGGAGGAAGAAGGAAGTAAGGTAAGTATATTTTCTCTACAAGGTAAGTAAAAAAAAAAAAAATTGCGATTATCCATTTGTTTTTCAGGTGACCCGGAGCGAGAAGATGGAGGTAAGTGTAAATTTAGGGTGGAACTCCACTTTAAGCTCTTGATATCATCCATGCAGACAACAAAAAATGGACCTTGACATGAAAACATATGAGGAAATTTACTTTTTTTTTAAAAAATAATTTTATTTGTAAGTTAAAAAAATAACAATGGCAAATGCAACACTGGTTTGAAAAAAAAATGTTGACATTGGCAAGAGTTGTAGCAATAGAAAGTCAGGCAAAAGAAACTAAAATGTCTGTATTATGAATATAGACATAGGAATTTTACCAGCACTCTCCAATCAAATTGGTTTTACATATTGTATTGTAAAGACTGTACAATATTGATGCTTGATTCTGTCTTCACAATAAAATATGTAAAAAAAAAATTGATTGGAATGCTGGTGACTTCCTATCTCCTTGTATGGGTTTTGGTAAAGCACCACCTACTGCAATCATTATGAACACTGACCAATTACAAAGAGTATAGGACAAGTACTGTGAGGAGTGCAGCCTCAAACGCAGGCTTTACTATGTATTGTAAATAAACACAGGGGTCTACCTTTAAAAAAATTCTGTTCGGGTAAGATTCAGAAAGGGGACACTGAACGCTCTCCCCCCTCAGGCTGCATGCTTAGATAAGGGTCTGGTATTGATTGTGGGCCGGAAGCCACAACATTTTGCTTTCATTTATTTTCACTTACTATCATTTATAGTAATCAATTTAAATTAGTTTTTGTGTATATTTCACTTCTCCTTTATATTGCTCTTTTATATTGCTGCTAAACGTATCTGCTATATAGCCAATAATTTCTCTGGTTTCAGTATATAGGCTTGAAAAGAGGTACAGAAACATAGAGGGGTACCTTTCCGGAGGAACCCCTGGCAAAGCACCTTGTTTTCATGTTAATGAGCACAAAGGCCTCTTTCCCACAACCCTGGCCCAGTGGTTGTGGGGGGTCTGTGGGTTGGGGGCTTATCAGAAACTTGAAGCTCCCATAGAAATAAGGGGGGCCCAGATACTGCCTCTTCCCATGTGAATGAGTAAGGGGTACATAGTATCTCTACTCCCCCCCAAAAAAAAAATCAACAAAATAAACACAAAAACACACTTTTTGACAAGTTATATGAAAAAAAAATCCCATTGTGTAAATCCACTGTCAATCACATTATCCAGTGATGCAGATCCATGTCAATCATCATGCCTAACTCCCACCAACCTGCCAAATGAAAAAGAAAAACAACATGCCTAGCACATCTGAACCTGTCGCTTGACCCCCGATGAGTATCTCCCAGTCCCCGCTGTCACAATATAAGCAAGGGGCCATTTCTCCAGGTGATGTCATTACCCATATATGGACATGACCATATCTGGCAAATGATGTCACTGAAATATATACCAGACTCAAAGGGAGGGAACGTGTCACTGGTTGTTAGGACAGCAGTGGGTGATGGCTCCCTAACAACCAGGGAGAAGCTGTGACATTTAGCAGTGAAAATAATACCCCTTCACACTACACTTTGCTTCACACTACAGCTGGAGGTTTGTTTGTCCGTTTAAACAAGATCCTCCATAGACTGTTCACAGTGCAGAAGTCTCCCTCTTATTATTTCCCTTTGCTGGTCAAATGTTCTTAGACATTAGTATTAGGCTATTTTCTCTGTTGATGAATATAAACTCTCATGATCATATGTTCTCATAGCTATTTTCCAATTTGATCTGAACGTTAGGTAATGTTAAATTCGCCCGGTGAAAGGCAACAAGAAAACTGTTATACAGATATTACAAGCTTTTTGTTAGGGGTTTTAAGTTTAAAACAAAAATGTGGATGTTTGAGACTCAATTGAATAAAAATGGCATTATGCTCTTATATGTATTCATTATTAAAGACGTCATATTCATTTGTCATATTGCTTTTTTAAGATATCTGTTTAAGTTGTGTGTTCTTTCTGAAAGTGATAGCAATAGCTCACCCTAAAAACATATTTCATATAAACTCCCATCAGGAACCAATCCAAACCCTCTACTTCAATGTATTCAGTATGCAAAGTAGAGGGTCAGTTCCTGATGGGAGTTTACACTCACCTATATTATTTTGTTTAATGGAACAAGTGTGTACTGAGTACTCTATCGTTCCCTTGATGTGATTTTAATATGTTCATGAAGTGTATTGTGTAAAATAATACCACATGTAATGGAGGTGAATAGGCCTTTCAGGTTCCCAGAGGATTCCTATGGCGGCTCGATCTGATGTGTTTCCCCTATTGGGACACTAGGTGGCGCTGGGACCGGACAGGCTGAATTCGCTGAAATATAAATCTTTATAATTTTGGGAAAGATGCACTTGCCCATTTTGTGCGGCGACACAGTTGAGACTGATTGGCGCATAGAGTGTAGCATAAGTGTATTTTGTTTTTAAGGTTATGCCTTCAGGGAATATGTAGAGTATTCCTAACTTCTCCCGGACATCCGGTCTTTTGGTCTCCGACTTAATGGCGGAGTTATTTACCTCTATCCGGATATCCGGTTGATCAGACTATAAGAGATGGCGTCAGCACGCTGTCCGCACCTTTGATAACGTCTCCTCGGACGAAATGCCGTTAGGTCACGGCGTGCTGACGTCATCTCCGGAAGCTTATCGAGGGAGCGGATGCGCCTTGCCTTCCGGCCGGCGGCTTCACATCCTTCGCTACTTAACAATCTTTGTTTGTAAGTACACTACCTTTTATTAATAAATCTGTTGGAAGTTTTTACACTATTGGCGCCTTTCTCTCCTTATTGGGCTGGTCTGGCGATTTATCCTGAGAACAACAGCGGCTCAGCCTGCGGCATTAGGGGGTCCTAGAGGCCACCTGTGCACATCAAGTGTTTACATCGCGCAACCTATCTGTGACTTGCTTTGATGCCATTGGGTCCCTGAGAACACCTGTCCATATGCTGGGGGATTACATCAAGTGTCTATATTGAGCATTTTTCTTTATGGTCTGGTAAGAGGCTTTAACATCCTTGGGTGGCTTGCTGATATTTGGTGCATGTGGACATAATGTTCTGCTGACTTTCCATTTCAATCTGGTAAGAGGCTCTACGTTTGGTGGCGGTCTTTTTCTTCCTTTGTCACTGGGATCAATACACATATTTACTTTTCTTTGGTAAGCGGCTGCACAATTGGTGAAGGATACTCATAATATTTGTGGTCGAACACACTTTGATTAATTGACAATTTTTTGTACGGTATCACGCTATGGAATGTTTTTTCTCCCCTATGTGATATATGATCATCTACATTGAGAGTCTGGCGCAAGAATTCCATTGGATCACCTTGGCATGTGAACTTACCTCTTTATATGAATCTTGCAATTTAAAATTGCCGTTCCGGTAAGCACAATTCCTATGGGATCTTTGGAGGCTGTTCAGGATTCTCAAAACACTACTAGTCACTATCTACGTTCAATTTGGGACATTTAATAGTTGGACATTTATTTGTTTCCTTTCATTTAGCGCGACTTAATATATTGCATAGTTTATCATGGCTCAGCCCTGACACCGTGGTCAGTTTACGTGCCCTTGTCATCTGCAGCCCTGCTCTGTCCTTCTCTGTCTTCTCCCCCCTCCCCTCCATGCCTGTCAGCTTGCGACAGTGCCAATATGCTCCCCGCCCCTTCCCCTCCTCCTGCTATCATAATTGTAACATTTTCATACAATCCCCTGTGTTTTTTAACAATATGTGCCCTAGTGTATGTGTTTTATTAAAAAAAATGACAATTTCTAACTTATTTTACAACTCCCCCCGGGGCTCATGTGACTGCTCAGCTCTCTCCTCTTCTCTTCTCCTCCTCCCTGGCTGACGTCAGCAGGAGTTCTCGGCCCCTCTTACTGTAGTTGTCAGCCTGGGAGAGGAGAGAGCCGAGCAGTTACATGAGCACCGGGAGGCACTTTGAAATAAGGTAGAAATCATCATATTTTTTATAAAACACATACACTGGGGCACATATCATTATTAAACACAGGGGATTGTATGTTCACAAACAAGTAGCTTTACACTTTAAACCACTTTAAGCAGTTAATCCCTTGATATTATATAACACATAATAAGACAACTTTCAAAGGAAAAAAAAAAATAATTTTTAGGAAGTGTCAAAATTGAAAAAAATATTTTCAAGAACTGACAAAACTTAATAAATATTTTCCAGCAGTTGTCACAGAAGCATTGTAGGAAGTTCAGAAAACATACAATTTACTATTTGTACATGAGGAAAAGTTGAAGGCAGGCGATGGCATAAATGAATTGAGATGATTCAGTTGGTTAAACAATTTTGCTCCAGTACTCTGAGATGTTTCAAATTGTGGACCTCCTGGATGATTCTATCAAAAACTGTACATGCTGTTCCAACATTCAAACTATATTTCAGAATATTCTCATTTAAATCACTGTGTGATATTTCAACCACATTTGTGAAACAGTTATTTTTCATCATTCAGAAAACATTAAGCTAAATTACAATGTACAAAGTTTTTAAGATGTACCCCATATAAGACTGAATAAAAAGTGTTCAACTGATTACTTAACCCCTTGGAGCCTAAGCCTTTTTCTGACATATGTTGCTTACATGCTACAATCAGTATTTTTTGCTAGAAAATTATTTAGAACCCACAAACATTAAATATATATATATATATATATATATATATATATATACTTTTTTTTCTTTTTTAGCGGAGACCCTAGAGAATAAAACAGCGATCGTTGCAATATTTTGTCTCACATGGTATTTGTGCAGCGGTCTTTAAAATGAAATTTTTTTGGGCAGAAATGTACTTTCATGATTAACCACTTCTGGACCGGAAGATTTTCCCCATTAATGGTTTGCAAAAAAGTTATTGCATCTACAAACTAGGGGAAAGATTTATTTCATTTTTACTTATTTTAATTGTTTTACTTGTATTGGCGACGATCAGCGATTTTTAGCAGGATTGCGACATTGCGGCAGACAGATCAGACACCTAACTGACAGTTTGGACACTTTTGGGGGAACCAGTGACATTACTACAGTAATCAGTGCTAAAAATATGTTACTGTACTAATGACACTGGAAGAGAAGAGGTTAACACCAGGGGCGATCAAAGGGTTAAATGTGTCCCTAGGGGGGTGCTTTCTAACTGTGTGGGGGATGGACTTATGGAATTAGCACCGAGACCTGTGTTCCTAAATAGGAGGAACACAGAAGCCCTGTGTTCATTTCTGACAGAACAGCGGTCTTCTGTGTTTACAACAGCAGACCGCCGTTCTGTCTCGAAGGGGAGTGATCGCTGGTGCCCAGCGGCAATAGCGGCCGCAGTTCAAACAGATCAGCTTCCCCTCTGGCGAATGGGTGGGTATGTTGTTTCGCGGGAACCTGCCGACCTACCGCCGTATATGTACTGTGGCTGGTCAGCAAGTGGTTAAACAAACAAGGTGTGCTTTAACATTACTGATTCACCTACTGTTTTGCACAGGTAGAGCAAAAAATGTTTAAACAAACAAGGTGTGCTTTGACACAGCTGGTACACCTATTGTCTCTTTATAGAGACCAACATGGCACACGGTAAATGTTATCTTTAAAGGGAACAATGCATAAAAATCTTTTACAAATATTTTTAAAGTGGACTTATCAGTCCCGCCGCAGCATTCTGGGGTATCCCCATATTCAGAAAAGCAGCAGAATGTATTTTGGGGTGCCATTTTACATATAACCATGTCATGTGTGAGCAATATATCATTTAGGTGACAACTATGTGTAAAAAAAATTGCAATTTTTCCCAAAACTTGTGGCAAAATAGAAAATATTACAAGGACTCAACATGTTTCTCAGCAAATAGCTTAGGGTGTCTATTTTCCGAAAAGGGGTAATTTGGGGGGGTTGTGCTATCTTGGCATTTCATGGTCTCTGAGACTGTGAAAGGTAGTGAGGTGTGAAATCAACAATTTACACTCTTAGAAAGCCTGAAGGCAGTGATTGGTTTTCGGGGTCCTGTACGCGGTAAAAGGAGGCAAAAAGACTCACACATGGGGTATCCCCACACTTATAAGAAGCAGCAGAATGAATGTATTTTGGGTTGTAAATCCACATATACCCATAGCATGGGTGAGCAATATATATATATACAACTTTGTGTAAAAAAAAAAAAAAATTGTGTTTTTCTTTGTCATTTTTCAAATACCTGTGACAAATAAATTGAATATTCAATGGGCTCAACATGCCTCTCATGAATCTCCTTGGGGTGTCATTTGGGGGGGGGGGGGTTGTACTGCCCTGCAGTTTCAGCATTTCAAGAAATGAGATAGGTAGTCAGAAAGTAAAAGCTGCGTAAATTTCAGTATATACACCATAGTTTGTAGACGCTATAACTTTTGCGCAAACCACTAAATATGCACTAATTGAGAATTCAATAGACAGATATTTTGAATAGGAATCAAAGACATGCTGTTAAACACATGTTGGCCTAAATATATGACAAACATTGAGTTTATTGGATATGTTTTATAAGAAAAGTAGAAAATGTGATTTTTTCTTAAAATTTTCGGTCTTTTTTCATTTATATCGCAAAAAATAAAAACCGCAGAGGTGATCAAATACCACCAAAACAAAGCTATATTTGTGAGAAAAAAAAACAACATAAAATTTGATTGGGTACAGTATTGCATGAGTGGGAAATTACCAGTTAAATTCACGCAGTTCCAAATTGCAAAAATTGCCTGATCATTAGGGGGTAAAACCTTTTGGTCCAGAAGTGGTTAAAAAAAATAGTTCTTCTTTAATAGTGATTCAAGTCCATTTAAATTGTTTTTTTTAAATTTCATTGTTAGCTTGTTACCCTAGGGAGAAGTACAAATATGATGCCTGTTTGGTTCCAACATTCATTATTTGTGGTAAAATTGACTTTTAACCATTGTACCAACCATCAGAACACTCACTGATTCAGAATACTTTCTGAATCCTGGGTAAAGATGTCCAGTAAGGGCAGTAAGTATGTCCATGGTCGGTAAGCGTAGGCAGCTGAAGCATGTAAAGAAGGGGGGGGGGGATTGACAGGGCTTGACACTCACTGTCACTTTACAGGAGTTAATTGGCAGATAGGCAAAAGACAAGAGATAGGCAGAGGGCAATGTTTGGGCATATGTAACATAAGCACATATATATATATATATATATATATATATATATATATATATATATATATATATATATATATATATATATATATATTCAAGCTGCAGACATATTCTGTATTAAGTGTGACAACTCTGCTTGGCATTTCAGTGCAGCATTGTCAGTATTATCAGCCTTCTACAGGAAGTGTGTACTATTGGCAGAATCATGAGCATCAGAAAAATATCTTTGAGCCTTTTTCCTTTCTGATCCCTTTTCTCTCTTTCCTTTCTTTTTTTCTTTTTTTATTTTTGGCTACGTAAGGTCTCTGTTGGACCCATTGTAGTATTCGCCTACAATCTTAGTTTACAAAAGCTTAATAAACTTCATGTACATTTAAGGGTACTTTTCTTTAGTAGAGTTTGAAAACTTAGGCTGGGTTCACACTATTGCGAATTGGATGCGGGTTTCCCTGCATCCAATTCACATGTCAGGAAATTGTGACTGGCTCTCTATGGAGCCGGTTCCATTATCTCCGGAACGAATTGCACAGGAGTCCTCTGCGTCTTCTGGTCCGTTTCAGGTCCAAATTCAGCCAAAAACTCATACTGAAATCGGACCTAAAACAGTGAACAGGGACGCACCAGACCCCTGTTGTGAGCCGCTCCGTGCGGCAGTGTGAACCCAGCCTCAATATAAATGAATAATTACGTAATGAAAATATATTTCAATTGTATTGTTTATTATTATACTTGCAATTATTGAACATTTTTTATAGGTGTGATGCTAATTTTTTTTTTCTCTTCTGTAATAAAATATATTTGTATAGACTATTGGATAATGTACCCTTGCTGTGCTATTTAATGAAATTCATTATTTGTATATTCTTTATTTGAAAAACTCTGAATAAAATCTTTGAAATAGAATCAGAAAAACAACAGGGAACAACATGCAGATATGGGAAACCTGTGTTGAATATGAAATAATGTCATGATTGTGTCACTGACAAAAGATTGATGGATATTCCTGATGCTTAACCTGTGGCCCAAGAGCTACATGGGGCCCTTTGGTATTTGTTGTCAAGCCATGGACCCCAGCAGTATATAATGGGATTTGGAGCATTGCTTTATAAAGAGGTAAAAATAGCAGTGATATTTGTTAGCCTTATGTAATTGGTCTCCAATCTCTCACTGAGGCTCTAAAGTATGTCTTCAGCTTGTAACCACACTTAAAGAATGTCCATTGTCTCTGACCATCACTTCCTCTACTACGCCTGCAGGCTTTGACAGTCCTCTCAAGAAATACATGTATCAAACATTATGGGTGACCCTTTGGTGATGTCAAGAGCAACACTGGAGTTCCCTAATATCATAAAAGTTGGCAACCTCTAATGTATAGGGCGAAACCAAAAAAAAAGAACAATTCGTTTTTTGCTTTAGAGTAGGCAGAGATAAATAGCATAACCTATTTATTTTAATATTGTCTATAGTTTTTGTTTAAATCCATTTCTCTGTGATAGTGCAATCCAAAATTAAATAAATGGAAAAAAATAAAATAAAATTTGGGGGAATTTAAACTCTGTTGGTTGAACAGCCAGTTCTGTTCCCATCATTCAAAATCTTTTGAATTAAAGAAAATTGCACTGCGTCTGTTAATAAATGCACCTCATATTAGGTAATGCACTGACAAAATTTACAGAATGGTAATGATATCAATGGGATGTATTTGCTGAGTGCATATATCGAGCTATAGCAGAAATAATTTGAAATATTTAGCAATGATGGAATTTAAGGCAAAATTACTTGAAGTGAATATACAAAAAAGGATGCAATAAAGAGTCTAATGTGATGAAAGCTTTGTATGACTTGCCTTGCTTGCAGCATGAGTATAAATTCAAAACCATATATTTTCAGGCAACATGAACTTATTATGAAGAATAATGTTTCCTTATAGTGGAGAAAATGGGATTTCAGATGAATTACAGCAGGACAGAGAAAATAACTGATTTGCTAAAATGTGGAAAGCAGGCTGCATCTTAGGATCTCAATTATGTGCATCCTAAATATATCCAAATGTAATCCTATATTTGCATGCTCATCATCCTCCTACCTCTGAAATGATAACCATGTTGACTATGAGGGAACTTAAGGTTTCGTCCAAACAGGCATTTGGGGCAAACTTTGACTGTTTGAGTGTTTGTCTAAACACTGGATTTTTGCTCATTCAGCAGGAGCCAAATGCCATATATAGTAGCATTAGTTCTACTGCTATGATGTACAGTATGACAGCTATTTTCCTGTCAATGGTTGTTAAGGATGTGGCAGGTGCAGGCAACCACCAGGTCATTAGCAACCAGTGACTCTGCCCAGCCTCATTCATTTACATGCTGGGAATCCCAGGCCATGTAAAAAAAACAGTAGGGATAACATGATATCACTGATCAAATTAATCACATGGGACTTTTTGTAATAAAGGACTTGTCAAAAACTGGGTAAGGGCTCTTTCACACGGCCGCTCAGTTTTTTATCTCCGCTGCGGCACTTTTTTTTTTTTTTTCACGGACACGGATGACACTTGTGTCATCCAGTCCATATGTCCGCATATCATCCCATCAATTTGCGGATGATATACGGACATAATGTTAGTCTATGGGGATTGCGGATGTCAGCGGATGACATCAGTTCCGTTTTTTTAATGGAGGAAAAATAGGGTTCTGTTCCGTTCCAAAAAACGGAACAGAACTGAAAGGACACAAATCGGATGTCAGCAGATGGTCATCCGCTGACATCCGCAATCCCATTGACAAGCATTATGTCCGTATATCACCCGAAAATGGATGGGGCGATATACGGACATAAGGAACGCCCGTGTGAAAGAGCCCTAAGCGTCTTATTTTACTCTTTACATTGCTTGTACCCCTTACTCATTCAAATGGGTGGGGGTGGTATCTGGAGACTCCTTGTTGTTAAAGGGGGGCTTTCAGATTCTGATAAGCCCCCCCGTATCTCAAGTCCCCCAGTCGGTTGTGGGGAAGTAGCACTTCTCCTTGTATACATGGGAACAAGGTGCTTTGCTAGGGGGCACCCCCCTGACAAGGAATCCCCCCATGTTGAGGGCATAGGTCCAGGTATGGTTCAGGAGGAGGGGGCACATGACCCCCCTTTCCTTGCCTCTCAAGCACATGCTTTTATAAGGGTCTGGTATGGATTTTTAGCAGGGGCCTCATGCTTTTTTTTTTCTTGTTATAATTCATACCAGACTCTTTTCGATCTGGTGTGGTATATAGGGAGGACCCCACTCTGTATTTTTATTTTTTAGCTTTTATTTTGTTTTGCATGTGGGGTCCCCCTTAGTATCTATACCTCATCTAGGATAAGGGTCTAATATAGAAAAATCCCCAGCTGCTTTATTTACAAACAGATGTAAGTGGCCAAACCTCTAATTTACTGGCAATTTAAGTAGAATTGCTTTCCTTGTAAATGTCAGTGTTGGCCAGATGAAACACTTCGTGAGCGGTAAAAGCATTCCTCAGGCATTTTGTTGAAAGGAACTTTGCATTTTTCATGTTCAAGCTTTCTGCACCCTGAAAAATGCCTGCATCCTGACAATCTCTTGCCTATTAGCCTAGAATATGGCCATTGGTATTTTTTTTTTTTTTTTGGCTCATTGATTTCAAATGGGTTGACATTTGGCACCCAAACTTTAGTCATGTTCTGCAAACCCACCTTCAACCAAACCCATGTTCGTTTGGCTCATTCCTAATACTGACTAATCTGAGTTAGTTATTAAAAAAATGCTCCTGATGTTCTGCCTTTTTAGTTACCTTGCCTCTCCAATCTGGTAATGGAAAATATGGAAAATAAAGATGCAACAGCAGGAATCCTTTTCAAGTGTTTTCATACTGACTGGGTGAATGAATTCATAACAATTTCTATGCATTCATTGATCTAAATAAATTTTCTCTTTACAAAGTGAACTTTTCCTAACTTAACTTTTCTTAATGAATGAGGTGAATTTGTGCTTATTTTATTCTTGTATGGTTGGGTATACTTCAAGAAGTGAATTTACACTTGTTTTCGCCTCATTTTTAAAGTGCACATGCTCTACACTTTTAGTACATCCGGGTCACTGTCTGCAATTCTGATTAAACAAATGATCTTCTGAGCCCTCCACCCTAGAAAACCCGGTGAAACCTATGTCACAAATGCATCATGTGTCAATTGACTATATGTAAAACAAAGAGTGTACACAGTATATAAATACATTTTAATAAAAACTTTAAAACAGTAAAAAATACAATTGACCCAAAACCATTATGATTTACATTTGATTCAACTGGCAATGGGCCCTTTGAATGCCAAACTTGTCTATTCTGAAAACAGCAAAGACTCTTCCAAAGACAAGTGTGGGCTCCCTGCTCATGCAGGCCCATGAAACAGCCGATATGCAATCATATAATACTGATAATGTATGTACATGGCTTTACAGGTACATTATCTCATCCAGAGGTAGATGCCTTTCTTTGGACTTTCCTGAGTCTGAAGAAAAGATCATAGAAAGCAAGTGAGCCTCTAGACATTTTCAGTGAGTTCCAAATGGTACAGCCCAATGGATTAGCTCAATCCTTTTATAATCTACAGAATATCTAACAAAAGTTCTAAAATGTTTATGCTTACTTTTAAATCTTTCAAAAAAAAATGTGTTTCACTGCATAGTTTCTTCTTCTGGTTCAAATTTAAATGCATTATATTGTGGTGTTCTTTTTTTATGGCATAGTCACACATTCATTGAGATGAGATCCTTGTACACAGAATGCTTGCATACTTTAATCCAGATTTCCTGAAGATTGCGATGCAAATTCTTTCAAGAATCAAATATTAGGATAAAATATGTAAAACAGCTAGCTTTTTTGGAAGAGTTGTAATCATGCTTTACCCTTTAAGTACACCAGTAGATAAGGTAATCCTTGCATCATTTCAGTAGAAGGGATTTGTGTCAGTTCAAAACACTGATAAATAATGGCAAGCTCTTCCATCAAATGGAGTAGTCTGGGTGTACCTTCTTTGTCAAATATTTATGTATTTTTCCCCTTTCAAATATTGTCAGCATGAAAAAAGTAAATTATAAATAGGAGGGAGCATTAAAGGCTTATATTGTCAATCTTTCAATCAGCTCTTTTGAGGTTCAAAGGAAGAACTGTATAGTAATGTGAAAGCATGAATGAGCACAGCAAAAAGTAAGTCAAATTCTTCAGTCTCTTCCAGGTTTCAGAAAGCAGTTGTACCAGTTAAATTATTATTCTGTGTAGACTTATTAGCATCTTATTGAACTCTAAATCAATCCAGGTTTTGAACAAAAAACAAAAATGGAATTGTTTATAATACACAGAGTTTTAGTAAACTAAATGTCCTTAAGGCTGGCCATACACTATACAATTTTCTTATCCAATTTTCCTTTAGATTTACCAAAAGCATATAATATGAGGTCAAACCTAAACACTTTCAATGTGTATGCAGCCAGACAGGCCCTTGCACTACATAGTTGAAGACAAATCTAAAGAAAATTGAATAAGAAAACTGTATAGTGTATGGCCAGCCCTAGTTAGAGTTTACCCTTATTTTACTTATCTCCCCACCCCACAAAATACTCTGACTCTTTCTGTGTTTAGAGCTATGCAACTCTATACAAGGGGCCCAAAGTTGTTCTACCATACTCTATTGTCCCTTCTCATAGTAAGCAAGAGAAAAATAACCACACATTTTACTCACAATAAGACACACATGTGACTGGTAATTGCAATACAAAATAGGTATTCCTACACACATCAGATGCTAAAAAAGTTATCTTGAGCTATCACATTTGTATAAAAAAAATTAAAAATAATCAATGAAGTAGTAACTTCTTTATTTTCATGCATACAGGAAGACATATATACCCACACATATACATTAGCTACATATCATTACCATCAATAGGCAAATAAACATTGTGTCTCATGTAATAGCAAATGGAAAGTAAACATCTGCTAACTAACTTGGTAGGTTCGATGTACGAATACCTGTGCATTGCTCCATGTCAGCTTTGACACAGTAGGATAACCAATTTTTTTTTTTTTGAGGAAACAGAAAATAAGTTGGGGGAGAAATAAAAAAAAAGGGGGCCATAGAGAAAGCAATAAAAAGTAATAGATTCTCCCTCTTTATCCCCTCAAGAAAGAGACACTGGCCAATGGCCACATAGGTCTAAACATCATCATGGGTAATGGTCTCCAAGAGTTATTTATATTTATCAGATGATTGGGATTGGGTTCAGTAGAACCAGGTCTTACAAAGACGGACACCTTGTTTTTCCATTGTTTTTACAGTAGATCACTAGATTGTTAACTGCTAGTATCCATTGATCTATCATGGGAGAAGAGGTGGCTTTCCATTTAACTGGTATAAAGGTCTGTACCCTGGTAATGAGACAGATGACTAATGAGTGTCAGTATTTCCTTTAGTAATGGTTTTTGTTATCTGTTTTATAATAAGGCACAATTTTATGAATGTTTGTTATTTACAGTATTAACTTACTGCAGTTTCATCCTTGACATTACACAGGCTTTAATATTTTTTTGTGTTTGAGTGTACTATTTTAATGTGATACAATTTAATTATGTTTGCAGGGAAATCTTGGAACTTAAAACAGGACCTTAAAAATTATGGATATCATAATTTAGTTCTATAGGCTCATTACTTTAACAATGTATGGTTTGGATAGTCTATCATCTGTACTGTAATGAAAACTGAAAAAAATCGCCTTGGCAGTATGAATTTCAACATATGGTTCAATCAACAATATCAAAAGGGTTAACTAATTTTTTACAGTTAAAAAAAAATTTGGACAGAGTTTGAGAGTAAATGAAAGTGACTGATAAAAGTGAATGGTTAACAGGGACAGTCATTGTCACTGCAGTGGGCAATATACCCTGTAATTTAGACTTTTCCAGGCCATTTAATTGCTTAATTGAAATTGTAACCTCTTCACATCATTCTGAATGTGCTAGCTAGGAAGTAGAGGTTGGCTTGACTTGGCTTGCATTTATTTTATTTGGTTATATGAAAGTAAGGATGGCTGTTGCATAGTGTTTATTTTTATCAATTATTAAAAACAAAATGCACTGTATAACTAGTTGTTAAAATCAGCTGCTCATGGTTGGGGGTAATCTAGCTAAAAAAAAAAAAAAATGGAAAATATTGGAATCATTAAAAGGAAAATGTCAAAATATAATATGGGAGTCGATACTGCTGACTTTGGATAAGAATACAATCAGGCTCTGTTCACATCTTGGCATCCAGGATCATGGGCAGAATCGCTGCGATTCTGCCCACGATCCTGAATCACGGCAAATTGTGGGACACCCATGAGATTCCTGTCACCTTCAATGGCACCTCAAATGGGGCCTGATTATGATGCAATTGTCTCCTGACAAATCATGGTAAAATCGCACAAACAGAATCTCGTTCTTGTACTTCTTTTGGGCGACAGGTGCCTCGTGATCCTATTTGTGCGATTTTACTCCGATTTGTCGCACCCCAAAATGACGCAGTTTTTGGGGTACCATCTGAAGTGACAGGAATTACACAGGGGTCTCGCACTTTGCTCTCATTCAGGGTCGCGGGCAGAATTGCGGCAATTCTGCCCCCAATCCGGACACCAAGATGTGAAGGGAGCCTCAAAGAAAAGTTTAGTGTGTGTGTAGTATGTTATAGGGACAGTACATCAGCTAACACTTTGTTGCCTTGGAAATGAATCTGTTGCTGTGCAGTAACTCAGGGCACCAAGCAATTTTCTGAGCTCACTAATAGACAAGTTTGGAACTGTCAGTATTGTATAGTTAGCTTAGTAAAACAGGGAAAGGTGAACTGCTTTATCACATTTTTTTAATATTGAAATGTCAATACTCTGATTCCAACTAATCGAATAAGCTGCTGTTCTGTTTGTACAAACCATTTTTCTTATGGTCAGCATTCAGCCGCCGATAAATATAATTGCATATTATTTACAATTTTCTGTCTCACTGTGTCCTGGGATTTCTAGGTTATCTCCAGATTTAGGTAGGAGCTATATCTGCATGTTTAATAAGTCCAACGCTACAGAAGTTAAATTGGAAAATACTATGGTTTTTTGTACAGATCAATCAGATTCCCAGGTAAAGTGGGAGTAAGCTCTCATGCATGATTTTTACCTACAGGTAAGCCTATAATAAGGCTTACCTATGGGTACTGTAAATTTCTCCAAAACATGCACTGTTTAGGAGATATTTACTGTATATGCAGCTGGTGCCGTCGCTGGCGCATACCCGTGCCATTCCTTCAGAGTCCTGTGCTGTATATGGCGGCTCCCATGTGCATGAGCAGGAGTGATGTCATCGAGACTCCAGCCACTCAAACAGCCAGAGTCCGCAAACCCGGAAGGAAGACTGGGTGAAGATGGAAGTGCCTTCAGTGGTGACAGCGCTCTGCTGGAAGGCTTCATTTTCAGATTAGTTTCACATAATGTGCTAGTGATTTACTACCGCTTTAATACACTTCTAATTTAAAGTGTATCATGTGTAGCAATACTTTTATTTTTTCTTTTGCTGGACAGATAGCGATAAAAACCTTAGGTTATTCTGCTACAACAATATTGTGAAATTGGTGATCTGCTGCATTTAAAAATTGGTTAGACAACTCTTGTACAAAAAGACTTTCAGAGTCTATTCCAGAGTTTAGCTTTAACCGTTCCTTAAAGTGGTTGTAAACCTGAAGGGATTGGCCTCAGGTGATACACAGAGATGAAACAAAGCCTGTTTAGCCCCCTCTCCTCTACATCTGTTCAAAGTCAAGAATGTATAAAGCATGTCTGGGATGTCAGAAAAAAGGGGGCGGAGTGATGCAATTACATTCTGCAGACCTCAGTAAGGAGAACAGACCTGAGACTGTCAATTACAAGCTGTGTGCTGAAGATCCTTCTCCTGTCACTTTTTTTTCTCTTGGTGTCAGGAAAACGTGTCAGAGTGACTCATGCAATTAGAAGAGGAATGGAGCAGTAGACATAAATTACACTGTGGATTTAGAGAAGTACACACCCTAAAGGAATATGCTTTGTTTGTTTTTTCAAATCTCAGGTATACATCCACGTTAAGCTAACAAAAAAATATATAAAAAATAAAAGTTGACTTTAGATTTACTATAAGTAAACCATTATGTTATGATTCTTTTCCCTTAAAACTGTAACATCCATCCTTGGATCACAAAGTACAAAATGTCAATACAAAACTGATAAGTTCAACTTGCTAATGTTGGTAGTATCATAGACTTTTAACAAAAATCGAATGAGGATTTATTGTTGTTCTTTTGTTGTTCAATATTAGTATGCTTTCTTTTCTTCTGTACTTTTTGTGGTGAAGGTGAAGGAGGTAGTTCGCCGAAGCCTCCATAGTGAATACCATAAGTTTTAATGAGGTGTCAAGCTCTTTCAGATATAACAGCTGTACACAAAGCCTTTCATTTAATATTTTTATTATTCTTCAAAATACGATTCCTGTCTTTCAGAACATTGGCTTTTTTTATATACAACATTCCATGTTAAGTATAAGCTGGCATAATATTATGCTTATGGAATTTTGTTTGTATCTGCCTTTTACATTATTCAATAAAAAATCTTTAAAGTTAAAAAAAAAAACTGTAACATCCTGTTGAATAAAATACATTAAAATTGTTGTATAGTAACAATTATAAACTTTATAGTTGTTTATAAACTTTTAAAAACTAGTCCACTGTGTTTATGACATTATTATTGTGGCATTTTATTAAATTAAAATCTTGGTTCTAACTAAAGCTTTTGATTATATTCATGTATATACAACAAAGATTTTTTTTCCCTCATATTATTTATTCGGCCCACAAAAAGTATGCTAGGTACCAGCTGGATCTGAAAACCAAGGGGCTCATTTTAGAAGTGTTGGATCAGCTCAACGGGGGAGCAGACACATCTCTAACTATTACCTATCAAACTCATTTTTAAAGTGTTCAAAGTATAAACAGTTTATGCTGGCTGAATTGTTCCTAAAGTTGCCAATAACAGCTATTCTAAAGAAAAAAAACAGTCTGATTCATTTTCAATTACATTCTGTTCCAATCACATTAAGCACAAGGAGGAAAATTTGGTTTCGATCTGATATACAGTGGAACACAAGACCCTTATTTATGATAAGGGACAAGAGTACCACATACTGCTATCAAACACTGAGTAATTTCCATGTTTAAAACTGGCAAATTAAACTTGACTTCCAACGTAACCTCTTGAGTAAGTGTTCTGATCTTATTGCCCTTGATCAGTGTAACATTAAACATGTGCAATTACTGCAAGCAGTTAGGTGCAAAAGGAAAAATGATGAACTCCATTGGATTCATAATGTGAAAATATGAACTGCTATCTATCACCTTTGTATAAAAGTTTAAATATGTTTATTAATGATCACCTCACCGATTATCAGTCAGATTCAACTGATTAGAATGTAAATACGTTTATTGCTATTCATTTCACTTGGCAGATATCATGTAATAAAGCACACTCCACTCCTTTTCAAATGCGCCTTGCAAAAGGATGACAGCATAATGGCATGAATTATGCCAATCCAGTTTTAAATGTATCAAAAGTCGTCTGCACAAAGGATTTCTTTATCACATTGTTCTGTCCATTTCGTTTTTTTTATTGAAAATTAGAGTAAGCGGCAATAACTTAAAATGCAAAATCTTCCATCAGGAAAAGGTGATGCTAGAGCCAACCAACCGGAAACATTGAGGTTGATTTACTAAAGACAAATAGGCTGTTCACTTTGCAATGGAAGTTGCACCTTGCAAGGGAGTTTTCCTTAGAGCTTAGTGAATGTGGTGAAATTTCGCTTTGCAAAGAATACCAAAATGCATGCAAGGAAAATAAAAAAAAGCAAAAAAAAACAATAGTTTTTAAATGGTCACAGCAGTAAACAAATAGCACACAGAAGAAAACATCACAGCCTCCAATCATAAAGAGCAACATGGGAGGAATACATATAAGACAATTATTGGACCAGATGCGGAACAGACTCAAAAGCCATATACTACAATAAACCAGGAACACTGCCAAATAGCGTGAAAAATTGCTTTTTACCTACTTGAAGTAAGTGAACAGGTAAAGCATAGTCAGGGGAGAAGGTCTGTGAGGGACATCTTAGGAGAGAGAAGCAAAAAAGGAATAGGAAAAATCCCCTGCTAAATTATTTTTCTACTGGGTGGATTTCTGCTAATACAGTGCATAGCACAGAAAAGCCAGAACTGATTCCACCAGTTCTTATGTCTGTCTCAAAGTACTAAACAGAAGTGACTGCTGGATTAAAAGTGTCACAAGGTCTGCACAAAGAACACTGAAGAAAAGATTACAGCATCCAATCATGAAGAGCAACATGGGAGGAGACCATATCAGACAATTATTGGACCAGATGAGGAACAGACTCAAAAACCTGTGTTTTACCTGTTTACTTACTTCAAGTAGGCAAAAAGTTATTCTCCACACTATTTGGCAGTGTTCCTGGTTTATTGTATACTACAAGTATCAACCTTTACACCCAATTTGTTCACCTAATAAAAAATCTTTCATGAAACAAACTTTATTATAATAAACATAATGGGCTATTTAAAACAAAACAATAACTAGAGGAAGGAAGACAGGAGTAAAAGGGTGCTGCGTTTCATAGGGACCAACTAGATTTCATTTTTTGAATAAATAAAACAATGATTAGTCACTTTGGGCAACAGCTACCCTTTTGCTCCCATGTCAGGAGGACCTGAGCTGTATAAGCTTTGTCCTGAAATGGTAAGAATATGGCATGGGACTAGTCAGCAGCAGTATTGCCTGTAGGTTCCCTGTTGATTATATTTTTCTCCATTATTGATTAACTATGCCTTATTCTGCATTATATTTCTGTATGGAGAGAGCAATCTTGGTAGATGAGTGGGGTTTTGTCATCTTAAGTCAGAGCTGTCCCCTGATAAGTGGTGGGGGAATATTCAAGAAGCAGCAGGAATGGCGGAAAAAGCACAGATCCGCAGAACTGAGGAAGCAGAAACAGGGAGATCATTATACACCCTTCCATCCAGCAAGGATAACAGTATAAGGCACAGTGATAACTACACAAATCCTACCCCCCAAAACTCCTGATACTAGCAGTCAGAGGGACAGTGCCTTAGATGATCTCAAACTGCATATATACAGCTACAGTATAAGGACATATGTACACTAGTGAATTGGCACAAATAGTACACTGCTTTTTTCAGGAGGAATTCAAGACAAAACATACAATATTCAGGGTACTGCTTAGGCTCAATTACCATTTCTAGATGTTCTTAATAAAATAGCAAATCTGCACTGTTTTGAGCATATAAATGGATGTCAAGCCTAGGATGTCTATATATACTGTATATATACAGTATATACTGCATACATAGTATTAATATAGTGTGTGTATATATATATATATGCAGTATATATATATATATATATATATATTGTGACATTATGAAAGGCAAGGTGATCGATGGTTGCTATGTATCATCTCACCTGCGTTCATATGCAGGTAACTAAGGTGGAATCCAGTCCAGGTTTTTCTGGGCCACCTTGGCAGTGTTGGTTCTGGACCAGATTTTGAGCTCCAATGTGACTACCAGCAGATGGTATCATGTAGGACTGGATCAAGAGGTTGCTCTTGGCCTGTAACTCAGGAAGCCAAACCTGAGAGAGCTATCGATATGGAGATGGCATTGCGAGAGAAAGAAAAATGTGTGCATTATTTTTGTTTTGTTGATGACTGGGAGAAGCCCTTCACCATTAGTTAGAAACCTGAAGTGTTTAGTTAGTGCCTGAATGGCAAGGATTTACTTTTCTGTTTTTTTTTTTTTTTTTTTGCAACCTTCTGGCTACAAGTCAGATATTAAGAAAATCCTGCCATCTGGACTAACTTTTTCCTAGGGAAGGTGATCTTCCCTGAGCTAATTCCCCACATATGGTGGATTTAGCAGGCAAATTCCTGAGCAAGTGGAAAGATGGAGGATGTAATAAGAGCCCTGCTACAGGCCACTGCAATTGAGCAGGAAACCAATTGCCAGCAGCAGGAGACAAATCGCCAGGCCATTGCAACCCAGCAGGAAACCAACATACAGGCTGAAGAGGCAAATTGCCAGTTTACGGAGGCCCAACAAGCATATTGAGAGCTCCTTAAGCAGGTGGCCCAACCCCTGGTGGTATTAAAGAAGGGGGCCACAGGTACTTTGCTAGTGGAACATAAAATTATCCATTCCAGCTATTTCCTGCAAAGGATGACAACTGCAGATCATGTGGAAGCTTACCTCACAACTTTTGTAAGAGTTGCTGCTCCTCACCCATATGTTTGACTTGAGATATCTCACCAGGAAGAGACTTTATCAGCCTCTAAGATTGTGGAACGTGTGGTCATGGACCACTATTTACGTGGGTTCCCTGCCATTTTGAGGAAAGGGGACCAGCCATGGGGATCCTAAGACTGCAAACCATCTGGTGGACCTGGTGGAGAGATATACTGCTGCAGAAGACTTGTTGAACGCATACATGCCCCACCCCAATGTCTCTAGGGGTTAGGATCCAGTAGGACTGTTCCAGGGTTCAAGGGCTCGGGGAAAAATTACAAGACCGTTGCTACAAATAATGAGACTGTGGGCTCAGGACCTGGAGACTGGCCAAATAGGTCAGGAAAGTCTCTAAAGCCGTTTAGGGTACTGGGTACTGAGCCTATTAAGTGTTATTGTTGCCATGCATTAGATCTTATTGCTGTTAACTGTTACCTAAATGATGAACCAGTGCAATGTGATAATGCCTATTTTGAAAAGTGCATGCCTCTTATGGCATGCACTGCATCATGTCAGGGGCATTTGGAAAAACAAATGTGCAATAATTCAGTTGGTAACCCTGCCAAGTTACACCCTATCACTATTTGGATCATTTGTATACATGGTGAAACACTTGATATTCCCCGGGGAGCTGTGACATATTCAGTGGGAGTGGTACCCACAATGCTTCAAGAAGCCTTAGTTGGTAGAGATTTTCCACATTTTTGGAGTTTAGGTGAAAACAAAAGGAGTCAGGAGTAGAGAGCTCCCCCTGTCGGGAAAACACCTGAACTCACTCCTTTTGAATGCAAAGCTGAAGATGAAATACTTGTGTCCAACAAAGGTAGATCCTTTTCACCTCTCTGTAATGGCTCGGAAACAGGAGGAGCTGAATCCGACCCAGAGCTTGAGAATACTGAACAAAAAGTTATCTCTGGCTCTAATACTGAACGTGGACAGAGGTGTGGTACCTGACTTAGAAGTCAGAAAATATGTTTTTTGTCTTGCACAACTGAAAGATGTCACGCTTACTAAAGCCAGAAAAAGTATTAAAATGATTGATGGGGAACTTGTTAAATCAGATGTAGGGGTGTCTTTTCCCTACATGGCTCTTAAAAATAACTTGCTGTATCAAGTATTAAAGCAAGGGGAGGAGGTGGTAGAACAGCTAGTGATCCTAAAACCCTATTGCCGGATGGTATTAGATTTAGCCCATAGTCATATAATGTTTGGACACCTGGGTATTAAGAAAACTAAGGAGAGAATAGTCCAGTGATTCTTTTGTCATGCCAAAGCTATTCCCTTGTGTAATTCCTCAGCCAACGCAATTGCAAAATAGCTTGTCCAGGTATTTAGTTATGTGGGTACTCCAAAAGAAATATTAACGGACGAGCGCATACCATTTATGTCCAGAATCACTAAAGAATTGTGTAGGATGTTCAAAATCTCCCATATCTGTACCTCTGTTTACCAAATTGATGGTCTTGTGGAAAGATTTAATAAGATGCTCAAAAACATGTTAAAAAGGTCGTGGACAAGGATGGGAGAAATTGGGATTTTTTGTTACCGTACCTCATGTTTGCTATATGAGATGTACCTCAGGCATCAACAGGTTACTTACCTTTTGAACTACTGTATTGTAGACATCCCAGGAGATTGCTAGATGTCGCAAAACAAATGTGGGAGGGAGAGACTACACCCTATAGATGCGTCGAGTGTCATCGAGTATACAGTATCTCTCTGATGCAAGATAGAATTGCAGCAGTCATGCTGCTTGTACGAGAATAGATGGAGCAAGCCCAGGAGGCCCAGAAAAGGGTTTATAACCAGGGTGCCAAGATCCCGACCTTCAACCCAGGGGATAAGTGCTTGTACTAGTTCCCACAGTTGGGAATAAATTCCTAGCTAAGTGGAATGGTCCTTTTAAAATTATGGATAAAGTAGAGGAAGTAATCTGCAAAGTTTACTAGCCAGGGAAAAGTAAACCAGGGCAAATATTTCACGTTAATCTCTTGAAACCTTGGAAGGGCAGAGAAACTTTACTCGCAGTGCCAACACCCCAAAAGGACATGGCCCCACACAATGATGTTAAAGAGTTTGTAAATAACAATAGAGACTTTTTCTCTCACCTACCTGTACTGACCATGGTTATACAGCATAACATAATTACGAAACCAGGTGTCTGCATAAATGTAAAGCCCTAAAGAATCCCCAAGACAAAGTGGAAAGCAGTTGCAAATAAAGAAAAAAATATGTTAGAGTTGAGAGTGAATGAGGAGTCTCACAGTGATTGGTCAAGTCCCATAGTGTTGGTTCCAAATCCAGATGGATCCATAAGGTTTTGTAATGATTTTAAAAAGTTAAACAGCTTCTCCAAATTTGATATGTACCAGATGCCTAAGCTTAACAGATTTAAAACTGCCAGGGACAAACCTATGTTCAGATCTGATCAAAGTTTATTGGCAGATACCTCTAATGGAATCCGCTAAAGAAAAGGTGGCATTCTCTACCCCTGAGGAGTTGTTCTAGTGTAAGTGGATGCCTTTTGGTTTCATGGTGCTCCTGCCTCATTCCAGGGAATGATGGACAAGACATTAAGACCACTTAGCCGGAGGGCGTGGCTTCCGGCGGAGAAGATGGACGCATTCTAGTCCGGCTCCGCAAGGCCACCCTGGACACGCCGCATCCGTAGAGCCCCCGCCGCCCGGTATCAACAGCCCGCAGCACCGGAGGAGACAGCAGTTACTCGCGGGGATGGCACGCCGCAAGAAGGGGCCGGAACAGCTGACCAAGCTGTCCGGTTTCTGGATCTCCCAGAGCGCCGGTCTCCAGCAAAATGGCGGCGCCCGCGGACCGCAGCAGCAGCCCCAGCAGCTGAAGAACCTAAATCCGCGCCCATCCGCTGCTCCTGCGGTTCGCCAGATAGCAAACCCGGACAGTGGGCAATCCTCTGGCTCCCCGTCGCCTCCTTCACCTTCTTCCAGGAGCCCTGCAAAGAATAAGCAGAGGAGAGAGTCGCCTCCACGGCACCACCAGGGAGCAGGTATGGACATCAGTGTTCCCCCCTCTGCTATGTCTCTGCAGCCACCCAGTCACCCTGATCCCTTCGCAGCACTCCCTTCCAGCAGCAATCCTATATCAGAGGGGGTGATGAGGGACATGATGTACACCCTCCGCTCCACCATGCAGGCGGACATGCAGGCCTGCATGCACCAGTTTAAATCTGAAATGGTGTCCCTGGGGTCCAGAGTGGATGCCAGTGAACGTGCTATGGGGAAACAAGCCTCCTGCATCAATGCTGTGGTGGATAAAGTGAACACGCATGATGAGGATATCCAATGGCTAAAAAATAAAGTGGCAGACCTGGAGGATCGCTCCAGGAGAAATAACATCAAGATCAGAGGCATCCCTGAGACAGTTCAGACCCCTCAACTCCTGGAGTATGTCACTACTTTATTCACTACCCTGGTGCCTGGGGCCTCCGCAGCAGACCTGGCTATTGATAGGATTCACAGGTTGCCAAAGCCGTCCTTCCTGCCCAATGATGTACCTAGAGACGTTCTGCTACGGGTGCATTTTTATCGCATGAAGGAACAGATCATGGTGGCATCCCGTCAGGCAAATAACAACCTTCCGGAGGGCTACGGGGGCCTTCAGCTCCTCCCAGACCTCTCCAGACACACCCTCCAAGCTAGACGTAACCTGGCGACGGTGACTAAAGCTTTGCGCAACCACGCCATACCTCATAAATGGAGGTATCCCGCCACGCTTCTGGTTACCCATGGAGGCTCCACGGTTACCATCCGTACCATGGAAGAAGGTATCCTGGCTCTGCAGACCTGGCAGATCTTACCGCCACAACAGCCCTCTCCTTCTGCCTCTTCTCCATTGCACATACTGGAAGACGAATGGAATGTGGTGTCCCGGAAGAGGCAATCACGGCTGACATCTGATCATGGGGGCTCTAGTGCTTGACTCAACTTTCCTGTACAAGTGTCCACGGCCATGGGAAATGTTGCTCCCTCTTGGCCCTCCGTATGCTCGTAGTCGGCTCATCCCGACCACGAACCGCAGAGACGGTTCTCTTCTTAGTTTCTGTTTCCCCTACCTCCCCATGTTTGGCATTGGCAACGCTACACCCTCGTTTTGACACGACTCATTATGGCACGCACTTGGCTAGCTCTCTTTTGATGTCCCACAGACAAGATGGATCTGCATCCCGTTTTCTCCCGCCTAGCAATGACCATCAAGCTATTGTCGATTAATGTTAATGGTCTCAACCATCCTGCGAAGCGGCGTACACTATGGCTGGAGGCTTCAACCTCTAGAGCGGATATAGTGGCGGTGCAGGAGACCCATTTCCGTGCTGGATCCCACCCATCTTGCTCCCATAAGGATTTTTCACAAATACTCATTGCATCTGACTCTGTGAAACAGCGAGGAGTCATGCTGGCCTTCCGGAACTCCCTTGCATTTACACTACACGCATCAGTCTTGGACCCCAATGGTCGCTTCATCATCGCTGTATGTGACATTAATGGCCTACCGTTGACCATCGTCAACGTTTATGCTCCGAACACTCACCAAATCCGATTCCTGCGCAGACTACTCAAGCAAGTATACAAGGTTCAGCGGGGTCATCTTCTGTTGTGTGGGGACTTTAACCTTGTTGCCGACCCCGGGTTGGACTCTTCGGCGTCCCCCCGGGGCCGCCAACGTGGACTGGGAGATTTCTTGCATACTGAACTATTGTTTGATGTTTGGCGGTGTCAACATGCCACAGAGAGGGACTATTCATTCTTTTCGTCAAGACATACTTCTTACTCTAGATTAGATATGTTTTTGCTAGATAGGTATCTTTTGTGCAAAGCATCCTCCTCTGAGATTGGGACTATTTCTTGGTCCGACCATGCGGGGGTGACACTTTCCATTGAGGAAGCCGTGAGAGTGGCTCCTCCGGGTGTGTGGAGATGTGACACCCGCATGCTTCAGGACCCAGGTTGTTTCTCTCACATTTCTGCTAGTTTACGTGAATTTTTTGCTATCAATGCCCCCTCTGTCTCCGACCCGTGGGTGCTGTGGGGTGCACATAAGGCCTTTGTTCGAGGGCAGTGCATTCAGCAGCGGGCGCGGCTCGGGAGACGGAGGGCTGCAAAGTTGAACACAGTACTGGATAGGATACGTGTGCTGGAGGCGGACAACAAGAAAAACCCCTCGGTGACCACCTCCTCTGAACTAACTCGCCTCCGTCATGACCTCCGTCTTGTGCTCTTGGAGCAGTCAGACAAACATCTGGGGTTCTTGAGGCTCAAACATTATTCTCAGGCTAATAAGGCGGGTAAACACCTAGCACAGCAAGTCAAGCGTAGACAGGCCAAGGCCAGGATCCCCTTTCTATTGCATCCCGAGACTAAACACAAAATAACACACCCACAGGACATTGCTGACGAGTTCGCCAAATTCTATAGCGCCCTTTATAATCTGAAGGACAGTCAGTCTGACCCCCAGCCCTCGATGGAGTGTATAGCGGACTTCCTGAAGTCGATTAACCTGCCCTCTTTGTCGCCAACCCAGCTAGAAGAACTTAATTCACCCTTTACTATAGACGAGATTCGTACCAATATTGCTTCCCTTCCCAAAGGCAAATCACCCGGACCGGATGGTCTTCCTAACGAATTTTATCATCTATTCTTCCCACTTGTAGGACCGACCCTTACTGAAGTGTTTAATAAAGCCATGGTGGAATCCACCCTTCCCCCCGATATTTTGGGCGCACACATTGTAACGCTTCCCAAACCTGGTAAAGACCCTGTGTCCCCGGCCAACTTCCGTCCGATTTCTTTGTTGAACTCGGATGCCAAAATATATGCTAGGATACTATCAAAGAGAATCCAAAAGTTTCTACCGTCACTGATTGGTAAGGACCAGCTAGGTTTTACCCCAGGAAGACAGACCTCAGATGCCACCAGGCGGTTGATAGATGTAGTGCACGTCGCTCAGACTTCCAAATCCCCAGCTCTATTACTGACACTAGATGCCGAAAAGGCTTTTGATAGGGTACACTGGGGGTACATGTCGGCTACACTTCGCAAATTTGGTTTCTCTGGCCCTATCCTGTCCGCCATCTTAGCCCTATACTCTTCTCCGTCGGCGCAGGTCTTCACGTCGGGCTCCCTTTCCAAACGCTTCTTGATTTCGAACGGCACTAGGCAGGGGTGCCCATTGTCCCCATCCATATTCAATTTATTAATTGAACCCCTGGCCGAAACGATAAGGTCTCACCCATTGATCACTGGTTTCTCCCTCCCCAGCTCGCATCATAAAATAACGCTTTTTGCCGACGACGTTATTTTAATGCTTACGAACCCCCTTACGTCGCTTCCGGCAGCTTATGAGGTACTGCGCTCCTTTAGCAATGTGTCGTACTATAAATTGAACGTGTCCAAATCTACTATTTTAAACCTTGGCGTGGACCCTGATACGCAAACAACTCTACAAACCAACATACCCATTCCATGGTCGTCGGACAGTATCCACTATTTAGGCATTGATATCCCCCCGATCACCTCGAAACTACTTCCGCTTAACATGAACAGGTTGTTAACTAAAATTACGGAGGACACTTCTCGGTTGAACACAAAATATCTTTCCTGGAGCGGGCGACTAGCGACATATAAAATGTACATTCTTCCCCAACTGTTGTACTTATTTCGGACACTACCCATTCCGATCCCTTCCACCCAATTGGCTAAACTGACAACCCATATGCGACGTTTCGTTTGGGACAACAAACGGGTGCGTTGCGCATCCTCTGTCTTGCCCAGAAGGAGACGCCTTGGAGGGGCAGCAATGCCGGATATCCCAACCTATTACTGGTCTACTATCCTGGCACAAACAAAACAATGGGTCAAGCCAACGGATGAACCACTTTGGGTCCTGTTGGAGGCTGACATAGCTCCCTTCCCTGACTTGCGGGTTCTGCTTCTCAGTGACAAATGGATCCCCTGGGATGTGTCGGGTCTGCCCCCCACAATGCAAGCCTCGGTTCGGGCGTGGCGCAAATCGGTGTCCTCGGCGTCGGATCGGGATGTCCTCTCCTCACAGCCACTCCCGCTGGCGTTGCTGGCTACACATATCTCTGACTTACCGCTTCATATCTTCCACTCCAGAAACATAACCCTAATAGAACACCTCTACCAAGGGTCCCATCTACTTTCTCCTACAGAATTGACGGATAGATATGCCCTACCACGGTCCCTTCTTTTTCATGTATACCGCATCCACCATTTCCTAAAGAAACATCCCTTACAGAGTCTACTGGTGGATGGTGGGCTCTGGGATCTCTTGGTTACCCAGCGCATACCGCCCCCCAGACTGTCTCAATACTACCACATCCTGTTAGATGACGAGAAGTTCTACAAGTCAATTCAGATGTTCAAATGGGACAGGGATCTTAGGAAGAGTTTTACGGTGTCCCAATGGAAGTTGGCAATCTCATCTGCCACGGATCACACACACTGTGTCAATCATTGGGAGATGATGCTAAAAATAGTCAACAGGTGGTACTATACCCCCTACCGCCTTGCAGGTTTCTCAACGTCCTATTCACAACTCTGCTGGAGGGGCTGTGGTCAGGTGGGCACACTTCTCCACATTCTCTGGGCATGCCCGTCCCTTACCAGTTATTGGAGTCAGGTATTCAAATATATGGCGACTCACACTGGTTGTTTGATCAACCCGACCCCGGCCCTGGCCGTACTAAACCTAGGCATTGAAGTCATTCCGCACCAATATAGGCCATGGTCAGCACACGTGCTCCTAGCCGCCAGGTCCATTATCCTACGGAATTGGAGATCTACGGAATCTCCCAATCTGACAGATGTGACATCCCTACTACGTGCAAATTACCAATTTGAGAAGGCATTAGCACTTAATTCCCTCTCCATGTCAAAATTTCGACACCATTGGGAATTTTGGTCACCTCCCTGAGCTACCATGCTTTTTCGCGGTTGTATTGTATTGCTGACGTTATTTTTTTCTTTGGTTACTGAGAATGTTTGAATGTATCTAATTGTATAGTACATGTTGTACTGATTTCAACTAGAGCATTGCCATGCCATGCCTCCCCATTTCCAATTCCCCCTCCCTTCCCTCCTTACATTCCCTGTTTCTGTGTCTGTTTGTATTTGAAATGCAAATAAAAATTATTATGAAAAAAAAAAAAAAGACCACTTAGCCAATATGCAGCCACCTATTTGGACAATGTAGTCATCCACAGCCCAGATTGGAAGTCTCATTTACCCTGGGTGCAAACAGTAGTAGATTTCCTTAGGAAAGCAAGACTTACTTCTAACTTCTAACCCCAGCAAGTATGCCTTAGGCTTGGCTAGGGTATTGGTCGATGGCTGATTAAGCCTCAGATCAATAAGACTGAGGCGATTCAAAAGTTGCCCTAACCTATGAATAAAAAGCAAGTTTGTGCATTTATTAGAATCACAGGATACTATATGCATTTTATTCTAAATTTTGACACCATTGCAGCCTCACTGACAGATCTAATGAAAGGTAGAGGGTCGATCATAATTAAGTGGAATCCTGAGGCAGAAAAGGCATTTCAGAAGTTGAAGCAAGCTCTTTGTGCACAACCTCTGCTCGTCATGACCCCAGATTTCACAAATGGGTTTGCGGTACAGACAGATGCCTCTGATGTGGGACTGGGTGCTGTACTGTCCTAAATCAGACATGGGGAGGAGAACCTGATTGTCTACCGTAGCAGAAAACTTAAAAGACAATTTGAGAAAAACTATGCCATTGTGGAAAGAAATGTTTTTCTATTAAATATTATCTGGATGCCCTCAAATATTACCTGTTGGGGAGCAAATTCAAACTAGTCACTGTTAATGCCCCTCTCAAGTGGGTGTGTGATAACAAGGTTAACATGGTTGTTGTGTGACAAGGTGCTTCCTTGCTCTACTAGCATTTAAATTCACAGTGGAGCATAGATCTGGGAAACTTGTAGCTGCCCTTTCCCGCATCCATTGCCTTGTTGGGACAGTTGCTCAGCCGCTGGGGCTTTAGCAGAGGGGGGAATATGTGACATGAAACGCAAGTTGATTGATGGACGCTATGTATCACCTCGCATGCATTCATATGAAGGAAACTATGGTGGAATCCGGTCTGGGTTTTCGGGGCCACCTTGGCAGTGTTGGTTCTGGACCAGATTTTACAGTCCACTTGTAACCACCAGCAGGTGGCATAGATAATTTAGGACTGGAGAAGGTTGCTCTTGGCCTGGGACTCAGAAAACCAAACTCAGGAGCTACCACTATGGAGGTTGTGTTGTGATAGAAAGAAAAAGGGTTGCATTATGTTTGTTTTGTTGGTGACTGGGAGAAGCCCTTCTCCTGTGAGTTAGCAACCTGAAGTGTTTAGTTAGTGCCTGAATGTGAAGGATTAATTTTTCTGTTTTGTTTTATTTGATTTCCAGAAACCTTCTAAATAAAACTGACTACAAGACAGATTTTAAGAAAAACCTGCCATCTAGACTACCTTTTTCCCACAGAAGGTGATCCCCATTTGAGCTAGCCCCACCACATAGAGTTTAATTTATTAGACGTTCTTGGATTGCTATGGCCTCTTCCTATTCAAAAACAGGACAAATCAATAGTTGATCATCACCAATAATTCTTACAAAAAGCACTGCCCATTCTGGTGACCTAGACCTAGAACAAGAATCCTTGTATCATTCTGGAAAAACTATGACTATTAAGAGAAGCATGCAAATATATTACTGCCAGGAGTGTAGGTAAGGGTCCCATCCCTTTTGCTTGAAAGGCAGACAAAGATCTTACTTCCAACTCCCAGATCATTTCTTCCCCCTCCAGTTGACAGGCAATAGCAGTAAATGTAAAAGTAATGAGGTGAAGAATGAAGGGAGCATACTAAGTGTTTCCTCAGGTGGTATAATGACAGAACATTCCTGCTAATATTATAATACCAATATAATACCAACAGAGACCAGATTTAGTTCAGCAGCTCAGGCATGTGCACAATGCACACACCATTTGTTTGCTATGTTACAATATTATCATTGTTTTTATTAGGCAAATTTAAATAATCATATATTTATTTGATTTGTTTGATTTAAATACAGTTGGGGACTCATATAATACACCTTAATACTGTACAGATTTGGATATAGTACTTTTCTCAGATTGACCCCTTAAACCTTAACTTCAGCCTTACATTCAGACTTGTGCAGTTGTATAGGTTCATTTCCTGTACTGAAATTGCTTACTCTAATTGTACTGTATAATGTGAGCCTCTCACAGTGTGCATTAGAAGCTGCAGAAAGAAAGATAAAGCCCACCTCATTCCATGGATGAAGGATGTTCAGCACCATCTAGCCATTACGATCCCTGGTCCATCTCTTTCATTTATTAGATTTCAATTCTTTCAGTTATAGTAGCTCAGCATTATATGTGGGCATTATCTAGGGCAATCTGCCTAGGAATGCCAATTCCTCCAGACACCCACCCAGCAAGGCATTTTAATATTTGCATAACTCCTCTAAAGAGCTCCCAATAAGAAACTGTACTGTAATTAGGATGGAAAGATGCTTTAAAGGGTAATTCCACTTTAGTGGGGAAAAAATAGCAAATAAAGAAAAAACAATATAGTGTATACAATTGTGACACAAATCATATTCTAATTGAATGTTATTAAAAATGACCTTTCCTTTTTAATCTGCAGCTGTTGTAATTTTCGGAAAATGCAATGCGATATGGCTACCTGGAGGTGTTCTGTACACAGAATGTGTACTGACCACACCCCAGAAACCTAATTTCCTGCTTGTGTGATTGGCTTACCAATTTTCCCAGAAGTCTGCCTAAGATAAAAGTCAGATTGCTGGCATCCCCTGCAACAAGAATGTCATTTTTAGTGAGATACTCCCAATAGAAACACATGGATGCAGGCCCAGCAGCTTCCCTCATTAGTGCTCTGCAGCTTCCACAGCTGACAGGTAATTATGAAACCACTCCCATTAGACTGACAAAGCACAGAGGCACAGAGGAACAAACAATGATTTCTTCAGAATAACAAAAGGTAGGAATCTGCAACAAAGTTTGTTAAAATTCTTGTAATGTACATAAATCACCCAGAGGGGAATGTTTTTTTTCTCAACAAAAGTGGAGTTACACTTTAAACTTTGTTTATTCCTATATGCTCCTTCCTCGGCCAATCAGGATTAACCTTTTATAATTGTCAAGCGAATGGTTCAGCCCGAGCATGATGTTGGGGCAAACATTAGCTGTTCACCTGTTTCGCAAAGATCTGAATTGTCAGGGCGTTTGACCATTTGTTTTGCCCGCCGTATGACTATAATGCACTGCGCCACTGCATAATGCATTGAAAGCCCTGATTGGCTGAAGCAAGTAAACCTTTGCCAAATCAGGGCACATAGCATCGTCAGTGCCATAATTGGACACTGTCACAATGACTCTATCCAATCATGGCTAGTTGCTCTTAGTTCCACCCCAAACTATAAAAAAATATTCTTCCCTTAGTGACCTTTTGCAGTGTGATATTGGCGTGGAGAGAGATAGATCAGGGCTCTGTTCAGTGCTACTAGAGAGTTAGTGTTGATTACTAACTAGAGAGTTAGACTATTGTGATTCTATTGTGAGTGTAAAGTATCCGTTTAATGTGAATCTAATGATGCAATATAATAATGATAATGGTGCAATGTGAGTGTAGTGCGACCATGAATTATTTATTTTAGTGTTAGTTTAGTATGAATCTAGTGATAGTGCAGGGTAAGTGTAGTGTAACCAATAATTGTTTCTTTAGTGTCAGGTTAGTGTGAATATAGTGATAGTGCAGTGAGAGTAGTGCGTCTGTTCATTTTTACTTTAGTATCAATTTATTTTGTAAGAGCAGGTTTCCTGCAGTATATTTCAGTGTGTTACTGCACGTTTAGCGCAGTATATTGCAGTGCATTAGTGCATATTTAATGCATTATATTTCAGTGCATTAGTGCATGTTTACCACAGTATATTGCAGTGTATTATTGCACTTTACTGCAGTATATTGCAGTGCATTAGTGCATGTTTAACACAGTATATTTCAGTGCGTTGGTGCACATTTACCACAGTATATTTCAGTGCATTGGTGCACATTTACCGCAGTATATTGCTGTGTGTTTTTTCACGTTTAATGCAGTACATTTCATTGCATTGGTGCATGTTTACTGCAGTATATTGCAGTGCATTAATGCATGTTTAACACAGTATGTTTCATTGGGTTGGTGCAGGTTTACCACAGTATATTGCAGCATGTTAGTGCACATTTACCATAGTATATTTCAGTGCGTTGGTGCATGTTTAACGCAGTGTATGGAGTCCTTTCTTGCACGTTTAACACAGTATATTTCAGTAAATTATTGCAGGTTTACCGCAGTATATTGCAGTGTCTTAGTACAGTTTAACTGCAGTATATTGTAGTGTGTCAGTGGAGTGTGTCTGTGTAGTAAGTACTCAAGTTAAAATGCACCAAACACCACTTTCCATTAACCTTCCTAGCGGTATTCCCGATTGTGGCTCAGGGTTAAATTTCAGTGCCAAAAGCGGTAACCCCGAGCCACACTCGGGGTACCGCTAGGAAGATCGCTGGATCCTGTAAGAGAGGGTACTCAACTTGTCCCCGGGATCCAGCGAAGTATCCCGTTGGTGTGCGGCGGCGGATCTTCCTCCCAATGCTCTGTGTGCCCCGGCTTCTGTCTCCTGCGACGTGACGCTCACAGGGGGGTGGAACCGGTGGCAAATTCAAAAAGTAAAACACACCAAACACACTGATACATTGCAAAATAAAATAAAATAAATTCACATTAGTTTGCCCCTCAGTGTCCTTTCCTGCAATTTTACTGTACTTTTTATGTATATATATATATATTTATATATATATATATATATATATATATATATATATATATATATATATATATATACGTACTGTTTATATATAGAACTTTACGCTCCTCCAACTTCTGTTTGAGGATGCCCCAGAGATACTCAATAGGGCTTAGGTCTGGATACATGCTTAGCCACACCATCACCTTTACCCTCAGCTACGTTAGCAAGGCAGTGGTCGTCTTGGAGGTGTGTTTGGGGTCGTTATCATATTGGATTACTGCCTTGCAGCCCAGTCTCTGAAGGGAGGGGATCATGCTCTGATTCAGTATTTCACAGTATATGTTGGCATTCATGGTTCCCTCAATGAACTGTAGCTCCCCAGTGCCAGCAGCGCTCATGCAGCCCCAGACCATGACACTCCCACCACCATGCTTGACTTTAGGCAAGACACACTTGTCTTTGTACTCCTCACCTGGTTGCTGCCACACATGCTTGACAGCATCTGAACCAAATAAGTTTATCTTGGTCTCATCAGACCACCAGACATGCTTCCAATATTCCATGTCCTTAGTCTGCTTGTCTTCAGCAAACTGTTTGTGGGCTTTCTTGTGCATCATCTTTAGAAGAGGCTTCCTTCTGGGATGACAGCCATGCAGACCAATTTGATGCAGTGTGCAGTGTATGGTCTAAACACTGACAGACTGCCCCCCACCCCTTCAACCTCTAAAGCAATGCTGGCAGCACTCATACATCTATGTCCCAAAGACAACCTCTGGATATGACGCTGAGCACATGCACTCAACGTCTTTGGTTGACCATGGCGAGGCCTGTTCTGAATGGAACCTGTCCTGTTAAACCACTGTATTGTCTTGGTCTCTGTGCTGCAGCTCAGTTTCAGGGTCTTGACAATCGGCTTATAGCCTGGGCCATCTTTATGTAGAGCAACAATTCTTTATTCAGACCCTAAGAGAGTTCTTTGCCATGAGGTGCCATGTTCAACTTCCAGTGACCAATATGAGAGAGTGAGAGCGATAACACCAAATTTAACACACCTGCTCCCCATTTACACCTGAGACCTTGTAACACCAATGAGTCACATGACACTGGGGAGGGAAAATGGCTAATTTGGCACAATTTAGACATTTCCACGTAGGGGTGTATTCACTTTTGTTGCCAGAGGTTTAGACAATAATGGCTGTGTGTTGAGTTATTTTGAGGGGACAGCAAATTTACACTGTTTTACAAGCTGTACACTCACTACCACTACTTTACATTGTAGCAAAGTGTCATTTCTTCAGTGTTGTCACATGAAAAGTTATAATAAAATATTTACAAAAATGTGAGTGGTGTACTTACTTTTGTGAGATACTGTATGTACTGTATGTATGTATATATATATATATATATATATATATATATATATACCAAATAAAAGAACAAAACTTCTTAATTACAAAAGCTTTCACCACTATTCACAGCTGCTGAAACATTTAAGATTCTGAAAGTAAAAAGTTGTCTTTCAAAATAAATATTTTACTTTCTCTTAAATAGCTTGATTTAGAGATCAAACTCAATATTAGCTCAGTTGTACATTAAGTATAGTACCCGTTGTGCAATAGTATCTTTCCACATTTCCCTTGACTTTCCCTATACTCTTTGCTAAAAGCAGCCATTGCTGGTACATAATGTGTGTAATTTGCCTTGTATTTATGCCAGCCTGACCTAGTGTATGTGAGGTCTATAATCCTACTTTGGCCATTTTCCCACCTTCTATGCCATCTGTCTTTGGCTTCTACCTCTGTGTGGTCATCCCTGGAAACCTAACAACCCAGCCCCTGCTGTCTGGTTCTCCCTATTTCTGACAGTTCCTTTAATGTTTTGTGGTATTGTGTTCTCTCTGTTTCAGCTTGGGCTCTGCATTTTCTTTCTTTTGTTTTACTCCCAATGGCAGATCTTATGTTTGGTCATGTTTCCCATATCATCTCCGAACCCAATGTTTGTTCTGCCCCATGCATGCAGTTTCTATACCTTGTGTCTCACTCATTTGACAGTGTCTCCTTTTCCTAACTTTTTAGTGCATAATTTTCTCTCCGGCTGACTTATCAAATTCCTAGTTTGTTGCTTGTCCTCTTCAGCTCTACTGTAAGTGAGACTTGAGTTTACTTGTACTGAGTGTTCATAACCTCTTATAAATTTTTGTGTACGTTACTTACTCCCTAGTCTCTGGTCTACCAGGAGTATTCCTATGCTTTTTACTGTATAAAATAGTGCCCTTTCTACTTAAAGCGGAGTTCCGGGCACAAAAACGATATTTTTTTTTTGTGCCCGTCCGCTAGTTCAGCCAAACCTGAAAAGGAATTGGATAGTTAGATTTTTTTTTTTAAAAACTCACCTTGTAATTGACGATCGTAAATACTCACCTCAGGGTACTTCCTCCCTCAGCGCCGCGGCTCCGCTGTCACTTCCTGCGCTGCGATGATTCCTGGGAGCTAAACATCATCGCTCCCAGGAATCAATGCGACGGCACCGGCCCCGCTCGTCACTTCCGGGCGACGCCGCATTCCCCTGCTAAACAGCTTCTGGGCATGCCCAGAAGCTGTTTAGGAATGCGGCGCCGCACCGGAAGTGACGAGAGGGGCCGGTGCGGCGCATTCTGGGAGAAGAAGACGCGGAAGAAGACGCAGAAGAGGACCGCGCCGGCTTCAGCTGCCCACAAGAGAGATGGAAACGCTGTGGAAGAAATTTTATAAGTAAGTATTTCTTCTAAAAGGTAAGTGCGAACCGGGACAGATCAGAGGCTAGCCATTGTGGAATGTGCTAGCCCTGACTGTCCCGGGGGTATGTTCATTAAAAAATGACATCTGTGCCCGGAACTCCGCTTTAACATTATATCCATGCAACAAAACGTAGGTCGAGAGAGACCAAAATACGTGCAGAATTGCATTTTGTTCGCCAAAGTCCTTGTTCCTACAAACTATTCCTAATGACTCTGCTGCAGTTGACAGTCTCACAGACTTACATAAACCTTAAACTCTTCTATTACATTTGCTTCCTCTGAAGTGACCAGTGCAGATACCACTGTTCCCAGCACTGTCTAGTATAGATCTCAGTTTTCCAACAGTGACCAGCAAAGTTCCATATATTCTACACACACTCAACATCTCCAGTGGTGACCAGTACAAATCCTGGTGTCCCCAGCCAGTACAAGTTTCAGTATCCCCAGCAGTGACCAGTACAGATTTTAGTGTCCCTATTGGTGACCATTACAGATCTCAGTGTCTCTAGCAGTCACCAGCAAATATCCCTGAATCTCCAGCCAGCACAGATATCAGTGATCTCATGACCAGTGTAAATCTCAGTGCCCTCAGCAGTTACCAGTATAGATCTCAGTTTTCCCAGCTGGGGCCATTAATGTTCTATATGTTATACACACAAACATTCAATATATCCAGTGGTGACCAGTACAGATTCCAGTGTCCCCAGGAATGATCAGTAGAGATCTCAGTGTCCCTAGCAATGACCAGTAAAGTTTTTTATATTACGTGTACACACACAAACACAAAAGCAGTGGTGAGCAACACGTGAGCAACACGTGTTATGACTGATTTCCTTGCTTCAAAATATTCATTGGGCTCCAAAACACCATTATGCATATATATATATATATATATACAAAAAATGACAGGGATTGAGCACAGATCTTCCTGCTTTGTGTTTATTCTAAAAAAAATTGAGCCCCACCCACACATCATATATGCATATACAAATGTGGATGCACACGTTGGGGACACCAACATGTGAAAATGTTAATAGCAAAACATATGTTAGATATTGCCTCGTATGCTTGAGTGAGAGCAATAATTCTAGCACAAGAACTCCTCCGTAACACTAAAGTGATGACCTATAAGGGCCTATTGAACCGTGGCCTATAGAAAATATAGGGTACTGAAGTTTGTCATGCTGGGTATCTATTTACTCGGTGTAACTTCGTCTTTTATATTTTACCAAAAATGTGGGTGGTTTATTGCGTCTGTTTGCCCTAGTGTGTTTTTTAAAAACATTTTGTGTTTCCTAGACCTTTGCGGTAAATTCAAGTGACTAATAAAATTGGAACTACCACTATTATATTTTCTAGGGCGTCAGCTTTCAGAAAATATATAATGTTTGCATGTTTTATGTATTCTTCAGGCCTAAAAAAATTATTTTTTTAAACATGTGTGCAAAACAAAATGCAAAAATGGCTCTAGCAGTAAAAGGGTTAAAGGAAACTTGTAGTGATAGAAAAATAGAGGTTCCCTTTGCTGAATCTTCATATCTGTTCTGTGGTCAGTGATACAAAAAAATGTAGAATTCCTAGGATCAATATGACAGTTTGCCAATTAAGATTTTGAAATGGAGTTGTTAGTAGTGGCAGACTACTTTTTTTTTATTATTTGTACAGGTTTCCTTTAATATAGTGGAGTTTTTTTTATAGTTTCTTGCTTGCTGTGTTTCTGCACTTCTTCTTGGCAGTGTTAAGCCATAAACCTCGATGTTATTCATCTTCTTGAACAGCCCTGGGAAATGATTGTGTTATCCTCTGCTGGCCCCACTAGAGGAAAGACCCAACTGTGCAGTCATTAACTTCAGCAAAATAGTACTAAGCACATTCTACTTCTTCAGGGCATTCCAGGCTTATAAGCATTTTTCAATAAGCCTTGCATAAAACAATGGGAAAATACAAGTCCTCTTCTTGAATGTAATAATAGCCACATTTGTTCCATTTTCTTATTTTATTTACTCTTGGGTGAGTGCTTATGCATCATGTTGTATGGATAGATTTTTGTACACACCATGATTTTATCTCAGATGATTAATGTTGCGCTGTGTCAGAGAAAGAATTCTTGTGTATGCTTCCTTCTAAAACTACGTGAATATGTCAAAAAAAGACTTGAAAACTAAAATACCCAACATGATATATAACCTAACAGCACCTACCAAGCCTTTGGGATGTATTCCCCCAATAAATATTCACAAAAGTGGATATAAATAGAAGGGAGACATCTGTAAATGCCATTCCTATTTTATATTATGGTAAATAGTCTGAAGATTTATTAAAGGGTCTATTTTACCTTTTTTGCCACAAGAAAATCTCCCCACATCCTGTGTCTTTTGACACATTGATTTAATAGCAGAGATATTTAAGAGTCATCTGCAAATGTCATTTGTGTCAAATTACCAGGTGAATGCTGCAGCCATTTTTAATGTTACATTTTTATTAAATCTAAGTCCAAGCCTAAGATTATAATACAAATCCATAACCGGTAAAGAATCTTCCTTAGGGTTGCTGGAAATACATTATTTAAATGTTAGACCAATTGATATTATTTTTCATTACCCTGTGGGACAACATAACCCAAATCTGTCCTCTGTAATGACTTTCACATGGACAGTGAAGATAAATATTGCACCGTACTGTTAAAAAATTGATAGCTATTAGAAAGAAAAAGGAAAATAAAGAAAACGCTTTGTGTAACATTTGTGCTAAACACAATGCTGTGACTCCAAACATACCCTAAAGATGAGATTAATAAAATATTTTATCTTTGGGGCAATGACCTGCTCCTGCTCTTTTGTAAAATGTGATCTAAAAAAATAATGAAGCATAAAAAAAAAAGTTAAGGAGCTGGGAAATGACTAAGCGAAGCATGTCAATCACCTAGAGGAAAAAAAAAAACTTTGAGAATATAGTTTACTGTGGGTTAATAGTCATTTAAATTAGGATAAAAGAATTCACACTGTGAAAATCTTTCTGCCATCTGATTAAGCAATGAGCCAATACACCAGTAAATATTCCAGAAGTCCCCCATGGTTTAACTCAAAAGCATAATTCTTCCTTCTTTTCAGCCCCATCCTTCATTTTTAGGCCATCATTGTACATGCCGTGTCAGAAATTTTCTATCATGCTGTCTTGAGCAAAAATGAATGAAATGATTTCAAGCTTTTCATTGGCAACTTTTGTTTAGTTAGAACTATTGTCCTACAAAGCCTGGAGAGCAGAACACTAAAACCTACTGTAGTACAAGATTTATTTCTCAAGGAGGTTTAAAGCAGAACTTCATTTAACAGAATCTTTGTATATTCTCTCTAGCAGCGTGCATATTGGAGTTTTCAATTTCTGTGGGTAGCTGACTGAAGTAAATGACTTCTTAGGTTTCTACTGCTACATCACTAAGGGTATGTGCTCACTGATGTTCTTATGCAGTCATAAAGAAGAGGGAAAAATTCAATCAACTCACCAATGCTTTATTATATAAAGAACAGCAATGCTTTAACTGGCATACAATACATATAACAGAATGGGGTGCATACCCCAATGCACCAAAGCCAAAGCATAAAACATAACCTTTATCAGGATTTAAGGTAAAAATGATGTGTAGATGTGCCAAATCCAATTCGCCTAAAGGTAGATTATTAAGAGTAAAACAAAAATAATATCTGCGCTTGGTAAATAGATTCGATAAAATGAATGAAATGAAGGCAACTAGCACCAATAGGTAATACTGTGACCCACAAAGAAACAATATGCAATAGGGTGCAGCGCCAAAAATGAGAATACAATGAAGAGACTCAGTCCAATAAAGGAATGTCCATAGATAAAAGAGGTATTCCCCACACCAAATGCTGTGAATCTTGAAAGCACATGTCACCACTGTGTCAGGAGAAAAACCTGCTTACCAAAAGAAAATGACCCTCAAATTATAGAGTGGTCAAAACTAATGTGTGGAAAGCTCATGAGTTCTTAACTGCAATAAGGCCGGATGACAAGGCCAGCAATCGATACTTCTCTTCTCCAACACCAGGCAGATACTCCTCAACAAGTGATCGAGCCCACCAGTTGGTGATAAATGCCATGCATGGTACCCCGTGCCAATCACAACAATATGCTCACCTATTTCATGATGGCATATCGACCCAGCAGAGTGGCAGCTGAAGCAGAAAGGTGTTTGTCTTGTACACTGAACAGGTGAGAGCAGCAGCTCTCCTGCTCTCCTGCTGCCCTCACCTGTTCAGTGTACAAGACAAACACCTTTCTGCTACAGCTGCCACTCTGCCGGGTCGATATGCCATCATGAAATAGGTGAGCATATTGCTGTTATTGGCACGGGGCACCATGCATGGCATTTATCATCACCTGGTGGGCTTGATCACTTATTGATCTGTATCCGCCGATGTTGGAGAATAGGAGTACCGATTGCTGGCTTTGTCATCCAGCCTTATTGCAGTTAGGAACTCATGAGCTTTTCACACATTCGTTTTGGCCACTCTATAATTTGAGGGTCATCTTCTTTTGGTAAGCAGGTTTTTCTCCTGACACAGTGGTGACCTGTGCTTTCAAGATTCACTGCATTTGGTGTAGGGATTACCTCTTTTATCCATGGACATCCCTTTATTGGACTGAGTCTCTTCATTGTATTTTCATTTTTGGCGCTGCACCCTATTGCATATAGATTATTAAGAGTGACCCCTAGAGGGATGGAGGAGAGTGTAGGGATCAATTTACCAACAGGGCAGTACTACAGGTATTCCTAAACAACTAACTTCAAATTGCTACAAACTGACTGCATCTACTGGAATATAGAGGTCATACCTTCTGTACTACTGATACTGTAGACTCTTTATAAATCTACTCTTTTTTTACAATACTGCAGTTTACCCAAAAAAGTCCCACTCTACTCAATCAGTGTTGTAAGCTGACTACGCACTTCCTGCCTCAAAATACTGTAGTCTATCACAAAAGATATAAATCATTGAGGTTACACTGCCTGTAGAGATATCTAATATAAATATTGAGATCCCTGTAAACTTATTTTTTAATCAAGGTCACACTAACTGTACTATTAGCTGTTACCATGCTCAAAATTCTAAGTACTGATTTGTAATATAAACATTATGCCCTTAGATAATGGACCAATCTCCCTCCCCACTAAAGCCATAAACAAAATTCACGTGCTCCCCAAAAATAATATTTTGAAGCTAGTTGCCTAGGAATACCTGTATTACTGCCCTGTTGTTCAAAAGATCACTGCATACTCCCCCATCCTCTAAGGGTCACTACTAATAATCTCCCTTTAAGTGAATTAATTTTTAACTATTGGACAGGAAATCATATGTTATGCACTAATCAAGTATATATATATATACAAAACAGATTTAAAGAGTTATACTGATCGTGCATGTACATTTCAGTTAACTAACAAGCTTGTTGGTGAGTTGTCCTAGTCTGACCATGAATGAGCAGACAAACTTCCAACTTGACTCATCAACCATCCACTCAATTATTGTTCTGTGATCTGACTTTTGCAGACATGCCCTGTCTGACAGATGTCTAAAGTGCTTCAGATCATCCACACTGAACAAGCAGTCAGGCTTGCATGCTGTTTCCGGGTTGAATCTGAAGCAATCCTACCAACAAGTAACTAAAATGATGACTTGTATGCTATTTGTTAAACCTTTTTTTATTTTTTTTTTCTTAATGTTTTATTTAATTTTCATTATTTTCATTTTACAATGTCTATTATTAAAAGGAGAAATATTATTCAAATTCTTTGATTGATGCAATGAGGGGTTAATACAAGCATTATAAAAGCAATGGCAATAGTTAGTCCCCCCAGGGCCATAGACCTGCTAGTGATCTCTAGATCTGAAGACACACAGAAGTAAAGCCAACCTCAACCCTTTTGCTGCAAGAGCCATTTTTTCCTTTTTTGCAGAAATGTTTTAAAAATAATTTCAGGCCTGAAGATAAATAAAACTCTAAACATATCATATAGAGACCCTGGAGAATACCAAATAATAGTTCACATTTATGTCATATAATATCAGCGTAACTGCTTATCAAGGACAAAAAAAAAAAAAGAAAAAAAAAAAAACACTGAGCTGAATTTAAGGACAAAATTGTAATATCTTACCTATTTTTTTCAGTAAAATATTAAAGATGAGTTTGTGTCAAGTAAATAGATGCCCAACATGTCAAGTCTTGAAACTGCATGTGACTATGAAACAGTGAGAAACTTCAGTAGACTAGAGTTTCCCTAGGTGGAATTATTGCTCTCATTCCAGCATATGTGGCAATATGTAACATATGCAGTGCAAACAATGTTTTTGTACGTAGGCACCCTGAAGTATGCATTCACATGTACATGTGTGCATACGTGGGGGCTCAAAATTCTTTGGAGAGGGTTTAGGTTCTCGGGTGTAACTTTCATTTTAGATTGACTGTTTATTTCTAAAAGCCGACAGTCAGCTTGTATGATATACCTCTCCCACGAACTTTGACATAGGTCAGTGGCAGTTAAAGGATTCAAGCATACCATTCAAAAGTCGTAGATTGTGAGAGGCTGTCCTGAATTTTCAGTGTAGTTCCAATGTGCAAAGGCTTTTGTCTCACAAATTCTCTGCCCCTACTAAAGTGTGCCCACAGCATTCATATGTAGTTTGACACAGGATTTGTATATGAATGAGTCATTGTACGCAGCTGAGGAATTGAACATGACAGAGCTGCTGCAGGTTGTTGCCATATGGGGGTTTAGGCGTAATCTCTTACCATGTTGTGAGGATGAGGGGTTTATGTATAAAACTCCATCAGTAATTGTAAATATATATTAATGAAAGTAGTAAAGGTACCCATTTTTGATTGCAAACTCATACTTGGGAATTTTAGTGTAGATAGATGTGCGTGAGCCAGACGGACTGGTTTTAGGAATCCAGGGTAACACATTCCTTTGAAAGGCCAGCTGGCTATTGACGTGTAAACACATAAAGTGAATACCTTGTTATCTAGTCTGTGTGAATTTGATTTTTCGTATAGCCGAGAGGGAGCCAGTGAATGAACCTTATGGTGGCACCCTGCAATCTCATCTCTGGGTGTTAGACATCCTGATGCCAATAGACGAGGATGAATAGACTGACATCCCCGCCCTGAGTGGTATCCCTCCATATCAAAAGACTCTCATTAAGATATGCAATGAGGATAAGCCATCTGGGGAGGGGTAGACCACATGTCTCTAGAATAAAGATTGCATATCTTAAGTAGCAATTTCAGAGCCACTCCGCAGTTATGAATAATGGCCCCCACCAACATAAAGGGGTGGTTAGAAAGAGGCGTAACTATGGGAGGGGGAAATGGTCCAATCTGGGAAGAGATACGCCCACAGGAAGTGACAAGCAAGATAGCTGAACCAATGAGAATGGCCCTATACAAGGCTATGGGATATGGGTCTATATTAGGTTCGGTGAGACAGGGTGACTTCCTGTTTTGGCATGGGAAAGCTAGAGCCATCACTAGAGGTAATTATGGATTAAGGAGTAAGTTTACATTGTATATTTTATTTGTGTGTCGGTCATAGTGTGTGTATATGAGTATATACTCTATGCATTGTATTTGTTCAGTTAAACTAGGGAAATTATACATTGTGTAGTATGTACAATAGTTATTATTGTTGTAAATTACGTAGGCTGTGCAAACCTTATACGAATAAATAATTGTTGTGTTAAAGTTTTCACACAGTCATAGAACTCTCATTATTAACCCAAATATTGTCTGAGATAGATTAACTCTCATATATTTTTGGTAACAAGGTAAAGGGTTAAAACACACCTCCAAGCGGCCCCAGACTGTCCTGCATTTTTAGTGTTGTCCCGAGGTACAGAGACTTTGTTCTGCAAAAGCTCTGCAAAGGCTTTGCCCTGGCTACAGTGTGCCCACAGCTCCCTCATATGTAGTTCAATAGATGATTTGCATATGTACGAGTCACTATTTGTTTGTACATAAATGAGAAGGCTGAGGGATTTGCATATGACTGGGCTGCTTCCCATTTATATCCAAAGCAAAAAGAGGGTCCTGTCACATAGCACAGCCAAAGGTAGGACCTCCCACTTGAGGTTTGCATTGCATCTGGTGAGGGAGTTTAAGGGGGGGAAGGAATCTGTACTGGTGTGGAGGGAGGGTGTCTGTTTTCAGGGATGGCTTGTATTGGGATCTCTGTCCTGTGAAGGGGCTGGGTGGGGTGTCTGTACTGAAGGGTTGAGTTGGGTGGGGGTCTGTACTGGGGAGAGTCTATACTCACCCATCCACACTCCTGTGAAATCACCATTGCGCAGCCCATGGGGGGACGCACAATTTCTGCTGCAAATTATCACATTCAGTTCCTTGCTCTGGGCATACACAGAAAAATCCCATACATTCCTAAATGTAGGCTATCTATTATTAGCATGCATACAAGAAAACCTGTCTAGATGAAAGAATGGGATGTTCTTGATGCATTAAAAGTAGAAGGGACTGGCTAATTGAAAGCTCCCCATGGTCTGCACATCATGGGTCTGCCAAAGGGGGGGACAATTAACCACTTTACCACCGGAGGATTTTGCTGTCTTACGTCTGGGCCACTTTTTGTGATTCGGCACTGTGCGACTTTAACTGAAAATTGCGCGGTCATGCAACGCTGTACCTAAACGAAATTTACGTCCCTTTTCCCCCACAAACAGAGCTTTCTTTGGGTGATATTTGATCACCTGTGCGATTTTTACTTTTTGCACTATAAACAAAAAAAGCAACAATTTTGAAAAAATAACAATATTTTTCACATTTTTTTATATGAAATTCCCCCCCAAAAAAATGTAAAAATCTAATTTTTTTATCATTTTAGGCCAATTTGTTTTCTGCTACATATTTTTGGTAAAAAAAATCGCAATAAGCGTATTTTGATTGGTTTGCGCAAAAGTTATTGCGTTTACTAACTACGGAAAGATTTCTGTCATTTTTGGTATTTTATTTTTTAACGTGTAATGGCGGCGATCTGCGATTTTTTTGCGGGACTGCGAAATTGCGGCGGACAGATCGGACCCTTGACTGACATTTTTGACACTTTTGGGGGTACCAGTGACATTACTACAGTAATCAGTGCTATAAATATGCACTGTTACTGTAAAAATGACACTGGCAGGGAAGGGGTTAATTTTATTGGAGAGGGAGGGGTTAATGTATGCCTGGCGCTTACTGACATGTGTGGGGGGAGGTGACTGAGTGAAACAGGGACAGATCGCAGGTTCAGCTATGCTGAACCCTGCAATCTGACACTGCCTGTCACTTAGGAGATCCGCCCGCTTTGTTTACACAAGCGGGCGGATCTCCAGACTCGATTCCCCGACAATCGGGAAAGAGCAGCGGCTGCTCCTCCCCTGGCCCGACTCCCGCTGTGACTGAATACAGCGGGAGCGAGCCTCTGGCAGCGCGCACGCGCCGCCGAGAAGGGGGAGTGTCTGCCGAGGTAGGTCTACGTCATCAGACCTACAAGAGCCACTTTGCCGCAGTAGAGCTCTAGTGAGCAGCGGCAAAGTGGTTAATATAAAACATTGGAGAGGAGTTAAAGCGTAGCTCCACCCAAAAAATGAAAGTTCTGCTTTAAGCATTCCTCTCCCACCCCTATGCCAGATTTAGCATGTCATTTTTATTTTGGAGGGGTACCTAGTTTTGGCAGGTACCCGCTCCCATTTCTGGTCGAGCCGCCTAAGTGATCAGATTGCACGTTATTCTCTTCCCCTCCTCCCTACAATCTTCTGTGACATGTCACAGGTCCCAGAAGATTACCCGACCATTGAGGAGGCACACTGCGCACCGAGCTGTGAAGCCACAAGCTGTCACAGCTGGGTGCCCACACTTGTAATACCGGCCCTGGGGAGAAGAGAGGGAGAGAAACGAAGGTTCGGGGGGCCACATCGCTGGATCCTGGGACAGGTGAGTGTGTGTTTATTAAAAGTCAGCAGCTACACTTTTTGTAGCTGCTGACTTATAATAAACACAAAAACGTCTGGAACTCCTCTTTAACAGAAAGGATATTTATGGAAAAGAATAGTTATGCTTTAAGCCTCAGTGAGGAGAGCCTCTGGCATTTGACTTTTGAATGACAAGAGCATGACTTAGTATCAAAAAGGAGAAGGACTTAATCTTAACTCTTTTAAGCCAGTCATGAGCACATTTTTTACACAAAAGAGATCCAAAAAGGAGCGCTTGGAGGGCCCCTTGTCAAAAGTAAAAATACCAATATGGTCCACATATGGGTATCAGAATTACACCATGAAGGTAAAATATGATGAATCCATACAGTAGATTTAATAATAAGGATAAAAGTAAAAATGTTCAGGTAAAAGCCATACTTGTGAGATAAACACTATAGCCACAGTGTGCAGAAAGTGTCTAGTAGATGGCAATAGATCACTGTAAATAAAGACATCCAGTGAACAATGCTCACTCTACAATCTACAAATGGTGCAAGGGCCTGGGCCGGAGGAAACAATAACCCACTGATGGTGAAACTGGGACAAAGACTTGACAAAGGGCCACATCCGAAACACGTTGTCATGGTGACATCTTCCATCTCTTCACACTAGCCACACTTGAGCTCCATCCCAGGCCCAACCGCACTTTCGGCCAACGTGAGTCTGAGTGGATGATGTCATACCCAGGGCGCTGATCTCAAATAAACAAGCAAAAAATTGGGGGAGCAAACCCTGAACATGTATATCTAAAGCCGGTGCAGCTATGAACCAAGCGACATGTATATTAAAAAAGAATAGCGCACACATGCAAAAGAAATGACTATCAAATATGGAGACAATCCATAAATAAAAATGGGGATTTAGTCCCACCATATGGCCATATCGTGCTCAAGCCCACCACTACGTCAAAGTAGTCAAAGTTTTTTTTTTTTTTTTTTTTGATAATGGGGTACTTTGACGTAGTGGTGGGCTTGAGCACGATATGGCCATATGGTGGGACTAAATCCCCATTTTTATTTATGGATTGTCTCCATATTTGATAGTAATTTCTTTTGCATGTGTGCGCTATTCTTTTTTAATACGCTGATCTCAAATGCCTGCTGATCATGGCTTCGCCGACACAATAACAGGGATAAGCTAGAGTGTCACATTGAGAGCCAATGTGTCATCTTACATTAGTTGGCAGTGTTTCCTTTAAATGTTTCTTTACATTAGTGGTTAGTGTGTCCTCTTAATTTGGTGGTCAGTGCTCTGGATCTCATCCTGGCTTCCTTCACAAACAATCAGCAGCAGCATCTTCATGCAGGTAAGTGGGTTAGAAGCAAGCAGGCAGGCAGATGGTTACATGCAGTGACATTTAAACAGAATTTCATAATTTCAGCCACTTTGTGAAGGTGCATGGCACCTGCTGACATTTCCCTATCTCTGACAGGTTTATTTCTCTGCCGGGAATTACACCCGAGTGTCTCTGGGCTGTGAGAGAGGGGAAAGGCACACAGAGTAGCTATTCTCACCCTTTATTTCTGTTGCCCATTCAGAGAAGCCTTTGTATTTTGTGAATGAGTTCAGCTAATTCCAAAACTTATTTTATTGGGCAGGAGAGGGAGAGGGAAGGGGTGGGATTAGCAGCTGCAGTGATTCTTCTGCTGAAGAAGCTGAAACTTGAAGGATCAATATTCAGCTAAATAAAAGAGATAGGTCCAGAAAATGCCATGCGCCTACTTGGACTTAACTCACAGGGATAATTTACTAAAACTGGAGATTGCTAAAGGTGGTACAGTTTCTATTTTTTTTGTCAAAGCTTAATTGAACAAGCGAAAGTTAGAAGCTGGTTTGCTACTATGCACAGCTGCACCAGATTGTGCACTTTTCCAGTTTTAGTAATTCAACCCCACAGTGTGCCTTATCTTTTTACAAATGAGCTGAATTCTTGGAATTCAGCTTTAAGTCCCCAGCTCTAATTTCAAAGCTGGTGGAAGTGTATATCTACTGGGTGCCTATTCCTCCTGAAGAAATGCATATGGATGGGCTTGGGGAGAGAAGCACCACATGGGAATGTTGCCTGAACGCTCGCAACCAATACGGTGGGCAGGGGGTGGCAGTGCACAGTAAAAGGGTAATGAAATCCTATAGGGGGGGGGGGGTTTGCAGCCTTAGGACCTGGCGCACTGAACAGCAGACATGTTACAAGTGCCCCATATGCCTTAGCATTAGTGATACTGGTGGCTGGTCAATACTCACTGCACAGGCATGTTCTGCTGTTATCAAAATCGGGAAACCTGCCCTAAATAATTACATTGTAGTCACCACTGGGGCAAAAGCATGTTGACAGGCAGTGGCTACAAAGAAGCTGGAGAAGATCAGCAGCACTGAGACAAAAGAAAAGATGTCAAATAAGTATTTTCAAGCTGCTTGCTGTGGGGGCATCAGACAGAAGGGAGGGGGCAGGAGCACCGAAGAGGGACCTGAGAAGAGGAGGATCTGGGCTGCTCTGGGCAAAACCACAGCACATAGGAGGTAAGTATAACATGTTTATTGTTTTTAATGAAAAAAAAAAAAACCAAGACTTTAGTATCACTTTAATATGCAATGACCTCTAATAGTATAGGAGACAAAATGCCACAACAGAAAATATTGTTTAGTCACATCGTTTATATGCCAGCTGCATTACTAAGAATCATTAGAACTTAAATGCAAAACAGTAGATTTTACAAAATAAAGCCTGGAAGAGAGATATTTTTCTTATCCTACTGTCAACTCCCATGAAAGCAATGGGAGTCATTGTCACACCTTACTTCCAGATGGCTGAGCATTGCAATCTAAAACTCACCTAAACAGAGCCATTGCTTGTAATTTCACTACTGTTTTTAAAGAAGAGAAAAAATAAAATTGATGGTGTGTGTAAAATTAAGGTATAGGGAGGATTACTTTTTGCCGTAAACCTATAATCACTGTTTCACATCATCGAATTTCTGCACATCACATTCATTCCCCATTGAACTCTAGTGCAGTGAAAGCAGAACGAAGGGACTGCGTTTTTCCAAACGCCTACACTCCAGCACAAAATACTGCCGCCTCCCACACATCAGCCCATTATTATAAAACACTCATCTTCTGTCTTAATATTCCTGAGTATGTCTCACTGCTAGGATGCCCTAAAGCTAGAGGCAAATCAATATATCTTCCACCAGATCCCAATACCGCAAGGCAATCATACATTCATTTATTAAAATTCAGATGTTACTCCTGTTATCTCTCCTACTGTTGGGTAACATTGCTATATCACTGTTTCTATCATCTAATATGACATATTGTGCTAGCAAAACTTTGAAATTGGCTTCGGATTGGCAAATGTGCCATGGGCAACAACATGCATGAAAAATAGGTCGCCAGCCGAATGGGGTGTGTAAGATGCATGGAAAGCTTAAAAAAAACTCAGGATGTAACAGCTATTTAACCACTTAAGCCCCGGAAGATTTTACCCCCTTCCTGACCAGGGTTTTTTTTGCGATTTTTTACTGCATGACTTTAACGGACAATTGCGCGGTCGTGCGACGCTGTACCTAAACAAATTTGACGTCCTTTTTTTTCCCACAAACAGAGCTTTCTTTTGGTGTTATTTGATCATCTATGCGATTTTTTGATCATGCACTATAAACAAAAAAAGAGCGTAAATTTTGCAAAAATAACAATATTTTTCACATTTTTTTTATATGAAATTCCCCAAAAAAATGTAAAAATCAAAATTTTTTAACATTTTGGGCCAATTTGTTTTATGCTACATATGTTTGGTAAAAAAAATTGCAAAAAGCGTATTTTGATTGGTTTGCGCAAAAGTTATCGCGTTTACTAACAAAGGGAAAGATTTTTGTCATTTTTGGTGTTTTTTTTTTAACGAGTAATGGCGGCGATCTGCGATTTTTTTTGCGGTACTGCGACATTGCGGCGGACAGATCGGACCCTTGACTGACATTTTTGACACTTTTGGGGTTACCAGTGACATTACTGCAGTAATCAGTGCTATACATATGCACTGTTACTGTAAAAATGACACTGGCAGGGAAGGGGTTAACTGTATTGGAGAGGGAGGGGTTAAGTGTGTCCTAGGGGCGTGTTTCTAACTCTGATGGGACATGTCTACTATTGTAAAAACAGAGATCAACTGTTCTACATAGTAGAACCGTCTGATCTCCATTTTTACACAGGGGAGAATGACAGGCGGCTTGTTTACATTAACCGCCTGCCTTTCTCCCGCTCTACCGACGATCGCCGAGTGACCGGCGGACATCGGGTTCGCCGGTCACACGCACTGACTGCTTAGTGAACGAGCCGCGGCGGGCGCGCGCTCACCCGCTATTGGCTCACAAGCCAGTGACAGGCTAGTGACGTATATATACGTCACTTTGCCTGGCCGGGGCTGATCGCCACAGTATATTTACTTGCGGCGGTCGGCAAGTGGTTAATCATATGTGCAGACATGTTCTCCCTCCTTATCAGACAGATAATATGAATATTCTGGTAAAAGCAAAAGCAGTCTGTGTGAAAAAAAGTACATTTAGGTGGCAATAAGGTTTACTGTTAGGATGAACTTAATCATGTCCTTCTCTATCCTGCTTTTGAAAATGTATTGGGAAAAGGCTAAAAAATATATAAACCCAACATTTAATTTTCCTGATATGTGCCTGTTGTACCCATTACGTGTATGAAAAAGTATTCTGCTCTCTTTGTATTGCTTCCTTTGTGTGAAATTTCTGTTGTCCCTCTGCTTTCCTATCTAAACTGACCCCACTAGGCATGAAAGCACAGAATGATCAAATTTCTAGCTATGTTGAGAACTCAGCCTGCTCTCCTTCAATGATCAGACTTGTATTGACAACCCCTCCATGCACTGCCATTCACTGGGATGATCAGTGTACTGCTGCTTCTCTTCCCCTAGCTCCTATACTACTGAGAACAGAGGGTATGTGATACCATATTAAAAAAGGAAAAAGGTATTAAGAATGTTTTTATATCTATACACAAATTATTTACCCTTCATTTCTATTTCAAACCGAACGGTTTGTCTTGGTAAGGGGTTACATATACTTTAATGATTCTCTAGGCGAATGAAGGTGCTTTTATAAAAGTTTCTCTAGAAAGTTATGTCTAAACCTAGACTTTATATTTATTGCAGCACTCCGGGCAAACAGCTAAATGTAATATATATATATATATATATATATATATATATATATATATATACACATACACAGTATCTCACAAAAGTGAGTACACCCCTCACATTTTTTTAATTATTTGAATTTATCTTTTCATGTGACAACACTGAAGAAATTACACTTTGCTACAATGTAAAGTAGTGAGTGTACAGCTTGTATAACAGTGTAAATTTGTTGTCCCTTCAAAATAACACAGCCATTCATGTCTAAACTGCCTGCAACAAAAGTGAGTACACCCCTAAGTTAAAATGTCCAAATTGAGCCAGATTAGCCATTTTCCCTCCCCAATGTCATGTGACTTGTTAGTGTTACAAGGCCTTAGGTGTGAATGGGGAGTAGGTGTGCTTAAATTTGGTGTAATCATTCTCACTCTCTCATTCTGGTCACTGGAAGTTCAACATGGCACCTCATGGCAAAGAACTTTCTGAGGATCTGAAAAAAAAAATTGTTGCTCTACATAAAGATGACCTAGGCTATGAGAAGATTGTCAAGACCCTGAAACTGAGCTGCAGTACAGTGGCAAAGACCATACAGCGATTTAACAGACAGGCTCCACTCAGAACAGGTCTCGCCATGGTCGACCAAAGATATTGAGTGCACGTGCTCAGCGTCATATCCAGAGGGTGTCTTTGGGAAATAGACGTATGAGTGCTGCCTGCATTGCTGAAGAGTAGGGATGATCGAACGGTTCGGGTCCACCATCGGTTCGGCCCGAACATTGGGTGTTCGAGGTTCGGCCGAATTTAGAACTTTTTGCCCAAAAAGTTCGGAATTCGGCAACCAGAACCGCCCAAAATGCAATGCTTCAGGAAATGGGCTTTAAAAGCCCGTGATTGGACCAGAACCATTAGCAAAAGCCAATTGAGGGGGCAGGAGAATGCTAGGAATGTGATTGGAGTGACAAGGGGGTCCCTAGACCAATCATTAGTGAATACGCCCCCCAGTATATAAGATCGCCCCCGCCATATTCCCAGCATTGTTATACTGGACATGGAAGAGAGTGGAAGCAGTTCTGTTAATTTTACTTTAAAAGTGTCATTTAGCTATTTTTAGTGTGAGGAAAGGGATATCTAGTGTAGTTAGAGTGCTCCTTTACACTTAAGTTAGCTTCAAAAATTTAGTTTCTGTAGGGAAAGTGTTAAGTGTCAGGGGACCGTAGTGTAGTGTAGGGTTAACTGACAGTGACTGCTATGGCAGGGTGACAAAACCCTTCCATAACAGGGTGACCGCTATAGAGAAATGATCATTTCTCTGAGTTGCTTCGGGACAGGTATGTGGCTTCTCACCAGCAAGCATTTTTTATGCTGCAGGGGCTGCCACTGCCAGTGCTTTTTTGAGGACATGTTTGATGTCAGACATGACATCTGAACATGTGTATAGGGGGTATATATATAGACATATATGTCTGAATATATACCCCTAGACATATATAGGTGTGATAGTAGCAGAAATAAATGCTTGCGCTAATGAAATCATTTACAGTAATATATTTCTGCTACTATCACACCTATATATGTCTAGGGGTATATATTCAGACATATATGCCTATATATACCCCCTATACACATGTTCAGATGTTTTGCCTGCCTCAAAAGAACCCCAAAAAATGCCAAAAAAACGCTAGCGTCAAAAAAAAAATGCCCAGGTGTGTTTTTGCTGGCATTTTTTGGGGGGTTTTGGAGGCAGGCAAAACATCAGAACTTGTGCACAGTACCACTATACACAAGTTCAGATGTTTTGCCTGCCTCAAAAGAACCCCAAAAAATGCCAAAAAAACGCTAGCGTCAAAAAAAAAAAATGCCCAGGTGTGTTTTTGCTGGCATTTTTTGGGGGGTTTTGGAGGCAGGCAAAACATCAGAACTTGTGCACAGTACCACTATACACAAGTTCAGATGTTTTTCCTGACTGCAAAGAACCAAAAAAAATGCCTGCTATTAAACCGGCAAGGTGTTACAGCAGAGAAGCCATATTCCTGTGCTTAAAGTTTTCTAATACAAACGATCTTTTTTTTTATGGTTCTGGACATGCTACAGAGCTGAAACTTCACATGTACACTTTTTAGACCCCCCAGATCTGAAATCCAAAGTAAAAATAAAAAAATCTCTTTTTTTTTTTTTTTTTATAATTTTTCAATCATTGGCTTTTTTATCAAAAATGACAATTTTTAAGAACTTTTTTTGTGTGATTTTGTGTCTGGGGGGTCTAAAAGGTGTACCTGTGAAGTTTCAGCTCTGTAGCATGTCCAGAACCCCAAAAAAAGATCATATAAGTGTAAAAGAGGGGTCCCACCATCCCTGCTCTACTGAAAAATGATCTTTTTTCTGGTTCTGGACATGCTACAGAGCTGAAACTACACAGGTACACTTTTTAGACCCCCCAGACACTAAATCCAAAAAAAATCATGCCTGCCTCCAAAAATGCCCGATAAATGCAAGAAAAAGCGCCGTAGAGAAGCCGTATACCTGTTCTAATAAAAATTATAAGAAAATGCTAATTTCCTGACAGACTCCATGGCAGCATACGTTTGGGTAGGCCCCGCCTCCTCTCCTACCTCATAGGACCCCACTCCCATAAATCTTTGCTCCCTTTCAGCATCAGTGTTCTTTTTTCGTCCTCCTCATACATACGGTGTTATGTTCCTACTGCGTGGATCGTTCAGGCTATCCAATGGGCGTATAGAGCAAAGGGCTTGGCTCCTCCAGAGGCGATCACAGCTCACTCTACTAGAAGCGTCGCTACGTCCTGGGCAGCTTCCAAGCACGTCGCACCTGACGTGATCTGCAAGGCAGCATCTTGGTCATCTGTTAATACCTTTCTTTCCCATTATTGTTTTGAGCCTGCTGCTTTATCTTCCGTTAATTTTGGCGTTCAAGTCTTGTCAGTTGACAGTGCCAATTAAAGTTTCTTTGTTCAGCATCTTCCCACCCGGGAGTGTATTGCGAGTTATTTCCCAAACGTATGCTGCCATGGAGTCTGTCAGGAAAACGGAAAATTGATATCAAATACTTACCGTAATTTTCCTTTCCTGATGGACTCCATGGCAGCAGGAGTCCCCTCCCGATTCCTGAGTAGGCTAGTTACAGAACACTGATGCTGAAAGGGAGCAAAGATTTATGGGAGTGGGGTCCTATGAGGTAGGAGAGGAGGCGGGGCCTACCCAAACGTATGCTGCCATGGAGTCCATCAGGAAAGGAAAATTACGGTAAGTATTTGATATCAATTTTCCGTTTTTTGGGGGGTTCTGGACATGCTACAGAGCTGAAACTTCACATGTACACTTTTAGACCCCCCAGATACTAAATCCAAAGTAAAAATCAAAAAATCTCTTTTTTTTTTTATAATTTTTCAATCATTGGCTTTTTTATCAAAAATGACAATTTTTAAGAACTTTTTTTTGTGTGATTTTGTGTCTGGGGGTCTAAAAGGTGTACCTGTGAAGTTTCAGCTCTGTAGCATGTCCAGAACCAGAAAAAAAGATCATATAGGTGTTAAAGTTAAAGGAGGGTCCCGACCCACATCCCTGTTCTACTGAAAAATTATCTTTTTTTTTTTTATGGTTCTGGACATGCTACAGAGCTGAAACTTCACATGCACACCTTTTAGACCCCCCAGATACTAAATCCAAAGTAAAAATCAAAAAAGCTCTTTTTTTTTTTTAATTTTTCAATAATTGGCTTTTTTATCAAAAATGACAATTTTTAAGAACTTTTTTTGTGTGATTAATAGTTAATGGGGCATGACCCAGAACCCTAGGCACTTTTTAGGGGCATTTATTGGGTTTTAGGGCTTAAAAATTGTGTTTTTTGATTACAGAAGTTCGGGTCCCATTGATTTCAATGGGGTTCTGAAATCCGAACCGAACTTTCGTGAAGTTCGGGTGTTCTGGTCGAACCAAACTTTTCAAAAGTTCGATCATCCCTACTGAAGAGGTTGGAGGGGTGGGGGTCAGCCTGTCAGTGCTCAGACCATATACTGCACACTGCATCAAATTGGTCTGCATGGTTGTCATCCCAGAAGGAAGCCTTTTCTAAAGATGATGCACAAGAAAGCCTGCAAACAGTTTGCTGAAGACAAGCAGACTAAGGACATGGATTACTGGAACCATGTCCTGTGGTCTGATGAGACCAAGATAAACTTATTTGGTTCAGATGGTGTCAAGTATGTGTGGCGGGAACCAGGTAAGGAGTACAAAGACAAGTGTGTCTTGCCTACAGTCAAACATGGTGGTGGGAGTATCATGGTCTGGGGCTGCATGAGTGCTGCTAGCACTGGGGAGCTACAGTTCATTGAGGGAACCATAAATGCCAACATGCCCTGTGATATACTGAAGCAAAGCATGATCCCTTTCCTTCAGAGACTGGGTCGCAGGGCAGTATGCCAACATGGTAACGACCCCAAACACACTTCCAAGATGATCACTGCCCTGCTAAAGAAGCTCTATTTTAGCCTTTTGCAACATATATGGGAACCCGCCCCTCCTGATCTCAGCCACAGCGTCTCTTCCCCAAGGGGATATGTTGCAGAAAGCTAAAATAGAGGTGAAAGAAGATGGTACAAAGGCCTCTGCAGCCACCGCTGCAATTTTAATAGCAAGATCATCTCCCCCCTGGTTTATAGCAGACAGACCATTTTTGGTTTTTATCAGGCATGCCCAACAGGTCTATATTGTTTGATGATTGCCTGCACACCATAAGGAGAATAGCAAAGCTGTCATATTTTCACCGATATGAGTATGCTTTTCGGCTATCCATGAGGGGCTGGTTAATCGCTACACTCAGTGAGGATCCCTGGGAATATTCTACTACGTGCTGAATTGACCACTCTATAATATGAGGGTCAAATCATTCTGGTAAGCAGTTCATATTTCCTAAACACAGTGGTGGAGTGACCCCTGGATCTGACATCTCCTCCTGGTCGCGGGATCTCTTTTTCATTTTCTGTCATCATATCTGCAGAAAGGACTTTTTCAGAATTGCTCTTAATATTTATTTAATGACTATTCAATATTATAATTTTCTTGGCGCTGCACCACATTGTCTTTGTATTACTTTTTCGATTAGAATCATATCCTTTGGCGCTGGCAGACTCTTTACTTTCTTTGTATTAAGGTCAGACTATTTCTGGACAGAGTGCGGCTAATTAATTCGTTTTTAACAAATTTCATTAACATTTGTTTAATTGCTTTTCAATTATTTGTTTTCTAACAAATTTAAAATTATCAGAACAATTGGAATTTGGGTTGATTGACCAGTTCAAATTATGTGTGAAGAATAGCTGGTTGTTAAGGAGTGGGCCGGTAAGCCGGCCGCCGCGTCCTTACCAACCGATGACTCATCAGCTGTCAGCAGTCTTCTCCATTGAGAGCTGAAATGTAAACAAAAGAATTCCAGCAATAGAAAATTCAGGAAAAAACAAAAACAAACAATGTGGGGTCTTCCCCCTCAATACATACCAGGCCCACACCAAAATGTAAAAAAAAAACCAAATGGAGTAGGGCCCCCACACAACCCATGCCAGGTTGTTATGCAAGCATGAATCCCAGCAGGCCAGTAAAGGGGGGGGGGCGAGCGAGCGCCCCCCCCCCTTCCTAACCATACCAGACCACATACCCTCAACATGGGGAAGGGAAGGGTGATTTGGGGCAGGTGGGCTCTACCTGGATAGAAACTTCCTTTGATAAGGTGACAATGCTCTTCCTTCTGCAGTACAATTTCTGCAAAATTGCCACATTTGCTGCTCATGTAGCTTTATAGATGCTGGTATCCTTGAAAGCCTTGTCAGTGAATAGTCTAGCTTCACCAAAAGATTGGCAGGACATTGTTCTGTCTGCATGGGCTTAGTGAAATGGTGTAACATCCCTGCTCTGTTCTGCACATCCCCTCCAGTGAGGTGTACTATGCAGGAGAGATCCAATCATCTAGCTACATTTCCCTTAAAAAAAAGAGGCACACTACAATTATTTTAATACATTTAATATGCCACCTTGCCTTCAAAATACTGTTAGTGGCTTTAGGTGGATGAAAAAGTGAGGATGGAAATAGAACAGTAATTTTTATTAATGTTAAAATACTATATAATTTTTTTTTTTTTTTAGCAATTTCTCTTTAAGTAACAGAACTTGCCCTCTTCACCTAACCATAGCCCTAAATACCTTTAATTTTTTATTTTAGGACTGCAAATAAGTTGCTTCCCTTAAATAAGTATTTTTTATTTCATTGTGTATTTGAAGGTTTCAAAACAGGAGCGTGCAGACATGCATGGAATGGTCTTATCTACTATATCCATTTCTTAAAATAACCCACACTGTGCAGAGAAATTTAGGCTGAGAAAATGAATAGGTATACCGAAGACATGCTAACAGTTATCATCTGACAGGGGATTTTTCATGAGAAGTCTTGTAGGACACATTATATAATACATACTAAGCACGATTGTTGGATATACCCCTAGGCATAAGAAAGGCTAACAGTGCAGAATAAAAGGCAATTTATCTTTTTTTTTACTTGCTAGAACTATGGAATCCTGGGAGTTTCAGCTCAATAACAAAAAAGGAAGCCCATTCTCCCCAAGATACTTCACAATGTTGTTTCTGGTGTTTAAAACTCCCTTTAGGGAAATTACAAGGCTGCAGAAACATCCCCCATTTATTTTTACATTACGTATTAAGAACATGTACCTGGATGAGGCATCTCATGAAGCTAAGCAATCCCTGGGGGCTTTTTAGTTGTGATACATTTGCCTTCTAGAGCTATGTGTTTTCTATGTGACGAGATACTAACAGATGTTATCTAATGATGGCATTAATACGGAGTAGACGTATTATTTGAACAGCGTAACCACTCTCAGCTTGCAAATGCCTGGAGGTACACTTTATTTCCACGTGTGTATTTATTGTTATTCTGATTTTTGTGTGGTAGAAAACAAAAAAAAAAAAAGATTTTAAAACCTGAAAAGTAAGGGGGCCCTCCACTCCTACTGTACTTTATAGGTATTTATATATTCTTTTCTGCCAATGTTAGGGAGTACACTGAACCCCCGCGCTTTTCTTCTTTTATGTTTCCACAGGTTGTTCTTCGCTATTCATTCCACCACTGACTTGAACTCCAACTCCCAAAGACACAAAGATAAATGGAAAGAGTGGCGCTTCTAAGTGCAGTAACACCAGTATTTATTGTACAAATGCGGTTAAAAACACTCACAGAAAAATTGTGTAAAATAAGCTCATTATCCCACAGTCATGGGGGTAGGTCTCCTGTAACAGCTCTCCTGGATCCTCACTAGCCGACCAGCAGCAGAGGCCAGAAGCAAGATAGCCGACCAAATTCCAGGGCCAGCTTGGAGCACATGTACTAGAAGTGATGTCAGAAGGGGCAGTTACAAGTTTTGGAGCAGGTGCAGAAGCTCCTCTTGTCAAACCAAAGACACAAAGAGAGGTTGATCCTCCCAGGATTTCCCTTTGGAGTCAGGGACTGACTGTATCGAATCACAGCTAGCACTATCGGGGGCACACACACCACCTTTCCCAAGCTGTGCAAAACAGACACTGGCTAGCCAACTCTCCAACTAAACAACTCTAAATGACACATGCCACAGACTCACCAGTGGTACTAGCATGATGCTCTGATCTTTTCTTCAGCCCCTCAACCCCATTTGATTGCTAACTCATATCTCTCCAGATGGGGGTAGCCCTGCTCCCTTGAAGGTTAACCTAGGTCATTAAGAACTTAGATTTTAGTGGTGGTCCAGCCTCTCTGCCAGAAGATTTACTTATATGTACCCAATCCAGTAATCCTGAGTGACAACCAGTATAAGACTGTGCCTTGAAAAACCTTACATGTGTATTTTTAACAAAAGTGCACTAGCCCCCACTACTTAGTATCCAAATCCAAGACCAGAAATGTACAAAATATATTACAGTCAAGCAGTTCTTAGATGTGGTCAGGGCTTTTTTTCTCAGAAAGTTTACCCCCCCCCCCCCCTCTTTGTGGCGCTAAGCAATTTGAATAGGACTTGTTAATGATAACAAAAAAATCAGTACAACAGATTCAGCCAGCAACAAAGACCCCCCCCCCCCCAGAAATAATAGACGTCCCTAGCAACAAAAGATCCCCCATAACAAAATACTCCCAACAACAATGGATCCCCACAACAAAATATCCCCAGCAACAATAGGTCCACCTCAGCAACAATAGACCCCCACCAGCAACAATATATTTCCCAGCAGTCACAATCAATAAACCCTTCAGCACCCTGCAACTATATACCCTTTCCTCAACAGAAGATCTCTCCCAGCAATAATTGACTCTCCAGCAACCCACTACCCCCACTCCCACCCTAGCAACAATAGATCTTCCACAAGCAACAACAGACCTCCCCAGCAACAATTATATAAAAAATAAATAAATAAATAAAAATTACATAAATATTTTCCCTAGTTTGTAGACACGATAACTTTGCACAAACCAATCAAAATATGCTTATTTGTGATTTTTTTAACCAAAAATATGTAGCAGAAAACAAATTGGCCTAAAATAATTTTTTTTTTTGGGGGGGGGGGTATGTTATATAACAGAACGTGAAAATATTGTTTTTTTTTTCCCAGAACTGTCGCTCTTTTTTTTTTAAAGCACAAAAATAAATAAATAAATAAATTGCAGAGGTGATCAAATACCACCAAAAGAAAGGTAAATTTGTAGGAAAAAAAAGGACATCCATTTTATTTGGGTACAGCGTCGCACGACCGCGCAATTTTCTGATCAATAATAAATTATCTGAAGTGATCCAGATCATTTATTATTTGTGCTGGGGTATATGTAATACTGTCATATTATTGAACACCTTAGAAAGGGTGCAATTGCTGGTCCATGTTTTTAAGGGCTTGTTCACACTAGCAGTTGGGGGCGTGGCAAAACCCTGTAGTTGAGCTGCTTTTTTTTACAACATTTTTTTTACAGATGCAGCAGCTGGGGGTGTACACAGTGTATGCCCATGATGCTTTTCTTTGTGGTCGAAGCAGAAGTTACCTCCCCTGTTACTTCTGGTGGCTGTAGCACATTCCAAACGTTACCCAGTCGAGTGAATGAGGCCACTCTGAAAGTACCCTGCAACCATGTGCAATCAAGGGTTTAAAGCAGATGGTGAGGAGGCAATACAACACCTCCTGTTAAATGTGTTTACACGGGCTTTGGTCTCTGAAGAGCAATATGAATGCAGATCGCTCTTCAGAGGCCAAAGCCCATGTAGCAAACCCTAAATTATTTTATTAATTGAGAATTGTGGTTGTTTTTTCAAATAAGTTGTTTAAATATGATGCACCTTGTGGCTAGTGACTTTTAACCACTTGCCGACTGCCGCACGACTATTTACGTCGGCAGTCAGCCCCTCACAGTAACGTAGGGCTACGTCGCTAGCCTGTGAGGGTTTTGGGAGCGAGCGCGTGCCACCGGAGGCGCACTCCCGCACGGTCACGGACCCCCCGCGCGCGTGTGCCAGGTGGACCCGATGTCCGCCGGGCATTCACGATAGTCTGTGACAGCGGGAGAAAGGCAGGCGGCTAGTGTAAACAAAGCCGCCTGTTAGTTCTCCCTGTGTAAGAATGATGATCAAACGGTTCTACTATGTAGGACCGTTGATCACTGTTCTTACACATCAAGCCACAGCCAATCACAGTTAGAAGCACGCCCCTAGGACACACTTAACCCCTCCCTCTCCAATACAGTTAACCCCTTCACTGCCAGTGTCATTTTTACAGTAACAGTGCATATATATAGCACTGATTACTGTAGTAATGTCACTGGTAACCCCAAAAGTGTCAAAAATGTCAGTCAAGGGTCGGATCTGTCCGCCGCAATGTCGCAGTCCCGCAAAAAAAATCACAGATCGCAGCCATTATGCGCTAAAAAAAAAAAACAACAAAAATGACAAAAATCTTTCCCTTTGTTAGTAAACGCAATAACTTTTGCGCAAACCAATCAAAATACGCTTTTTGCGATTTTTTTTACCAAACATATGGTAAAAAAAAAAAATTGGCCTAAAATGTTAAAAAATTTTGATTTTTAAATTTTTTTGGGAATTTTATATAAAAAAATGTGAAAAATATTGTTATTTTTGCAAAATTGACGCTCTTTTTTTGTTTATAGCGCATGATCAAAAAATCACACAGGTGATCAAATACCACCAAAAGAAAGCTCTGTTTGTGAGAAAAAAAGGACGCCAAATTCGTTTAGGTACATCGTCGCACGACCGCGCAATTGTCCATTAAATTCACATAGTGCCGAATCGCAAAATAGGCCCTGGTCAGGAAGGGGGTAAAATCTTCCGGGGCTTAAGTGGTTAAAAAGTATTTTTTCCTGTTGTTTGGCTGCTTGTGTCCTATGCATTATTTAAAAAAAAAAACATAATATTTTAAATAAAGTTCCCTCTTTGTTGCCTTACTATACTGTCCTATAAATGATTAAAATGTCCACATTTGATATGACATGTCAACCATCAATTTAGAAAGCATGGTGGTCTGTTTTTCTTTTTTTTATTACTTTATTACTATATTATTCTTAACTGGTAAAAATAATTAAATACAGGCACCTATAGGTATGTGTGCTTACCTCTAAACATTTAAATGCATGCTCAATAGCCTTGAGGGCTCATATATACAAAACCTGAATTTTGTTGGTAAGGCCAAGTGTTTTCCTGTGCCTTCCCCTTTAAGTTGTCTCCCTGTTATTCCATCACTATGATAGAATACCCAATTATTAATAGAGAGGTGCAAGAGGTGGGATAAGAAAAGCTGGTGAAAAGAAATGTCAGAATTTGCATATAAGCGGGTTAGTAGTTTCAGAGGTCACAGGCCACTCATAAACAAGGCTGAAAGTATGTGCACCTCTAGGTACCGTACATTTTTCATGTAATCAGTTTATTAGACTTTAGAAAGTGACATGTTTATAATAAATGTGTATTATTTATATCATTTTTAAAAAACCCAGTGATGAAATGTGTATCAATTTCTGGTTCATAAATATTCAAAAAAAAAAAAGATGGAAAAAAAAATAGTTGACAGAATGTTGTAAAAATCTGAGAGAAGTGTGGCAGTATGTGCCAACTGTCTGGAAAAGGCATTAACACCATTTTATCTAATCAGACAGTTAAAAAATCAGTTTTGTTGCAAATGACACACTGGCTTGTGTGAAAGGCATAACAAATGTGTTTTCACATCTAGTGATCTCCAGAAACCTTTTGGCTAAAACGAATGGGGAGTTTATTTTCTTTTCAAGACTTCACTGAAAATTAGTAATAAACCATCCCACATCCTATTCATGTCTTGTAGAATCTCCTACAAATGTTGAAATATATGTCTATGTGACTTATCGTAATATTCCTCACATTGTCAAAGCCTGCAGACCTTCGGGGATTCTCCAACGTGCATGTAAGCTTTTCATTTAGCGCTTAGTGCAACGTCCTCAATTATACTCGACAGAGAAAAGGGACTGCATTCTTCAGCACTGAGCTTATTGTAGTGGCAGGTACAAATTTTCAATATGAGGTATATTCCATAGCACCAGGCTAAGGAATTTCACAGCTAAGGCTCTGTAGAGAATCTATTCTTAAGGCCTACAAAGCCACACAGCAAAGCGCTTTTCATGTGCAAACGGTACAGTTAGAAAACCTTCCTGCTATTTGTTGGAAATATGAAAATAGAAAGTGAGAATGGGAGAAGGTGGGAATGTTTCAGTTTATTATTGTGTTCCTGGCCTAGCACAGAGGAAATGAAATGAGTTCTAGGCCTGCGTACAGAACTGTGATATCTCTCTGGGCTCAACTAAAGCCATCCAGACAAAGGGAACAGTTTAAAAAACATGGAGTTAAAGGAAAAGGGAATCTTCACAGAAAGTGCATGCCTAACCTATAGGACCAAAAATAATACACCTTAACTTCCAGAGATGTAAAATGACCTGCATCCCATGTCTGCAGGCTGCTGCAATCTACAGATCACCTGGCAGAAATATTTCTGCTGGCTGCACCCATGCAGTAAGTCCCGATGGATATCTATGCAAATGTTACAGAAAGTTACATTTATCCTTCTTGCATAACCCGCGTGACCTAAAATAATCCACCTTCCCAACCACAGATGCATACTTAGCTGTATCCCAGGATAGCAGCCTTCCTCAGTCTTCTTTCCACCAACCACATCTGCTCAGTTGCTCCCATAGATTTCTACACAGCTGTTACAGAAAGTGCACTTATCTCTCCTACCTAACCCTTGTGACCCAAAAAGGTCATCCTCTACATATGTAGATTTATAGATTGCAGCTTCAGATCCCATGACAGACATTTTCTTTCTGCTAGCTAGGTCTATGGAATTGTCTCCTATACTGCTACTGTGGAATGCAGATATGTATACATCTGGGATGTGGGAGAATGAATACTTTAGACCAGGCATGTCCACCCTGTGGCCCGGAACCTCAGGCAATGCGGCCCACTGCCCCCTGACAATTTTTTTTTGCTGGGGAGGAAGGAAGTCAAGTCGGGGGCATGGCCACAGCAGCTTCCAACTAACGGTAGGCAGAGGCTGCCTCAGAGGGGGGAGGGCAGCATGTGCAGTGTTTCTGACTCCTACCAGCATGGCCACTTCAAATCACTGAAGTGGTCATGGTGGTTAGAGTGTTCCTTTATTTTTGCTCAGAAGAAGTAAACCTCTGTATACTATTTCCATTTCATTTCATCATCCTCTTGTTGTGTTAAATTAGTGTGGGGAGCGCGGCGGCATTTTATTACTTATTTTAGTATATATTTTATATGTGGCCCGAGAAAAATTCTCTACACTTAATGTGGCCCAGAGAATCCAAAAGGTTGGACACCCATGCTTTAGACCAAGAGGGGGAGGGTTAGGAAGGAAAGCATACATATACTTTAGTATACTGCTGTTGCAGTTAACAATCCAACAATTTTGAGTTGTCTGCTGCAAAGTGTCATTAACATATTCAGTATATTCTTTATTACATACTGTTCTTACTCACTCAGTCACTATGGGATTCATTTTCTCTATTCTGCAAAAAAAAAAACTGATTGATCTTGCTATTCTCTGTCTCCCCTTCCTATCCATGTCCCCACTGCAGTTGGGGATTTTGCAGAGCAGTGTTGGCAGCTAGTGCACATGCTCAGTTTTCATTGTATAACTACCTAGAGTATTTCCTCCTAATCTCATCTGAGCAGTCCATGTGACTATAGAATCACACATGTGGGTGTCTAGACATTGGTTAATGAAAGCCCACTCACTCCCTCTTCCTCCATGTCCAATAACCAACTAAACACAATGGGGGCAGGATATTACATTTTCAGTCATGTAGGCTTCACCTCCCTCTAATTTTAAGACACAGGCTGGAGGGGCATGACACAGCATTTGACTGGCAGAAATTCACCCACATCATTGCCGTTATTGACAAAAAATAATAAAGATTCAATTTCAAATATATATATTTGTATGACAATTGATTTTTTTTTATCTTTGTTTTTAATTTGAACATGTGACCAGAAGCAGAGGATTAGAAGCTCCTCCTGCTCATGTTTCCCTGCAGACAGGCTGGGAAAGAGCTGGGTAATGTGACAGCTGTATATGGATTAGGTACATAGATTTTTGTTTTTATTAAAATAATTACAGTGCCATCATTCATATACAGAAAGAGAAGGGATAAAGTAAATTAAACAGTGTGTGTTTAGTATCAATTTAACCACTTGCCAGCCGTCTACCACTCTTATACTGTGGCAGGTCGACTCTATTGCGCAAAATGATGTACCTGTACGTTATTGCGTGCAATAGACACTAGGGGTCGCAAGCGAAGATTGGACACAGGATGCCAATCAGCGGGTCCGTGGGACCCGATGTCTGTCAGCCACCCGGGATCGTTCCCAGGAGAGGCAGAATGGTGATCTGCCTATGTACACAGGGCAGATCGCCATTCACAGAAGTGAGAAGATAGAGATCTTGTGTTCTTAAGCAGGAACACCGATCTCTGTCTTCACCCAGTCAGAGCAACTCCCACACAGCTATTAAGCACCCCCTAACAGTTAACCCTTTGATAGTCCCTGATGGTAACCCCTTTCCTGCCAGTGTCATTAGTACAGTAACATTGTATAACTTTAGCACTGATAACTGTAATAATGTCACTGGTTCCCAAAAAAAGTGTCAAAAGTGTCCGATTTGTCCACCTCAATGTGGCAGTCCCTCTAAAAATCGCCACCATTACTAGTAAAAAAATAAAAATAAATAAAAATGCCATAACAATATCCCATAGTTTGTGAAAGATAACTTTTGCGCAAACCAATCAATATACGCTTAATGGGACTTTTTTTTACCAAATATATGTAGCTGAATACATATTGGCCTAAAATTATGAAGAAATTAGATTTTTTACCTTTTTTTATTGAATGTGTTTTATAGCAGAAAGTAATAAAATATTGTTTTTTTTTTTTTCACAATTGTCGCTCTGAAGGTAGGATGCAATGGTCTCTCTGTGAAAAAGGAGACCAGGGCGAGCTGCGGAAGGCGTCGGGAGGGGGGGGGGGCGTCCCCTCCCGCTCCTTGGAATGACAGCCGAGCGGCTTCTCAGCAGCATCAGTTGTCACTACAAGACAGCCGACCTTCGGCTATGGACACTGGTACCGGGATGAAGCTCAGTTAAAGGAACATTGGGGCTCGGCAGAAGGGGGTTATTACAAGTACTGCCTCTTTATATTTATTATACATTTGGTAGTTTTTACCAGGCTTTTTTTTTTTTTTTAAACAGTGAGTTTTTATTAAAGTTTTGGTACAATACAAAAATAAAATATTTTCAATAATACAGAAAATAAAGAGAAGTCATTCAGGAACTGTACAAATATAGAAAGTAAACAGTCAAGCAGTGTGCAGCATCATACACAAACAGTAGGTAAAACCGCCCAGTAAATGAGAGGTAGAGACATGGAACACTATTGGCTCGTGTCTGGACATTGTACCCATCTATCCCAAATCTTGTCAAACTTATGAGGGCAACCTCTATGTTTATATAGAAGCCTATGGAAGGGAAGGGTATTATTTATTTCTTTGAGCCAGTGCCTAAAAGTGGGGGGTTGTTCCTCATCCAGTTTCTAGCTATTAATTTACGAACAGTAAACAACGATTACAACAAAAAGTTGTAGTCAATTAATCCATGTCAGTGTCTGGGTATACACCCAGGAGACATTCCTTAGGGGAGAGCTGTAGGGGGGATCTCATTTTATCATGAAGAAAAGTGATGATCTCTTGCCATAGACCCTGCAATTGAGGGCAACTCCAAAGCAAATGGAAAAAGGTGGCCTCCAGACCTCCGCACATTGGGAAGGAGGGGGCCGAGTCAGGTCTGTATCTTGCTAATCTAAGGGGAGTGAGGTATGCCTGGTGGAGTAGAAAGGTCTGGGTCAGTGGGTCTGACAGTTTCGGTGAGACTTGTTGACACATTTTCAATCCTCCCACTCCTTGTCCTCCATACTGCCTACATCCCATTCCCAGCGAGTCTTGAGTGTGTTGCCATATGGAGTTTAGACGTAATCTACCTTACCGTGTTGTGAGGATGAGGAGTTATGCATAAATCTCCTATAATAATTGTAAATAGATGGATGTAAATATTTATTTTTCAAGATATTGAGTATTAATTTCAAATGGATAAGTATGTTTGAAATGCATGCCTGGGAAACCTAGGAGGAGTCTGCTATTTACACTGATAAACAAACAGTAGTACAGCCCCGTAATTATGTTCCTTGTCCCCAGACATTACGGGGCTAGAAAATAATTGATAATCTTCCATGACAGGTCATTCCTTTATATAGCCCTCTACTTCAAAGACTGTGTCTTTAGATATGTAATGAAGTTGGTTGGCTGTCCAAGGATTGACAATTTGGCCCAGGAGATGACCTAACATGATTAATCCCCACCCAGAGAGGAGGGCTATCGAGAGGGTACACCAATCAGAATGGCTCTGAGCAAGGCGAGATGGGTCTATATTAATATAGCTGAGGAGAGAGATCACTCTCTGGCAAGCAGACTAGGATGAAGATACTGGGGATGGTAAATATAGACTATACCTCTCACACTTAGAATGTATACATGCTTTTTCTCTTTAGTGTTTGAATACACACTGCAGGCACCATGCCTGAAGTGAAAAGGTAACTTAACTCCATGCTCAATACGTACATGGTAATGTAAATAGGGCTATTGTGGGTAATTTGTTAAAAACCTTGAAAGCCAGGAGATCTGTACTAACAATGTGTTGTAAATACTGTTTTGTATATATGTATATATATATTATGTAACCCATTCAATAAATGTGTATTGCTGATTGAGCTACCTTTTTTGTGTAAAGAGCTCTCTGCATCTAGATGTGTATAGGTGCATGCTACGAAAATAATTGGGGTGTATGCACAGGTACACAGAACAAAAGGCAACAAGTGCGTACGCTATTGTAGTGGAAGAGGGCGTGTGAAGCTCAGAATAGAATATGGAGATGAGGTGTTTAGGCTCTGTGCATTTAACAATGTCCAGTGTTGAGAGTGATTCAAGTCAGGGTGGTCCCTCAGCGAACTGAGATCGGTATGCGTGTGCAAGCTGTAAGTACCTGTATTGCATAGGAATCGGGGAGGGAGAATTGCTCCCGCAAGGCTTCAAACTTTTTAAACTGTGGATATGTGTCTCAGCAGAAAAATACCCCTCCCGCTCCACATGGAGGGTTCAGGGATGGATAGGAACTCCTGTAGGGCCCTATTGTGCCACAGGGGATGAGGTCATGGAGCGGAGGGCTCTGTAGCTTGTCCGCCACCACCTCCCAGATTCGACTATAGTGGTAGAGGAGGGAACAGGAGCACATAGACTCCTCCGAACCCCGCACACCTCTAAGTATAACCGGTAGTGGATCCCCAGAAAGCTGGGCCCACCTAGGGCACAACAGGGTCAGAAATCGCTCTTTGTCTGTCTTATCTATGTGGAAAAGTTGGGACAATTGCGACGCCAAATAATACAAGTTAAAGTCCGGTAGGGCCACCCCTCCAGGTTTGAGAGGTTCTTAAGTTTGCGCCAGGAAATTTTATGTCTGTTAGGTCCCCATACGAAAGCTTTAAGGAGTGTTTCCATCTGCTTAAATTATTTAAGTGGTAAGTATATAGGGGAGTGCCACACTACATACAGGACTTTAGGAAGGAGGACCATTTTGATTAAATTTACTCTTCCCATCACCCCCAGAGGCAATTTGGACCAGACTTGGATTCTGGCCTTAAGCAGAGGGAATAAAGGCTGAATATTATCCTGAATATAATCCTGTGAGTTTGCCGTCACCTGAATCCCCAAATATTTGAAGCGAGATACACATTGCAGGGTTGGATTCGCAGGGGTGACCACCGCCGGGCTCTCATCTAATTTACCAGGCTTTTTAGTAAGCTTTATTTTATATTTAGCACTCTGTGGAAGTCTAGTTGGCTGTGCTCTGCACAAACCTAAAATGCTTGCCGAAGCTTGATAAATGCCTGCTGAATGTGATGTTCTTCTGACTAGTCTGTACAAACTATTTAAAAACTATATTAACAAATGGTGGCATATACTTAGCCTTAAAGTATATGCAATCTCATCTAATATTTTACATGTTAATGTAATTCTAAAAGTTGTTTCTTTTAAGTTTGGCAGCTGTCATTAAAATATTACTAGATGACCTGCCATGAAGGTTCCTGTTCAGGCCTTTCCTGTAATGTGGCGCAACTGTTGCCCCTCGTTACATGTGGGACTATATCATTGTGCACCACAATAAACAAAAAACCTTAGGAACAACAAGTTTGGCCAACCCTGTCTAAATATATATATATATATATATATATATATATATATATATATATATATATATATATATGTATATGTATATATATATATATATATATATATATATATATATATATATATATATATATATATATATATATATATACACATATACTATATCACCAAAAGTTTGGGGTGGAGGAACTTGACTGGCCTACACAGAGTCCTGATCTCAACCCGATAGAACACCTTTGGAATGAATTAGAGTGGAGACTGCAAGTCAGGAATTCTCATTTCTCATCCACATCAGTGCCTAACCTCACATGAAAGAATGGTCAAACATTCCCATAGACACACTCCTAAACCTTGTGGACAGCCTTCCCAGAAGACTTGAAGCTGTTATAGCTGCAAAGGGTGGGCCAACTCAATATTGAACCCTACAGACTAAGACTGGGAGGGCATTAAAGATCATGTTCATGTAAAGGAAGGTGTCCCAATACTTTTGATGCTATGATATTATATATATATATATAAAAAACATTAGACTTAAAATGTACCTAGGAGCAAAACTTTTTTTTTTAGTTTTTCTTTGAGTGGTGGGGGATTAAAACACTGGACAGTTTTATTTTCGCTGTCTGTCCCCGTTAGGGAGATTCACCCTCACTATTTGTTCTGTTTACTGTTATCATTGATAAAGAAAGTAAGAGAAAATCGCTAATTTTGGGTTGACACCAGAACAATAGTAAAGGAGAAATCTTCCAATAAGGATATTAGTTCTGGTGACCATACCACCCAACTTTTTGAGATGGGAATGAGGAACACCTGTTAGCAAAAGTACGTAGGCATAGGAAACACACTCTGCCATGCCTCCTTAAAGCGGAATCATACAAAAAAAAGTATTAGTTAAACCCACAAGTGTTTTTTTTTTTTTACCACTACTATTCCTTTTTACTGACTTTTAAAATTTACAAATGAAGAAATTTAGAAATTGGATGAAAGGTTTAGCACTAGGAAACACGGGAAGATAAGTAGTGCAATTTTTATATAACTATATAGATCAGACCAAAATCAAGGACAAATGAGTAGGGATTCGAGGGACAGTCCCTTGAAATTAGGGACAGCTGGGAGGTATGCTGGTGACCCTGGTGACATCCTAGGATACCCTCATTCTCAAAGGATTTTCTCTCACTGCCTGTTTTTGCTATGGGACAAGAAGTGAAGGGAAATTACCCCAAAGGGACACAAATGGCAAAAAAAAAAACATAAAAAAAAAAAATAAATCCTGACAGGGATTGTAACTCTCCCTTATGTTATGTAAAATTAAGAATAAAAGTTTTGCCTTTAGTTACACTTTAATAAATAATGTGAATATATGTTAATTTCAGTCATCCTGTTTTCCTTTTAATTCTTTTTTTTTTTTTATATTGCAATAGCTTCACCTTATTCACTAAGCAGCATGAGCACATATTAAGTGAGCATTACTACATGAATAGACTCTAATCATTTAGTAAACCAAGCGTAGCACATCTAAAAACAGACATGGGTGATCTGAGCTAGCCTCATAATTACAGCAATATATACGGAGCGTTCAGATCCTGTGATGAACAGTGCTGGGATGTAGAAAAGGAAAGATTACCTTTTTTGTCGTCAAAGTATAGGGTTTGCTGAGCAGGATTTGACCACTGGAGGGAAGTGTTATCATTTTGATCCACTCGACAGGTTAAATTAACCGTTCCTCCTTCAACGGCTGTAACATTCCATGTGACTGGGAACTGCCCTTGGGTCACTAGAGGCAGAATAAGAGAAGAGTTGATGTGAGCCAAGGATGTAATAGACTGTATGTAAAGCATCAGCAACATATGGAATGAGAACACACAACAATCAGGAGAAAACAATGCACAGGGAAATAAGAGAAGGCAATCAATTCCAGATAAGATTTCTTTGTTCGAGCTACATATCAAAAATGCATTTGCTCTGGGCTTTAGTCTTAGGCCCTAACATGCTTCTGAATTTCATTGTAATGAGACTCTGGTCTCTAGGTTTGGTTATTTATTTGGATTACTTTACTGTATACATGATGATGAAATGTACATTTCTGCATGAACACAGGGCTGCAATTGGAAGTAATTCAAACCTGTCACCAGCATACAGTTTTATATTAACCCCAAATGAGCAAGCACTGCCTATACCAAAAAAAGCTTCACTTATTTAGGATTGAACAAATTAGTAAGGGCGCAATCACACCGTGACTACATAGAGTAAGACAGGCTTAATGCATGGGCACAGAGAAAACAATTTCTACGGGCCCCCTATTCAAGCCATGCATGTGCAGCATGTTTGCTTTTTTTACTAAGCACAGCTCACTGCATTGCATGTCACTGCACCATGCTGCAATAAATACTGTTAAATTAGTGTTTTTTTTTGACACTTAAAGTTATTCTAAAGGTTGAAATAAAAAAAAAAAGAAATAACAAACATGTTATGCCTACTTGCTCTTTGTAAAAGTTTTGCATAGAGCAGCCCTGATCCTCTTCATTTTGGGTCCCCCGCTGGCAGTCCAGGCTCCTCCCCCCTGTCGAGTGCCCCCAATAGCAAGCCTCTTGATATGGGGTACTTGAGCAGGCTCACTCCCAAGCCACACTCTTGTGAATGGATATTGCCCATTCACACACAGAGCGTGGCTCGGTCAGGAGGAGAGAGACACCCAGGAGAGCGACTGCTCTCATGCACTTGACTGGGTCGAGATGGGGCTCAGGTAAGTATAAAGGGGTGCTGGGGGCGGGTGGGAGCTGCACCCAGAAGGTTTTTTACCTTTTGCATTTAGAACCACTTTAATGAAGTTAGGAGAATGGTAAACAGGGCGATACGTTGTAATAGTGCATTCATCATAGCATGTCTCACTACCTCTACACAACATACACCGACACACTATGGGGTAGATTTACTAAAACTGATGAACACTGGATCTGCAGAGCCGTGCATCTGAACCAATCAGCTTCTAGGTTTTTTTCTTAAATCATAATTGAACAAGCTGAAGTTAGAAGCTGATTGGTTACTGAGCACAACTGCACCAGATTCTGTGTGCACCAGTTTCAGTAAAACTCTGCCAATATCTTTTAGCGGGTAGACTGGTGTAAGTGAGCGCTAACTCATTGTAGCTATTCAGCAGCCATACCGCATTGCTGAACATGTATTATACATGGATAATGATTAAACTATTCTAACTTGTGGCTATGAACTACTGTTTTTTGAACAAGGGATGTGGCTAAAACACAATCTCCCACATTTAATTTGTGATCCAGGGTTCAGGTCAGTTAGTTTAGCTGAATAGTTACAGGTCAGTTAGTTTAGCAGTTAGTTTAGCTGTATAATTATAATTTTTGGCTGGCATGTGTCAAAACTGGGAATCCAAGGACTAAATACTCCTGCTATTAAAAAAATGTATACATCTAAATACTCCTGATATAACAAAATATTTCATAATGATAAAACCATGAATAATAATTAGGTCTTCTAGTGGAGTTGACATTGATAGATCAGCCAGAAAACCATTTTCAGAAGGAAAGGTCAGAAATAGCAGCACCCATATTTCTTTACTGACCGATGTACTTTTTCTCTTCTCATAGCAAAAGGGTATAGCCGAACCCTGACAGTAAATAGGTTGTGATAATGTACATAATATTAATAATAATAATAATAATAATAACAATTCCCAGCCATTTTGCTGGATATGGGTCCCCCTGGGTTACCGCTAACAACAGCAGCACATTTAAGCATGTTTCTCCAAGTGTGAGCACTGAGACAATGACCAGTCCAGTATCTTTGGGTTTTTTGATTTATTTAGGAACTTGGATGGGAGAAGGGATGAGTGGGATACTCCTTTAACTCAACTATTCACAATTGGGCGGAAACACTTAAGAAGTACTGTTTGACACTGATTAACGCTGGCTGAATGCCCGGCAATGCTAACTTGGATGCCAGTTAACGCTGAACTATTCTAGTAACTGAGCTTAAAGAAATCCTCTTTTAGCTGCCTTAGGTACTCCTTCCTGAGGTAGCTACTTGTAAACTTTTGCTGCACTATCGAAGGCTTCAGGGCCCACACTGGTGCCCCCTTTCACTCCCTTATCTTCAGGGCCTAACACTTGGCACCCTCTTTCTATGCCACAACTACCAGTTAGCTGGCTCCTGGATCCCTTTGACCATCTGGAGTGGCCCCCTCTCTTAAGCAGACCCCTGGGCCGATTTCGAGTACTCACGACACTGTTTTTCCTGGAAACTCCTGCCCAGCAGCTCTACTCGGTCAGCAACACTCTGGATCCCTCTCTGCAGCCCAGCTCAACCTTCGGTCCTTCAGGCCGACTGCCCAGGACACCTTCACTGGCTCTGACAGGAGGAGAGACAGCTGTAAGCCTCCTCCTGGGACTCTGCTTCCCGCCGAAGATGCTCCATCACATGCTCCCGCCAGATTTATACCCAACCCCAGGGAGCACCCCGGAGAACTCCGCCCACTGGGACAGCCAAAAACCCTGGTACGCCATTGGACAGGTATCTTCCACTGTCCAACAAGAGCCATCATTGGATGCAGTGGGGAGACTCCCCAGACTCAACAGACTACACCTGGAAACACGTGACAGCTTCACTAACTGATCAGGCCCCCCTGATAAGCAGACAGGGCCACACACATACCTTTCCCAGCACCTACCTAGGAGGGCACCACATAATAATAATAATAATAATAATAATAATAATAATAATAATAATAATAATAATAATAATAATAATAATAATAATATAGTATTATTATTATTATTATTATTATTATTATTATTATTATTATTATTATGTGATAAGGCTCACTCCAGAAAATATTTTAAAAAAAACTTGCAGTGGACACCCAGCACTGAAGGTTTAACTGCCTGTTTAGTCTAAGGGAAGAGGATTAAGGTGTTCCTTGTAAATATGTACCTTATTCCCAGTTCTAGCAGGGTTCTTCCAGTGTTGTGACTGGTCCCCTCAATGTGCTCTGTATGCCATGACCCACTCTGGTCAAACTCTAGCCTCCTAAGCATACAGGGTCAGTGTCCTTGTATGGTACATAATGATGCCAAGGCTACGCCATAAAGCAGAGCTTCAGATGGAAGAAGAAAGTGCTGGAGCTGCCTGGATTGAGCAGTCAGGTATGTAAAGCAGTCTTGTCTATATCCCCCGGGGAACAGGGCTCATCGGCAGTGGGTGCTGCAGCGACTACTAGCTGGCTACTGGAAAATCACAGGTAAATGCACATATTCGCCAGCACACCAAGGATCCTTTAATGTCATCCAATGGTTTTTATCGCAAAAAGATCACATCACAAGAGAATGTGAAATGTTTCAGAGCCTCTCAGGACTCCTTTGTCAGGCATGTGAGGCTCTGAAACATTGCACTTTCTCTTGTGATGTGATCCTTCTGCAATGGAAACCTCTAGACGACATTTGAGGATCATTGGTGTGCTGGCAAATATGTGCATTTAAGTATGTAAAGCAGCCTCTTCTCTAATTCCCTAAACCTTATGAGCAATTGACCTTGGCAGTGTGGCGATGGGGTGAGGCACTGAAAAGGTACATTTCTTAAAAATTCCTAATGGAAGAAGCCATTGCCCAAACTAGTATTTTGTGTACTGTGTGAGTGACTCATCAGGGTTGAATTACAAAAGGAGTATGGACTGCTTACCCAACAAAGTGAATGTTTAATGAGATTAGTAAATAAAGGCAAGCTTTTATGCACTATGAATACCCAATAAATAGAAATTAAAAAGTGTCTTTCTCATGTAGGGATGAAGGCCTGAACTGAACACAACTTCACATTTTCTAAGCTTGAGTAATATCCACTTCACTTTGCTAGGTGGAAAGCCTCCATTATTATGTTTTGTTTTTTTTTTTATTATTATTTCCTAGCCACAAAATGGGGATGCAAAGTAAACTAGCTAGATGAGATTTCATTACTCCTTTAATAAATCTACCCCAGTCAATTAGCTTATGTTAGCAGCCTCATTATTAGTAGGTAGCATGTAAGTACAGGAACAACGTCTTCCATCAGAAGCTAATTATATGGGTTTTGCCTTGTGAAAGATTCCTTTATAAAAATACCCATGATTTGTTAATATAGAGAGCTGTTGCAGCTTTTCTGAGCAAAAATTAGCCTTCACACTCGAAATGCACTCTAAGGTTTATGAATCGGAATGCATTTAATGACTGTACAGTATGCAAAGGCATGATCAAAACAATTTGATTCCATGTCCCCAGAGAGGGAAGGCTCCTGGTAATTAAAAAAATAAAGCTAAACTACTACACCTACACATTTCAATTTGTGCAGAAAATAAATCAATATATAGGAGCTTAAAAGTGTCACTGTGGTGTAATAGTCAAACTTCATGTCCCACTTATTTTTTTGGAGCTTGCTTTCTCAACACCAGAGATGGACTGAAGACAGCAGAGACAGCCAACCCCCAAAATAGTAAAAGAACAGAGTACATTGATGAATATTGTATAGTCAGAGTATAGAGATGGATATTGCTGCTTTCCTTATACATATCATTTTACAAACATGACAAAAAGAAGAGAGTGTGTCGGCCTAGTGCAAAACCTCAGAGGCCACTTTATTAATAAAATTCATTAAAATACTCTCAAAAGTATAAAAATCACAGACCTCTAACCATCATATCCCAATTATAGGGTCTCTGCACATCTCCATAATCTGGACAACCAGCAGAAATACCTATTCAACAAATTTGCAACAAAGCACAGTAGGTGCAAGAAGGCTGATGCATTCCTTGATACCATAGAAAATGGATTAGTGAACAAGATGAGGTTTCCAGTCAAGTACCATTTCTATACCCTCTAACACTTGAGTGCTGGCAGTATGTTTGTTTTATATATTGTTTTACATAATGTAAACTTATATGAATGATATAAACAGTAGGGTAGAATGATACAATTATTGTTGAGAATAAATTAATTTACCTATAGGCAAATAGTTTTTTTAGTTTTGGATAGAGATGAGGGGGTTTAGAACATCTGTCTGTTTTTATTGCTGTCTGTGCTCCCATTAAGGAGATTAACACTCTCTATTCATCCTGTTTACCATTATCATTGAACTTTAAAGTAAAAGAAAATCCCGCATTTTGGATTGACATCAGAACACTAATACAGGGGATATTTTCCAATGGGGATGCTAGTTCTGGTAAACCCGGTGACACACCAAGATTCTCTTATTTTGGAGGGATTTTGTCTCACTCCCTGTTTTGGCTATGGGACAATAATGGGGAAAAATCCCCCCAATGTGACATAGATGGAAAAAAAAAACTGACAGGGGTCAACCCTTCGTTACTCTATTCAAAATAAAAAGTATAGTATATTTTTCTCCATGTATATCTTGGAAAATTATTACATATGAGAGCATCCTTCATGGTAAACAGTATGAAAAAAATAAACAGATTCCGAATTTCTCTAATAAGTGAATATGTTAACATCTGGGCAACCCAGAATCCAGATCCCCCTAAAATTGTGGCAAAATGTGGCCATTTGCATGTTTGGATGCCATTCATTCTTAACAGAAGCCCAAGTGCACAAAAAAAGGTCATTGTGTTGCACGACAAAACGTACTGTCTAAAAAGAAAGTGAGCTTCAAACAAGTGAAAGTAAGCTTCAAAAAAAGGGTGTAGAAGCTACTTTGGTGCATTTTTGGAGTGTAGGGCAAACCATTCAAATGAATGGTGTAGCTCCAAAACTGTGTCAAAAAATTGCAGAAAAAATGCAGGAAAAACACAACACTACCACGTCACTAGATGTGAATAGGGCCTAATGTTGCTCTAAAGGTTAAATACAGAAAAGGGGGTACCCCCAATGGTTTGGGGCTTTATATGCCACTAAGGCACTGAAAAAATTGGACAAAAAAGTATAAAAATATGAATTTTATTACATGAGAAAATCAATAACATTTACATCAACAATTTGTATATATCCAGCAGACAGCTGGATCTGCAAAGAATTAAAAAATGCATGCAATAACAGACCAGTTACTGTTCCGAACCCGGTCCTGTTCTCTCCACCTACGGTTCCTAGGAGTCTTCTGTACAGTATCTGGTCTGTCATTGCATGCATTTTTTAATTCTTTGCAGATCCAGCTGTCTGCTGGATATATACAAATTATTGATGTAAATGTTATTGATTTTCTCATGTAATAAAATTCATATTTTTATACTTGTTTGTCCAATTTTTTCAGTGCATTAGTGGCATATAAAGTCCCAAACCATTGGGGGTACCCCCTTTTCTGTATCCAATCATCGGGATGATGGCCACTTGCACTGGGTACTGAGTGACGGGATTCAATTATCTTTCTCTAAAGGTTAAAGGTTTCTTACCTTCAGTGTGCAGCTCCCTCCTCACCCCCCCCCCCTCCTCACCATATCTACCTAAGCCCGATCTCGATCCAACAATGTGGATGAGAGCTGAGTCTCTCCTGGATTTCTCCCCCCTCATTGGCTGAAATGAAGAAGCAGGAGCCATTGGCTCCCGCTGCTGTCAATCACGGCACATCTTATGGACATGGAGAGTGAGGTTCGGGAGCGAGCATGCACAAGTATCCCCATAGAAGGGGGGAGGAGTATAGAGTGTCAGTGGGGGACCCGAGAAGAGAAAGATCGGGGCTGCTCTGTGCAAAACCATTCCACAGAGCAGGTGTGTATGATATGTTTTTTTTTTTTTTTAAATGCCTTTACAAACAGTTTAAGCACATTTAGACACAGAAAACCTCACCATATTTTCTTCACCTTGCTTTTTGTCCATTTGAAAAATAGACATCCTACCTTACTGAAGGTAATTGCAGGGCATGGAGAGTGGAGGTAGGTTAGCAGGAACTCAAGTTGTTCCTGGGAACCTAGAGCACTTGTCTTGTAATTGTAGCAATCCTTCTTAGAAAATAATTTTAAAATCTATCTAAAGCCATTTTTTTTAACCACTTCCCGACCACCCGCCGCCTTTTTACTGTGGCAGGGTTGCTCTCCTGCACAAACCACCGTAGACCTACGTCGATCGCGCGCAGGAAGCTAGGGAGCGAGCGCACGCCGGCGCGCTCCAACCCCCACTCGGCAGTGGGGAAGCCAATGCATGGGTCAGGCAGCTCCCTTTGCTGCCTGACACCCGCGATCATTCCCCGCTGAGAGAGAAGGACAGGCAGCTGTTGTAAACACAGCTGACCATTCTTCTCCCTGAAATGATCATAGAGCCCATGTGATCCTTCTATATAGGATCACATGACTCTATGGTCATTACAGAAGCCACGCCCCCCCACAGTTAGAATCACTCCCCTAGGTTTACATTTAACCCCTTGATCACCCACAGGGTTAACCCCATTCCCTGTCAATGGCATTATTACAGTAACAGTGCATATTTTTAGCACTGATTACAGTAGTAATGTCACTGGTACCCCCAAAAGTGTAAAAAATTTAATTTAGGGGTCCGATCTGTCCGCCGCAATGCCGCAGTCCCACAGTCCCGCAAAAATTTGCAGATCGACGCCATTAGTAGGAAAAAAAAAATACAAATGACATAAATATTTCCCGTAGTTAGTAGATACAATAACTTTTGCGCAAACCAATCAATATTGACTTTTTTCAATTTTTTTTACTAAAAATATGTAGTAGAAAACAAATTGGCCTAAAATGTAAAAAAATTAAAAATTACTTTTTTTTTTTTTTTTTTTTTGGAGAATGTCATATAGCAGAATGTGAAAAATATTGTTTTTTTTTTTTTTTTCAAAATTGTCGCTCTTTTTTTGTTAATAGCACAAGAAATAAAAATCACACAGGTGATCAAATACCACCAAAGGAGAGCTCTATTTGTGGGGAAAAAAGGACGTAAAAGTACAGCGTTGCACGACAGCGCAATTGTCCTTTAAATTAACACAGTGCCGAATTACAAAATAGGGCTTGGACAGGAAGTAGGCAAATCCTAACGGTCTTAAAGTGGTAAAAGGACAAGGAGTTGGGTTAGAGCCAACGTCCAGTGTCTAGTGGTATCTGTTTCTCTGTTAAGAAGAAAGTCCTTTCTGTTAATCCTTGAGGCCATTGCCACCATTTTTGAGTTCTCACTAGAAAAGGTCTTCTAATTGGGAAACCTGTTCCCATGAGTATTTCCCTTGCTTTGAAGAGATTCCTGCACTTCCTGTTTTATCTATGAGACAGAGCATAAAGGAAAATCTTCCCAATGGAATACAGAAAGCAAAAAAAAAAAGGAAAACAAAAACTGACAAGAGTTTTAAAAAATCTCTACTGGGTTCATATATGTTTTGTCGCAGTTCCCGGCATTAAATGTCCCTTGTGTCCCTGTTCCCCGATTCAGGTGGGAATCATTTTTTGCCTGAATTCGCACCTGCACTGGACCTAAAGATGCACGGCACCCTTTGGAATGAGGACCACAGCAGCCCGGACCTGTGTGATCCGGCTTCATTGCGAGCCGGGCACACTCGCATGTCATGCAAATTGGATGCGGGAAAACCCAGATCCTATTCGCACATATGTGAACCCGGCCTAAAACATCAATGAAAACATTTTGACTTTAGATAAACTTTCCAAAACTTTAAAATAAGGATTGCTTTATCTTAACGACACCAGCAACTTTTCTTTTACTTGAGTTATCTGAGTTAAATGCACAGTGCTAACACTTGATCTCATGCTTTCTTTCCCATGCACAACCTTCTGTACCAGCTAAACAAGCCAAACATATAGCTAAGAAAAAAAACATAACTATCTGTTAGTAAAAAGTATGGAAATAATGTAATAGTATGTTACTGCTTTGTAAAATTAAGAACATTCAGAAGAATCCAAAAATAACCTTTAATAAACTCCAAAAATAACCTTTAATAAACTGCAGGATTACTGAATTTTCAAATACCCCAAAAAATGCTGAATATAAGCTGGCAACAACATCGCCCAGCACATACCTTCTCTCCACTCCAGAGAAACAAGCACCTTGGGCCAGTCCATGAGTTGCCTCCTGAGAAAAGTTCTATCATACATACTCCCTTAGATGTAATGCTAGATTGAAGTAAATGCACTTCCACCTAATTACTAAGCTTAGTGAATATTTACAGTACATTGCTTAGTGGACAGCCTTTACACCTAAGTAAATCAACTTCAGTAAGCCCACCTATTCTAAGCAAGCTGACTTGGTTTGAGATGACCACTTGTCCAACGTGGTTATTGCTCAGACGGATGTGGCTAGTTACAGACAAAATTGCACCTAAAGCTGGCCATGGATGGACCTTTTTTTTAACTGGATGGAGGATACAGTCAGCCAACCAGCTACAATCAAGGTGGATGGAGGAATTTTCCCCACTGGGCTATTGTATCCTGAACACGTGGACTCCTTTGCTGTCTGAATACATCAGTGCTGAAGATGATTAAATTAAAATTTTCTAACCTTTGTGTTTGAGAGAATCCAGTTGTTATGTCAAATTCACTCTGTCAGGACCAGCCATAAATGTGGCTAGTCCCTTCTGAGCCAAGTGATTTTTGATCCATCTATGTCCAGCTTAACTTTACTTTAGAATTCATTTACTTATCCCCAGTGCTTTAGGTGGCCCAAAAGAGGTGCCGGTACTCTATTATAACCAATAAATATTTTTGCCCCCCCACCCCACATCAGGGTCCCCACAGAGCTTCCCCCCCCGGCCTAGGCTGGGACTCCGGAGCAGGGGGACTCACTGGTGGTGACTGGTCTGGCTCTGGAGTGGGAAATATTCTTGGGGGGGGGGCAATTGAGGGCACAGATGTCCAAAATGAGCATACTGGTACGCTAAGGCGCACGGAGAGGTGGCGGTATGCTCAAGAGCCATATTTGGAAGTGGTGGTACTGAGTACCAGTGCATACCAGCCCACTTAAAGCACTGCTTATCCCAAATCTCCAGCATCCACCAAGTTGTGTTCTTGTGCTCACCAGTTTTAGGAGGCCAAACGAAAAAAAAAAAAAAAACTTTATGTGTATACCCAGCTTTAGAATGCAAAGCAGAGTGCACCTTATAAAATAAATCTGTGGCCCCCTTATTACCATATAATTAAAAACAGACACATGAAATATTCCTAGCTTTCAGAATATAATGGCACCTGTCTCTGCTGGAAAAATAAATGAACTTTAATATGCAGATTCAGCAGATATGAAAGTTTTTAGTCTTTGGTTTTAGTTGGTGTTATTTGCCCTCAAAACCAAGTTGTAGAACTCCATCAGCACAGGCAGACTAAATACCCAAGCCAGATCATACAAATCAAATATATATATATATATATATATATATATATATATATATATATATATATATATATATATATATATATATGAAAATACATTAGCAGATTATTACTTAACCAGACAGCCTATATGGGTAATACTCGGAAAATAACTACATAGCAATGAAAAACACGAGTAAAATAACAAATAGTGCAAAATAACAACAGTTTAGGGGTCCGAATCATTGTTACCATAAAGAACTTTCCAATTGGGTGATAAATTAGAATGTGCTAGAGTCCTAATACAAACAATATAAGGGAATTTCTAATGTCATGGAAACAAGCAAGACACTGTAGAGAATAATCAACTTTGCCGCCCAGCAAGGAGCTCAGAGACAGACTGAGAGACAAGATTACTATAAGACCACCATTTAATTCATAGAATCCACCATGCTGGTCAAAACTTGCACGGCACTGGTATAAGACGATTCCCTGATCACTTCCTACATGCTGGTGTGTTTTAAGCAAAAACTGTTACAAGAACAATGTAAAATGTAGATAATGTAAATATATCAAATATACATGTAAAATAAATGTAAAAAAAATGCTTCACAAACATTATTGCACATTTATGCCAAAATAGGAAACCTGATCTGCAACACACAAAAGTCTGATTCTGTTGGTAACTTGCCAATATAAGAAATACAATTTACTTCAGTTATGCATTCATTAAATCATAATTAAATGGATGAATTTAATTAGGTTTAAATGCATAGGAGTAGTTGAAGGGTCTAAGAACCCGAACCCGAAGTCCTGATATCAATCTCCTGTAATCTCAAGGACTGCATAACTCTGAGGAGAGCCAGCACTAGCTACAGCCAATCAGGCTCTGCTGCAGTGCACATGTGCTGAAAGTAGCAGAAAAGAAAGTAAGAGATTAATCAGTGTGCTGCTGCTCCTTCACTGTCCACTGGGGGTGTCTTCTTGACTAAACTGTACAGCTAGGATGCCTGGATCACAACGTTCTCTACAAAGATTTACAAATCATTTGCAGTGACCGCACGTCTATTTGGGGTGCAAGGGCGCCACCCCCCCATCCATGTGTCTGGCCCACTAATCTACATGTAGGGCGTCGGATGCATGGATTCCAATGGGTTTTTTTTTAAGCACCTGATTAGAGCCAGAGGCTCTAATAGGCTTCAAAAAAGGGTGGGCTTGGGGGGAAGAGCACTGAGCCTTGAGCCCACCCAGTTGTGTGACAATAGCAAATTAATATTCACTATTGCCACACTGATTCTCCTCCCGGCCAATCAGGAAGCGGGTCCTGAAACCTGTTTCCTGATTGGCCAAAAGGAGAAGGCATGGTATTGGCCAAGAAGGGGGGAGGAGATGGCCACCATAAAGGGACATGAAGGAGCCTGAGGGGGAAGCCGCCATCATTTTTCCGGAGGAACAAGGTAAGTAAACTGGTGGGCGGGGGGTGAGATGTGGTGATGCAGGCTGGAGTGATATGGGGGGGGGCAGGTCTGTCTAACGCCCCCCCGACTGATGGAGCACCAGCCGCCACTGATCATTTGTACAGGAAAATAGTTATCATATTTGTATTTGGAGTCTGCTGGACTCCAGGTTTAAATTAGTTTTCAGTTCAGCTAGCCATTGCAATGATCTTTCACTAGTAGAAGACGCCTGGGCAATAGCATAGGGTCTGAAGACCTATGAGCTCAGAAAATTTGTAGTTATCCTTCTGTCCTCCATCCAGCTAAAACAGTTCCTATATACAGAATATGATTCATTTTTTCACTTAGCTTTGTCGTTGGAATTGCCCTTTAGAAATAACCTAAATTAGGCTTGCATAAATTTGAACTTTACCTAATAAAAAAAGTGCCATTTTTTATTGCAGAATAGCCATACTCTATATAACCTGCCTGTTCACAGTCCTCTTAACAATGTATACATGCACAGTTCAGTGTACAATTTCAGAATCTGCTGGATGTCATGCATGGCCAGTCAAGATGGCGACAGATCCTGAACCTGGAAGAAGATTGCTTTAAGTTATTATACCTGTGTATTCTCAATTATGCAATGCTTATATTTGCCCCTTTATTTTGTATTGTATACTTAAATTAAGGGTGACTCTGGAACCAGAAGCAAGAGCTCATAGGCGGTCTGAAATCTTAATATACTGTAATTAGCCTGTCAGCTGGCTGCCAATAGGATGTTAAAGCAGAACTAAGTCAAAAATAAAAAACGAATAGCCCACTGAAAGAAAAAATAAATAAAAAGCAGCTTTTACTGTAATATTGATCTTCAATTTGGACAATCTGGAGTTTCACCTCCTATGATTTTCTCTACTCTTGCCACAAAATCCCCTCAATCTTCCAGGTTGCATGATGGCTAGCATTACTGAAACAACTCCCTCTGAGCTCAGGCTGTCATATACCTACCCGCATCCTGTGACTGGATAGTGAAAGAAAAGCAGCACAGTGATGAGCTCATCTCTGTCACTCTGCTTTCTCCCCCTATCAGCATGCTCCTTTGTCAGCACATACAATGATTGCCTACTTGTTATGCTTCTTTCTCTCCCACACATAGCCCTGCTGTACAGGAAATACAAGAGACTGATTTCAAGTCAAATTCAGGTATTGCCACAATTTGCATTTAAAGAAAATACATTTACTGATGTGTACAAAACTGCATTCATAGGTGTATTTGATATCGGAATAGAATATAGAGTTACCATATACTGTCTCTCAAGAAATGGACATTTTCTACTAATCCAACTATAAGGGATATTAGGAAGGAACTGAAATTCATTTATACTGAGAAAAGCTCCAACTTGAATTGTATCCCAACACCACTAAAAATTGCTTTATTTCCAGGTGGCAAGCTTTATCGATTCCACCCTCTCAGACTCAGAAGCATCATCCCTCTCCACCTCATTCTCTTACAATCAAGGCCTACTGCTCTTACGTCAGGATATTGCCAATGACTAGATTTAGTACCGCACTAGTTCCATCCTCAGCAATATCAAGCATCACCAGTTCTATATAGAAATAGACTATGCTTGTTGCAAATGCAGTTGCACTCCACAAGGGCTTCTGTTCTATAGCTCTGTAAATGAGGTGAAGCTTCACTTTGCAAAGAATACCCTTTTACATGCAAGGAACAAAATGTATTTTTGCTTGCACATGATTGGATGATTGAAGTCAGCAGAACTTCCCCTCATTTACTAAGCTCTGGAGCAAATACTCTTGCAGAGTGCAACTGCACTTGCAAAGTGCACACTGTTTTTTTTGCTTTCAGTAAACCATCCCCTAAGTGTGGTTGCTATCCAGTCATTTCCATTTATTATTATTCAGGCATTAAAAAGAAACGTGTTAAAACACTTGTGAATTAGATATAGCATTGGAACATATTTTATTTAGGAGGCATTTGCAAAGGTTTCATAATGCCTTCCTAAAAAGTAATTTTTTAAATTTCAATAAAAGCTGTTGCATGGTTAAGTGGCAGGTTGAAGTGTTAGTTTGACATTTACAAAGATATTTTTTTGCCGAGGGACAGGGAAATGGATGGTAATCTTCTGATGTAGGTTATTTTGACCACAGTAAAGGAATTCATTAGAAAGTGGTCGGGAAAAAAAAAAAAAATATCCCAGATAAATAATATTATATACTGTATAAGAGTTCTATATTTTTTTGTGAAATACTTTGGGGGTAATAGGAAACACTTCTAGAAAAATTTTATATTTTTTTCCTTAATAAAGAGACTGTATCACCCACATTCTCTGCACAAGGGCCTACCTAAAATAGGGCTGACCAAGGCCTAACACACTGGCCACACACATGGTCAGCATCCCATGCAGAACTCACATGTACGCGTATGGTAGGTCCTAAACAAATACTTCTGGTCAACATTAGCAACGACATTCTATGGCTGGGAACACACCTTGCCTGAGCACTGCATCTTCTCTGCGGTTACAGGATAGTGTAAAGATAGTTTACCGAACAACTGAGACCCATGGGACATAGATCCTCAGGTCACTTGCTGCGTTCTGCATAGAGAGGGTCTGTTCTTCATTGACAAGAGAGAAATGTCTTCTCCTGTCCACCACCTGCCCCAAACCAACCAGGTCTGTAATGGAATTGCTTCTCAGAGATCCTTTACCCCACTATGTGTTTTTTCATGAGATGCACCAGTCTAGCAGTTAGCCTAATAGGGTGCTGTGTCAACTTACATCTCCAACGGTAATTCTTCAAAGGAGCCACAGGCTCGGTACAACTCCATTTTATTAAAGCTGTAGTAAACTCTGTTACACCACTTGTACCTAAAAGTAAGCTAATAATGGTTACTTGGAGGTCTGTGAATATCTACCTAAACTTGCACAGATATTCAGAGTGCATGCAGCCGTTGACATCAGAACCCATGCTGTAAACATCTGCTCCCGTGCAAATGCGCATGAGTGACGTCACCACGCCCCCAGCCGCTCATGTAGCAAGAGGCCACAAACCCAAAAGGAAGACCAAGGGAAGATGTCAGCCTTGTCATCGCAGTGATGAAGGGCTTTGTTTTAAGATAAGTTTCCCATAAGGTGCTAGTATGCGATGCATACTAGCACATTATGACATTGCCTTGCAGGGAATTTTATTTTTTTCCAGCAGCTGCTGGTTTACTACGGCTTTAAAAGTGAGGTTGTCCATAGTAACAGTTTCAGTAAATTGTAATCTCTTCCATTAAATAACATAACAAGTCTTTTTGCATGGTAGTGTACCTCTCAGAACCTAGTATTTGGGATGTCAGTCATTGGGTAAGCATAAAAGTCTTTCATCCATCCATAGATCAGGCTCTATATTTCACATCAGCCAATTGAACATTTGCTAAGCTTCCCTTAATTATTATATAGGAACTCACCTCACTTCCTGGGAGAACTTTAAGAAGAATTCTCCCTTAAAAGGGCAATTAATTACCTCCTAGCTATATATTGATTTAGGGTTCTATGTGCACCTACAGTGAAGGTAGTTGTTTAATAGTCATGGCTATTTTATATATTAATGCATAAAAAATGCCTTATGGGAGCCTGAGTCTTATGGGAGCCTGAGTCTTATGGGAGCTTGATGGGAGCTTGATGGGAGCTTGATGGGAGCTTGATGTAGGGAGCACTGCAGTTGACTTGAAATGAAGCAATGAACAACTTTGCCAGATGTTCCTCTTGAGATCAAAAAAGAAGACTAAGCAAAGTGATCCTTCAGAATCTGATGTGTATACTACTCTATTTGCCGTTATGTTACAGAACAAGCATTAGCTTTGCAAAGTTTTTAAAAGGTTCAGTACATGAAAGTTCAGTAACTCAAGCAGATACCTATTCTTTTATTTCCATGTGAAGGCCCTACTGAAAAAGTTACTGCAATCATTAGGCCTAATAAAAAAGTATCTGTAGACTTTTTCCTATTTTATTTGCCAATACTGCACTAGGAGAATGGAAAGGAGATTCTGATTGCTTGTGGTGGTCAGTACTGATTACCTAAAATTGGTATTCCTTTAGACATTTATAAACAAGGACCATTTCTTCCTTTCTCTCTGTTGTTAATACAATATAGATTCATTTTCTAATAATACCATGCATCATAGCGTGTGAGAACAAAAGTGGCTGGATACTGGGCTTATTATGGGTCAGGCTTACCCTGGGTACAGTAAATGATTTATTAATATTTTCCCTATCATGTAAGCCCAGTAACACAAGTCTGGTTCATGCATAGTTAACTAGGTCTCTTCCAGCGTTCCCACGGGAGCACACAAGTCTTTACTGCCAGCTTACATGTATGCTGCTTAGTAGAAACAAATTGTCAGAGATGAAAGGTTTGCTGGAGATTACCCTGTAATTAAGAAAAGCACATACAAAACTGTTTTAGAAATGGGGTGGAAAACAAGTGAGCTTGAAAGGAATATTGAGGCAAATGTCTGGCTATATGAATGCCGTGTGTGGCACTCGAGTTAATCATGCAGTGAAAGAGATGATATAAAAGGACTTCATTGATTTATTTATTGAATCGTTCTTCTCTGGAAGCCTCTTGGACTGATTATCGCACCAAGAATAACAGCTTTGCATATAAACAATTTAGGGATGCAGATTAAATGTAGTTATGAATGTTATATTCCCAGAGGACACAGAAAATGTGACAGAAGATACCTCATATGCTGTATACAATATTAACCATGACTAATCAGGATTGTTTTAACTGTGCAAGCTTTCTTATAAAAGATTTATATGTGCCCCATATTTCTTTTTACTTGCTTTCATTGAAAGTACCATAATTTGCAGAGCTACTGGTTGGAGATGGGTGCTTCTTGCAATATGACAGTCACAGTACCACACATGAGGAAATCATGCTGGCTTTCAGATCCTGAAATTATAAAATAATATGAAATAACAGAGTTCCTCAATAGCTGACATTCCTAGACATGCGCATGAGGAAAAAAAATGTTTTGTTTAGATTAGTTAATCTAGTTATTTAGTTTGGTTAAGTTTGGTTGATTCGTTCAATTCGTAGTCTGGATTTGCATTCAGAATCCGTTCTATGTATTTTTCGAATTTTCTTCAAATTTACAGGTTTTTTTTCTTGATTCGAAACATTTGAATCGATACATTTAGAATCGGTCAAATCTAAAATTGTATATATTTTTTTTTTTATTCGAATGTGGCAGCCGAGTGACCAAACATCTGATTAAAGCAGTGTTCTAATTAATAAAAGTAGTATCCTACTTTCAACATTTCACTATGTACAATATTGCGCAGAAGTTTTAGCCAGCTAAAAAAAAAAATAATATCAAGTACAAATGCTGCTAAATATTTATATTTTACTGACTATTTTTTTTATCAATCTTACACTTGCAAAGTGAATGAACAAAAGAAAAATCCTTATCAAATGAGTACAATGACTCTTTAAATCACATGTAGCACCCTCCTAGGTAGGTGCTAGCAAAAAGTATCAATTTGCCCCTTGCCTTGCTTATCAGGGGAGCCTGATCTGTTAGTTTGCTCGTCACGTGTCTCCAGGTGTGATTCACTGGGTCTGAGGGAGTGTCCCCACTGTATCCAATAAGGGAGCTTGTTGGACAGTGGAGGAAACCTAGCCAGTGACACATCATGTTTTATGGCAGTCCCAGCGGGAGGGCATTCCTGCAATGCATCCTGGGATTGGCCATAAGTACGGAGGGAACATGTGACAGGGCGTCTTTGGTGGGAAACAGAGTCCCAGGAGGAGGTAGATGGCTGGTCTCTCCTCCTGCAAGGTTTGAGGAAGGTGGTCTTAGGCGGTCGGCCTAGTGAACCAGGTGTGGAGCTGAGCTGCAGAGGATCCAGAGTGCTGACGGTGGAGCTGCTTGCAGAGTCTCTTGGGAAAAACAGTGTCCATGAGTACTGAGGGACCTGCCAAGGGTCTGACCCAGGAAGGGGTACCACTCCAGAGAAGTCAGGGGATCAAGGAGCTAGCTCACACAGGAAGTGTAACAGTAAAGGGGGTGTGGTGTAGTTGACCATGAAGAATAGGAACAAAGGGGGTGCCAGGAAGGGCCCTGAAGATTGTTCTGCAGTATAGTACAGTTTACTGCAGACAGTTCATTTCTTACTATTTCACTGCTACTGACAAGGTGAAGCAGTGGCCCAGCTGCACTCAGCATTATTCAGTCATCGCAGCTAATTGTGCATAGTTATATAAGTTGGAGTATCCCACTCATTCCCTTCTCCCATCCAAGTTCTCAATAAAAACACAAAAACCAAAGCTCCTAGACTGTTTCCTGACTGAGTCAAAATCACTTGGAAAATGTTGAACTGTTGTGCTGTTACTAATGGTAACCCAGGGGAACCCGTAATCAGCAGCTCCCAAGGGAGTAGTGCTACACACCTTTGGATTAACAAAAACAGCATTATTTCAAAATGGTACACTAATGACACACACAGTCTTTTATTTTAGCAATATGTTTACAATTCAAATTAAATTGGAATTTGATGTAAAATTCGAGTTGAGTTTCAATTCCAATTTCTGAAGTTGTGACAAATTTTGTTTGGTTATTCTGGAAATTCATTAAAATTAGTTTGTATTGTAATTCGAGCATTCGTATATATCTGAATCTCTAAGTAACCAAAAATTTGTCTGAATATTTATTTGGAATGATGCAAACCGCACATGTCTAGACATTCCTGTTAACTACTGTGTGGGGCGCTGTTACATGTTTTTATTGTATACTGCTGTGTACACTCAGGAACTAGGAGACAGTATGTTTTTTTTTTATAATAAATGTTATTAAAGTTTACATAATACAAAAACTAGCATGTCAATACACCTCCAAAGAAGGGGGGTCACAGCCATATATACAAAAGAAGGAAGATTGGTACATAATTACTGTACATATAACAATTCATGCAAAACACATTAAAATAAAGAGGTAAACAAACATTTCTGATATCAGGGAGATGTTGATGGGTTAACTCAGGTTCCCAGCCTCAGAAAGGGTGCATAAATGCAAGCTGCAAGTGAAGCCTTTCCAGACCCTGGGATATAGCTATTATCCTGGAAACCAAAACTTATATTTTAAAAGATACAGAAATAAAACAGAACCAAGGAAAAGAACCAATACCAGTCATATTTAGAATACAGTATATGCCTAGTACCACTATTGGGTTGATTTACAATTTACTAAAGGTAAATAGACTGTCCACTTTGCAAGTGCAGTTGCACTCATTTTCCTTAGTAAATGTAGTGTGGTAAAGCTTCCCTCTGTAAAGAAAGGAAAATAAGGGAAAAAAAAAAGATTTTGATTGCACTTAACCACTTGCCGACTGCCTAACGCCGATCTACGTCGGCAGTCAGCCCCTCACAGGCAAAGTGACGTAGGGCTACGTCACTAGCTTGTGAGGGTCTAGGGAGCGAGCGCGCGCCCCCGGAGGCGCGCTCCCGCGTGGTCACGGACCCCCCCGCGCGTGTGACCGGCGGACCCGATGTCCGCCGGTCACTCGGCGATCGGCGGGGGAGAGGGAGAATGTCAGGCAGCCTGTGTAAACAAGCCACCTGTCATTCTCCTTGCTGTTAGGATACTGATCACTCGGATCTAGTATGTAGATCCATTGATCAGTGTCCATACAGCTCAAGCCCCAGCCAATCACAGTAGAAAGCACGCCCCTAGGGATACACACAGCCCCTCCCTCCCAAATAAAGTTAACCCCTTCACTACCAGTGTATTTTTACAGTAACAGTGCATATATATAGCACTGATTACTGTAGAAATGTCACTGGTAACCCCAAAAGTGTCAAAAATGTCAGTCAAGGGTCCGATCTGTCCGCCCCAATGTCGCAGTACCGCAAAAACAAATCGCAGATCGCCGCCATTACACGTTAAAAAAAAAACAACAAAAATGACAGAAATCTTTCCCTTTGTTAGTAAACGCGATAACTTTTGCGCAAACCAATCAAAATACGCTTTTTGCGTTTTTTTTTACCAAACATAGGTAGCATAAAACAAATTGGCCGAAAAAGTAAAAAAATTTTGATTTTTAAATTTTTTTTTGGGGAATTTCATATAAAAAAAATGTGAAAAATATTGCTATTTTTGCAAAATTGACGCTCTTTTTTTGTTTATAGCGCGTGATCAAAAAATCGCACAGGTGATCAAATACCACCAAAAGAAAGCTCTGTTTGTGGGAAAAAAAGGACGCCAAATTCGTTTAGATACAGCGTCGCACGACCGCGCAATTGTCCGTTAAATTCACGCAGTGCCGAATCGCAAAATACCCCCTGGTCGGAATGGGGGTAAAATCTTCCGGGGCTTAAGTGGTTAATTGGATAATGGAAATCAGCAGAGCTTTACCATATTTACTAAGCTCTGGGGAAAATTAGTACAACTGCACTTGCATATAATATCTTTATAAATAATATAGGGTCTGGGATTAAAAGTGCCATTTCAGTCTTTGCAGATGACACCAAGCCATGCAGTGGAATAACTTCCTTACAGGATGTCTTTAACTTACAAGCAAACCTGCACTGTTTTATTGGGCAACTATGTGGCAGATGAGGTTTAATGTTAATAAATGTAGAGCTATGAACTTGGGGGGCTAAGAATATGCATGCATAATACATACTAGGAGGAGTACAACTGGGGGAATCAATGGTGGAGAAGGATCTGGGTGTTCTAGTAGAACCTAATAATGGCATGCAATGCCAAGCTGCAGTTTTCAAAGCAAACACAATTATTTCTTGTATTAAGAAAGGTAGAGACTCCAGAGAGAGAGATATCATTTTACCCCTGTAAAAATCATTATTTTTCCCTGCTGAAGCAAATTGGATCATGCTATGCTGGGTTATTTGCCTTCCTCTAGATCAATTCTGGGTAAAGTATTGTATAATTTTCTTGTTGGCTTTATTTGTTCCCTTTTTATTGGCTGAACTAGATGGACTTGTGTTTTTGTTTGTTTTTTTTTTTCTTCAACCAGACTAACTATGTAACTATATAAATATAGTATTTACTGTATGTATTAATATATGGAAGTAAGAAGAGAGGTGCTTTTGTAAGTACAAATGGCATTTCTTTGATTTGAAAAAAATCCTATAGAGTTATAAAGATAGATTTTGGCAGATTTTTCTCTGTCACTGGGATTTGCCAATAACCATTCACCGAGTCTAGGGTTGCAAAGAAGTATGCCTTCCCTGAAACTGCAACTTTATATTCTAAGTAGGAGACAGACATCTTGTGTTGTCATTCATACTTCTGTAATCAAAAAAATTAAAACTGCCATGTTTCTTTGCCACTATAACACTAACATTTGCCTCAGCAAGCTGGTTCACATAGCAGCGACCCGACTTGCCGGGGTGACCTCGGAGAGACCTGCACGGACTTCATATCATTGAAGTCAATGCAGGTCGCTCCAGGTTGCCCCAAAGAAGCTCAGGACCCTTTTTCTAAGTCGGAGCGACTTGTGTCGCTCCTATTAGAACAGGTCCTGTGCTAATCTATGGGCAGGTGACCCACGGCGACTTGTCAGGCGACCAGGTCGCCTGACAAGTCGCCCCAGTGTGAACCGGCTCTTAATTCTGCAGACAATATCAGAGCTAGACATACTGTATAAACAAAGTGCTTTTTCCTCTAATGTTAAAAAAATGTAAGTTCCAAAAGTCACATGAAATTCAATGTTCCACTGGGTTTATAAGATATTATTTTACTTTGACCTTTTTGCTCTCTACCATATTTGCAGCTCTGGCCAACCCAGCACTTCCAGAGTAGTCTTTGGTTCTATAAGCACATTGAACCCTTGGAGATTTCTCGATGGTCCTACCTCTAGGACTAACACATTTCATACCTAGCAAGCAAAGTTATACCACGTTGATGTAGGATTTGGTTATGACTTCCATATTGCAAATTCAATATACACCTTCTTTCATGGTGCTGCACACCCACATTAGATCAGGTGAATTTTCTTTTTTTTTATCTTTAGAACATTGTTTCCAGTATCTTCTCTCATACTTGAGGAAACATTGGCCGACCAACATTTTAGGAATGATTTTGCTAATAATAATGGTCACACCATTTTGAAGCTTAACTTCACTCTCAATCATCATTGATTATTTTGAATCCTTATGCTGCTACCATTAGTACATAGACAGACAAGTATATCATATTTACTTGTTTTAAACTTTTTTTTACATTTTTCACTTACTTCTTGGTTTCCACTCCTAGGCAAATGATGTCATGCATCCCAAGAGTCTTCAGGAGGGCTGGAAGGCTATTCTAAGCTAAGAAGACACTCTTGCCTGCATTTATGAGCTAAGGGCTGATGGATTATAGTGAGTGCAGAAAATGCTACATAAATCATCTGTCTATACATGGCCAGAAATGCTAGGGTGCTGTTTTTCAAAGTGATTTCTCAGCAAAATAAAGCATGAGCCATGGAGGGATAGGTGAGTTTACTATGAATATTACAAATAAATGAAATAGAAAGTTAGTCTTTTGGTGCTTAGATGCAGCATAGTTCTTCTTTAAGCTAGGCTTTTATTGATAATAATACCTTTATGTCCTAGCTCTATTCCTTATAGTTTAACACTCATCCATATTACTCCACTTACAGGGATGGGTAAATTGTTAGTGGTCACCAGCTTGAACCATGGAGCAGTGCAAAGTAGCTATAAAGACTGCAAGTTGAGTGGTATTTAACAAAAGAACAGTATTTAAAGTTTTTAGCTGCTAGCAGGAAGACCTTTTATCTGACATGTCTGAGCAGAAAAAAAACATTTAACTAGCTGATTTACTGGTGCAGAAAACCTTGTTTAACCACTACAGATGATTCCAAGAAGGCACCACAAACTATTGGTACATGGACATAATGAAGTCCAACAAACATACATACACAGCTTAGGCCAAAATGGGAAAGTACAACATATCTGTTGCAGGTGCTCGTCTCGGTTCACCACCGCAAACCATATATATACCAGAGAAAGAAAAGGCCACACTCCACAGCTGAGATAGGATTATGAAGTTCCTTTATTCATCGTCAGTCCAGACAAACAGGGGACAGGTAGACAGGTTAACGTTTCACGCTACACACCATCCTTGTTCACATCCCACATCTGTGAACAAGCATGGTGCGTCGTGTGAAACGTTAACCTGTCTACCTGTCCCCTGTTTGTCTGGACTGACGATGAATAAAGGAACTTCATAATCCTATCTCAGCTATAGAGTGCAGCCATATCTTTCTCTGGTATCTGTATGGACATACTGTACATAGTTTAGTTTAATAAGTGCTTTCTCCTTAAACTCATGCATAGGAAGTTGAAAGCTAATATTTTTCAGCTGACTTTTTACATAGATGGAATGTGTGACAGTAACATTGCATTAAAATACTTTTTATCCCTTGCTGTAGGGTTGGTGAAATATTTTGTCTTCCTTCCTTCCTTCAATACAATTTTACTTTTGTATAATCATCTATGTCAAATACTCCCCTAGCAACACCCAAAGTTTTATACTCACTCCTGATTCAGATTTGCTAGTAAATGTTTACTGTAAGTCTTTGTATATTAAGTCTTTGTATCTATGCATATAGGAGCAGAGTAGCAGAATGTCATGCCTTTGCACATCTGTGGGAGCAGCGCCATCACTGAATAACTGACAAAACATGATGCTGGCTGCAGAAGAAGCACCTGAGAAGATGGCAGCTGTCATCTGTAAAAGAAGAAAAAGTGGGCAAATGCTCCTATGGCCTCACTCACCGTCATTTCCACTGTAATGACCCTTTATAGGGGTTGTTCACTTTGTAGTAAAAGTAGAACCTTACTTCACACTTGTCAAGGTTTTCCACACCCACAACACAAAAGTTCCCTTGTAATAAGCCATGAGGCTCTTGCTCAGATGTTAATTTCTTCAGATACGTATATAATTTCAATTTCAAAAACATAGATCAATAATTTAGTACAAAATACAAAGGTAATGTAAAAACCCCTAGCCATTTCAGTTTTCAGCTGTGTTATCAATGAACAATGATTTATGATTGGTTCTTTGATATCTGTATTTTCCAGAGTCTTTCAGTTATTTGGTTCTTTGCAACAACTTTCCAAAAATAACCTAGTGGAGTTTTATTAAATTTAAATGGAAAACCTGTGATAACAAAATATAACAGGCAGTAGAAGAAAGCCCCTCCTTTTTTAGGACATTTTCACTTCCACAGTGTTTTAAGCTTTTCAAGGATATTACAAAGTTGCTACTTTTTACATCTGTTTGAGGTGACTATGACAGAAATAGAAAGCAAGTCTAGAAGAAAAGTCTACAACAGCAATAGAATATATCAAGCATTACAAACACAAGACAAACAACAATACAATTCTCACTCATTCAGAATACAATTAAAAGTAAAAGTAAAACATGCCACTTTGACTAAACTCTGATTACTTTTTAACTCCAATACAATTTACCAATTATTATCGTTTCATGACTGACAGAGCAGGTTAGTTTAATGAGGAAATTTCATTTCATGGTGTTCCTTACCTGCCATCTTCATTTTACTACATTCTTGAGTAAGCATGATTCATTTGAAAATGCATCACATTAGAAATACATTTATTTAACCTTAGCGAGTCAATATTGTGTCTACTCCAAAACAGATATTATATAAAGTGTTCATTCAATTAAGTGTTGCTATTATTAACAAAGATAATACTATGGAGGGGATTTCATGGACACCATTAAACCAATATTTTATTAAATTACAAACAGTTTATTATACAATTATGTTAAAACCAGAAGTGTTTGTTAAAATTCATACATGTGTGTCCATATACCTAGTGTCTATTTACAAAAGAAGAGAATAATCTCCAACATTTAGAGAATCAAGAACTTCAATGCATTTCAAATTTCAAAGCCTTCTTCGTGGGGTTTGTATAGTAACAGATAGACTTTTTTTTTCAAATCTATCCATCTTAAACCATCCTTGATTCTCTGATTGGTGGAAATGTTCTCCTCTTTTGTACATGTACATATTATGTATATGGAAACACATGTTGTATGAATTTTAACAAACACATTTGGTTTTAAAACAAATGTATAATACATTTTTTGTATTTTTTTATAATATTGGTTTCATGGTGCCTAAACAATTCCCTTCATAGTACTGTCTTTGTTATTCTGTTTATGGAGGTGGCACCATCAACTGGGCATCTAAGACATATCTGATATAACTTGTAAACTGTTGCTATTATTTTCAGCTAATTTAGCTTTTAAAACAGTGGGAGACCTGCTTGGGTAAATCTTTTCTAAATCCAGTTTTTGCAGGAACTTATTTTTTAATTTTCTGTGATTGGTTATATAAGCTACCTGTCAGCAGAGACATCCAATGAAATACGTATATAAAAAGGACAGCCAGATTTCACAGCAGTTGCCAATAGACGACTTTCTGCCTGTTTAAAGAAACTTCAAATGTGCTTAAGAAATTAAAAGATGAACACAAAATGGCATTAAGCCTAATGGACTTTTTTATGACGTCCATGTTAAATATGTAGTTGCAAAGAAGCTTACAACAAGTTCTGTGATTGTCTCTTAAGTATTATGATGCAGTTAAGCCTCGTACACACTTATCGAAAATTGGCAGGGAATTTTCGTCCAATGACCGAGCTGCCGATTTTCGGCTTGTTAGTATGATGCTTACGACAACCGACTCCGAATTTTCGGCCAAAAATCTGGTGTGCAGACTATAAAATTTTTGTCTGCCGTCAAAACACGGCCGATTTTCGTGCAGTCAGTACAGATTTCGACAGATTTCGACAGGGAAAAATCTAATGAGCAAGTCTGGGCATGCTCAGTGAAGAAAGAACACAAAGAAAGCTAACCAGCACATGACATCACTTCTGAAGTAGATTTTTGTTGGGCGAGAAAATTAGTGTGCAGTCTAGGCACATTACAACCAAAAAACACAACTCTGGACAAAAGACGGACGTACGGGGGTTCAGACAGCCTAAACTGCATTGGGAAAACTTTCTCCAGTTACTAAGACTCCAAGCTACTTTTCAGTGATCAAGCAACTGTTGATTGGAGATGGTCCAAAGAGGAGGACCTCCACTGTTTAGTTCCTAACAAAAGGGGTTTCACTGTTTTCAACAGGTACAGATTTATAGATGCACTTGACTTTTGATTTCCTTCTTTTTCCAAATAAACAGATAGCCTTAGTATTGGCTAAAAAACAAGGGTAAATGTATACTTCACCATAAAAACATTTATTGTACCAGTTAAAGTGTATGTAAACCCTATCAGTGAGCTTCCCTCGTTTGGTCCCTTTTGGCCTGTTAAAGCATTTTTTTTTTTTATATCTGTTTGATAAGCACAGTGCAAAGCAATGTGCGCAATATTTTTGTGAGCACAGCTATCCTTCAACAACATGCCGCCCTGCATTTAAGCCTCTGATGTATGATGAACACTGCCCTACTCCTATGAAAGGGTAATTTGTCTTTCACGCAACAAATGTACAGGAGGTCATGATGTGAGTTTAGTATAAAGTACATCTCAGAGTGTCATTCTTGTAAAGACCCACCTTATCGTGCTTTTGTGTTTCATGTTTTGTGTATACTGTATAATGCTTTATTCTGTCACCATTTTGTGATTCTGTCACCAGCACGTCTTTACACAATAACAATGACCAGTTGAATTAAGCATTGCAGAGTCCAACAAATGTTTACTGAAAAGAGCCGGGGCAGTAAACAGAAGGTTATTTTATTATTTTTTGATCATTTGTGCTTTCAAAAAGATTTGCTTTCTATAGCCTTCAAATATCATGTCAGTGTTTACAATCTTTGATGTAGAAGTCCTTTGTAGTTCAAAACAGTATTTGTTTCGGCAGTGCTCTAGGTAGTAGCTTTCTCAAAGGTAAATTTTATAAGAAAATAGCTATAGGGATATTATGGGGCAAAAACATGGTGTAACCTTGTTTGACCATCCTTAAATAAGTTTAAAACAGGTTAGCTTTTTCTGAAGATACTTTAAAGTTAGTCTTTTGCAGTAGGTCATATGTATGGAGTATTACTGTGTAGACATGCCACAGAATGAACCCTATGTGCTATGTATTTCCCATCCGGAGATGATGCTTGGGTTTACCGCTGCTGTGTTAAACCGTAATGCACTGCATGACCTTTAAATTATGATCAGTAGGCTTAGAAGGACCAGTAAGGTGGCTTTTGGATAAGCGAGTTCCCTCAATATCGGTAGCTATATTGTTTGTATTGAATGACCAATTGTATAGGGAAAGATTAGGGCCAGTTAAAAAACTATACTTTAATTCTGATTGCTAACTCTTTGGGCAATCAGCCCTTTGCTGTTTTATAATAATAGTATTATCAGTGTCTCTTTTGTCTTTAGTTTTATGTTGTGGTTGATTTGAGGTCAGCTGTTATTTTAGCTTCTGTTTTGACCAAACATTTTTTTCTGCTGCAAGACTTACCAATAAAAAATGGATTTTGAGGGGTTTAAATCTTTTATAATTGTTTTTAAATGTTGGCAGGGCCTTCTGTTAAGTTTGGGGTGCTTGAAGCTCATCATTTAATTATTACTGACAAACTGTTCTTGAAGCTGCCTGGTGCTCTAAACATACCCCTTCATTGTTTAAAAGAAAAAAGAAGAGCTCATTGACACTGGTGTCAGTTCTTGCAACTCTGAAAAGCAGTCTGTGGTGAATCCATTTTCAGAGGTCAGGTAACAGGTGGTTCAGAGGTCATATGTTGCCTCCTCACTTCTTGTTTTAACCCTGAAATGCCCAAACCACCACAGCTCAACCTTTTGAATTATTGTAGTCTTGTAATTTACCTGTAAAAGCTTTTCTTGTGTACACATCCAAATGCCCTGACATTGATGCTGGGTGCTAGTATCTTGGATGTGACGTCAGCAGCTCCAGCAGATTCAGAGCTGTAACTCAATTGACACTCTATAATATTCCCCTATTATTATGTAGGAAGATGAGGATCACAGGAGTTGCCAAACAGACAGCGATCAGACCTTCCCAAAAGAATAGAGGGCTATTAAGTGCAAGGAGGGAAATGGCTGTGCTAGGGAATTGACTCTCCTGAGTCAATTCAGAGGCAAATAGCAAGTCCATAAAAAATGTTTATGGAAAGGAAAAATGCTCTAAGCAACTAAGCATTTTAAATGCTTGACTTTTTTGTGTTTTAACCTGCAATTTTTCAGGTTAATGACACGGACTCTTTATTGGGAGACTGGGCCCTGCAGATGAAGACATTTGTCAGCAATTCTGTCTCTTTTACTGTTACTAATGAAAAATTGTAAACACAACCACAGCCTTTGAAAAACACATGACCATTAATGCAGAGTGTGGATGTTTAAGCTTAGCCAAGACCTCAAATGTGTTGTGCTTTACAACTTTGCAAAGTTGGCAATCCTAAATATGCACAGCGAATCAAGCAAAACACCAAGATACCTCATCAAAACATCTGCTTTGAGGAGCTGACCAGTGGTGAATGGAGAATGTGGGAGATGCAAGACAGTAAACTGAGGTCTCCCAGGCACAGTACAATTAACAACTTAAAAGACTGACGGGAGGCCTGTACCTGTTCGATCCCATTGTAATCTGTACAAAAGTGTTTTAAAGAAAGCTAGAAACATTTCTAGCCAGTCAATATGTGTATAATGTTGCCCGCTCAGTTTCACGTGGCTGTCACATGCAGCCAAGTTGCAACTCAAGAAAATATAGTTTGCAAAGTGTCACAAGTTGTTCAGTCCAAACCAATACTGTTGCGTACACAGATGATGGACTGAGGCCTAGCTTCCATCCTCCTGGCCTCTTACGCAGTTATCCCCCTCTTTCCTGGAGTACTTACACCTTACACCTGGTACACCAATAGGTTTTCAGGATCCACATTGCAAGGCTTGCACCATTAACACACCTCTCACCTCACTCCCCAGGACTTGGCTATTGAAACCCCTTGACTCATTTAGCTATCACACAAAAGCTTTCAGATTCAGTCAAACATCTTTATTTACATAACTCAGTAAATACAACATAATTCAAATACTGGCAAATATCTCCAAATATTGGTTTGAGGTAAGAAGTGCATAAGGGATGCATAGGATCAGGTAATTGGTGGCTTCATGCTAGCTCAATTCAATCCTTATATGTGTTCCTTACACAGCGTTGACTACTGATGGGAAGGACAAGGTGAAACACCAGTCTCTGTAGTAATGCAGACTTCTGTCCAAGTCTATCTCATTGCCAGTGCTTTACTCAATCCCCCTTTTTATGTTGTAAATATGGTGGAGATAGAGTAGAAGATCCTCCACCAGCCTCTCCCCCGAAAGCAGCTCTTTCTCCCTCTCTGTCTCCCAGCAAAAGGCCCTGAGCTCAAACTCCACCCACCTTATAAAGGGATACCCACAAAGCACTCCACCAGTTGGAAGAGCAAATCTGGCGGTGACCTCTACCTACCTCTACCTGCCTACACAATTCAGAAATTTCTTGTTCAAACTGCATCACCTGAAAGGTAAAATCAATGTGGCATATCAAATTTAGGGATCAACTGAAATGCAGCTTTTGAAGTGGGGAGAAACCGTTTAACAACTTTGGACAACTGAATGATACTCCAATATCTTCATAAACAAGTTTAACACTTAAATACTGCAAGACCCTTATGGAATCATATTTAGGACATGTGGCTGTTGTTTTTAGGTCAAACAATACTGATTAGAGTTTTCTGTGCTTCTGGGCACTGAGTATATGTGTAACAGGTGGACTAATCAGCGGCTAATACATTTACCTTCTATCTAAAGTTAACTTGTTTAGTTATTTTACTTGCCGGGAGGTTTTTTTTAAACCCCCCAACTGCTCTACATTAAACCTCTAAAAATGCATTATCATGGTGGTTCTAGGTGTGACTGGCACTGGGGTCCTGTGAAACTGCAAAGAAGAGAGAAGGAGAAAGTTGGAGAGGCAGATAAAGATTGGAAGGCAGAGGGCAAATCTTGAGTCACTTTCGCTAGCTTACTCTCTATAGCACAGAAGAAGTTTAGTACAAGACACTAAATCTTCAACTATAAGATTTACCTTCTATGCTATACATTTTCATTCCTTGTTTCTTATCAATTACGTGAGAGACTGCACATCTAATGTAGAGTAAAGAAGACATATTATATCATTCTATAAAAGCTTAAAATCCAGACCTGCTCCCTTAGCAAATTACAACATCAGCATGTGGTCCCATCTTGATTACTGATATTATAGTAAATGAAACTATAGAGAACAGAGAAATGTTTAATATTGTGTATTTTTCCCCTATGAATTAGAATATTCATTCGCGTATAATCTTTAGTAAGTAAAAGCTAAATTGTAATATTTTACAACAAAATTAGTACTTCTCAGCTAGTACAGGATTAACCTTCAGCCATAGACAGATGGCAGAGCTCTTGGAGGTACAGTATAAATGTGTCCCATTACAACACAGAGGCCACTAAAGTGGCAATCACAACAGTTCATGACTAAAAACACTTAGAAGAAACATTTATACGTTTTTTTCGCTTATTTCGGATGTATTTTTACACATAACTGCCAGCACATCTTGCAGTAAAATGTCAGTTAAAAACAAGATGAAATAATAAAATTTTTAAAAAATAAGGGGGAGGGAGAGAAGAGAAAGAGGTGGTGGGGAGAGGAGGGAGGAGAAAAGGAGATGAGAAAAAAAGAGAAAATGGGAGAGGAAACAATGGAAAGAAAGTGATGGAGGTGATGAGGAGTAGAAAGTAAGCCAGACCAATAAAACAGGAGGTTAGGGGTTAGCAGGTAGAGGACCGCAAGTCATGTACTGAAAAATAGAATGGAGTAAGCCAGGATGAAAGGATCATATCTCAGGCAGGTTCCCTGGATCTCAAGCTCTGGGCAGAATGGGAGGAGTTTCCTTGCTTCGACTGCTTATGGAATTTCCCCTTCTCAGACGGGTGCTTGGTAGGAGTCGAATGAGGTGACGTAGGCTGTGAGAAATCGGAGACCCCTGAAATTCCCTGTACCAATCCGGAAAGTCCAGGCACGGAAGGTGAAGTGCCTCACAAAGGTGTGGGAGGTCAGCTGGGGTTTTTAAAAGTAGGTGGTTGCCGTCATGTGTAACAGATAGAGCGAAAGGGAATTTCTACCTGTATGGGATGTTGTTTTCCCTCAGTTTCTCCAGCAGAGGGCGCTGAGCTCTGCGATTATTCAGTGTGATTGGAGAAAGATCCTGATACAGGGTAATTGTGCTGTCATTAAAGGTAATCAGCTCATTTTGTCTTGCATGAAATAAAATGTCTTCCTTAAGCTTATAGCCAGTAAGGCAGCAGATGATGTCCCGTGGAGGGGCCGGTTCAGCTTGCTGGGGTCTGATGGCTCTGTGGTCCCGGTCAAATTCAATAACAGTGCCCGCAGGGAGCTCCAAGAGATTATTAAAAATGGAGGTTAGTGCTGGAACAATTTTCTCAGAATCAACAGCCTCAGGGACTCCACGTACCCTAATGTTATGTCTGCGCCCTCTGTTGTCCAAATCCTCTAAGTGGCGGTTAATGGCGATAAGCTGTGAGGTGTGCGACTCAGAGACTCAGACAGTTTCCAACTGTAAGATAACTTTGTCTCTCCTGTGGCCTGCTTGCTCATTAGTGAGGACTCTCTCATTAAGGGCCAAAAGATCCGCTTTAATCTCAGGGGTGGTAGAAGAGAACGTGTTTTTAATATCAGCCACGAACACAGACATGTCTGTGTATGAGAGCGGGTGATTAGGGGAGATATGCTGTCTCACCATGTCCTCGGAGGCCGATAAGGAATCCTCACTGTCTCCTCTGTCAGTCGGCGTCATCTTGGCCATGCAGCTCTCCTGAGTGAGACGATTCTGGGCCAGGAAGATGTCAGGGATGCTGTGTACTATTGGAGCAGACGATGAGCGAGGGGTCCGGGTCCCTGAAGTTTGCCCACCGTTTGTGCCCATGTTCGGGGGTAAGGTATGCTGGTGTCTGTGCTGGAAGGCCACGTGAGGACAGAGCTCTCTCCCATTGCTGCCATCCGCGCCGCGTGTGAAGCCACGTCCCCATGAGGAGTGGAAAGTAGAGGAAAGAGAGAACAGAAAAGACGGGAGAAGAAGGGAGAGGAGAGAATAGGAAGGGGGAGTTTGAGATGGAGAGGGAGGGGGAAAAGGAGGGAAGAAGGAGAGTAAGAGAGAGAAAAGGAGGGAAGGAAAAGGAAATAGATAATAAAAAAGTAGGGCGATGTAGAGCGGGAGGTGAAGATGAGAGAATAAGAAATGGACAAAGGAAAAGAAGAGAAGGAGGCAAGGGGAGAGAAAGATCTAAAAGGTAATGTACATAAAGGGCTATAAAAAACAGAACTAGGACCAAGAGTCATTGCCACTCATACACACATATGGGAGTTATGTTAGCTGTTTATTTCGTGTTTAGTGAAGAAAATATAAGAGCAAAACAGGATTCACTTACTTCTGAATTAACACAGTTATCTAGGTGCAAACACAATATGAAAACAGCAGCAGGGAGCAGTCAAAGCATTTTCACTGTAGAACAGTCCAATATGTTGCCGCTCTCAATGCTGTGTTTTCAGATTTGGCAACCAATCTTTGCAATGCTGGTTAAAGTGTATCATTAACCGGTGAATTTTGGGTTCATGCCTGTGGCAAAGATTAGCTGATGGCAACCCGCTGCTTTTTTCACTTTTCATTTGAGTCCTGGGAAGCTTGGAGTGGTTCATACTGACAGGTGTGATTTTTATTTCTTGCTTTCCCTTCTGTATAAATAGTATCATACAAGGTGTAAATAAAACACAACTAACAACTTTACTTGATTAAAATGTGTCAGTTATACAGACTGGAAGCTGTCATATGGAAGCTCAGTGTTGTCACTTTTCCAAAAGAATTTTACTATCCATTTTATTGATAAATAGCTTAACCCAGAATTATCAATCTATGTTCCTCTGCATGTAGTTCAAATACAATAAGTCTCAAGCTGTGTTTAGGTAATTGGCTGTAAATTAAAAAAAAAGGAAAGCTTATTTCTAACAAGATTTAATTTTTTTCTAAAACCAAATGTTTTCTAAACAAATTTGCTCTCTTTCTGATTCACATATACCATTCCCAATATCATCTTTCCCTCCACAAAACTTTTAATAAAAATGCTTTAATTATTATTATTATTTTTAATTGGCAGAGAGTGCTGCTAAAGTGAAAAGGTAGGTAGGGGAGCACCTGGGTAGCAATATGGGCCCGATCTGACTTCCACCCCAGTAGGAGACCTACACACAATTTACCAATTGTGAACAGATATTCCAAAGAACCTCAGGCATCCAGATTGGCTGCTATGAAAAATCAACACTTTTCCAGAGAAAGTAAAAAAAGTAAGAAATCATAAAATAGAGCAGCAAGTCAAGCTATGATTCCAGTTAAAAAAGTAAAGAACTGACACTTTAGTGGCATTAACAAAATCAATACTTTGAGACGAGAAGACAAAGTCAGATCAAGACTTAAGTTTACAAAGAGAAGAACCATCATATTTCCAGTGGAGTTCAGTTATAGTGGGTTATGCCAAAAAAGGGCAACACACTTATTCAGGACTCCAGTTTCTAACAAAAAGATGGGACTTTTTAATGTGGTTAACAAAGTAGATCATATCACGAAAAAAAGTCTGGTCCCCAGTGCACAAAGAACTTCTAGCAGTAAAAAAAGAGATTCACATTGCCTCAGATAGGTAGCAAAATACTTGGGGTACTGTTATGATGCAAATGTTGACAGTTTTTATGACCAAGGGACTTACACACAGTTTTCAGTTACAGATCATACAGCCTGATAAGTGCTACATACCTTTCAACTATCTGAGATAAAAAAAGAGGGAGACCTTTCAGCACAAATTATGTAGGCAAAGGGCTCACCTCTACCTTTCTCACATTTACATTTAAAATAATGAATTACTTTTTATGCAAAAATTATTGGTTAAATCATTTTTCATCACCACTTTTCTTTTATTAAAACAATTAATAATTTAGAGGTTTGATTAAAAGTTTTGTGTTTTCTATAGCTCCGCCCCCTTGCTAATACACTCTAATAAACTTCAAGAAAACTCTTGGTTGTGGAAAAATGTAAATAATATACTCACTTTCACCCTGCTTCTGTGGTGATGTCTTTATTCTGTTGATGATATTCGGTGGAATGCTAAATACTTCAAATCTCGAAAGAGGACCCTGCTTTACAGCACAGGACCATTTTCTGGTGATATTTGGGTAACTCAATACTCCCGAGGATCTCACTGGAATGATGGTAAAGGCACCCTAAACTAGGCACTGTCAGCGGAAGATGATAGAAAGGTAAGTATATTATCTAACTTTTCCTCCACTGGTGTTTCATTTACTATTAATGGGGTGGTTTTAAAATTACCACTTAATAACATCTTGTCATTTAGGAGCAATGAAGGACAAAGATATTTGGTTACGAAAGAGGGAAAGTTCCTCCAAATGAGGGACAGTTGAAACCTATGGGAACAGCTATACAGCTTAAAAGTACCATTTTTCAAATCTAAATCTGTCCGTCCGCCCGTCCGTCCGTCCGTCCGTCCGTCCGTCCGTCCGTCCGTCCGTCCGTCCGTCCATCTATCTATCTATCTATCTATCTATCTATCTATCTATCTATCTATCTATCTATCTATCTATCTATCTATCTATCTATCTATCTATCTATCTATCTATCTATCTATCTATCTATCTATCTATCTATCTATCTACATACTGTGATTATTTTCATTCTTAAGGATTGCTGCAGATCATAAGTGAAAAGGCTGTTTCCTGCAGCAAAGAGGATGCTAGTAATGAAGGTATAATCTAATAGTCATTTACCCCTCCTCCATTCATAGATCCTGTTTCATTCAGAGAAGCTGTAGTAATGGCTTCTATGAATTAAGGGGCCTGGCAGAAAGGCATAGCCGGGCGCTCTTGATGAGGACCCATGACAGCTCCTCAGCTCTTTTGACCCATAATCTTTGGGAGGGTTACATCAGAGGATGGGAGATTTCTACTCAACTAAAAGACAGAATCACATAATGCTGACGGTAAGTAAGATTCCTTGTGCTGATTCTGTATTGTTTTGTAGGTAAAGTTAGATTTTAAAGCCTATCACTATGCAAAAAAAATATATAAACCCAAGCCCTCCCACACATTTACAACTTTTTACAAAAAGTTTTTAGAAGCTTCTTTTAACATGAATCCACTGTCATGTAACCCACTGCAGTATAAGCCTGCCAGTGACTTGGACTTATTTTCCCCCCTCGTTGTGACATTACCATATCACTGCTGGGGCCTTCAGGGCACTGACATGTCAACAGCTTTGGCATTTAGCTTAGTTTTCTTTAACTTCTAATTGGAGAATAGTTGGGGGAATGGGAACTGCCATTGCTGGCTTTTTAAAAGAGATTCAGGCTATAGGCTACAGACTCCCTGTGAGTCACTAACCTGCAATAGAAATTCAAGCAATGAAGGCTTAAAAGGCTGCATCCCCATCCTGACAGAGACTCATAAGGTACTAAAACCTGGGTAAAATGATGGTCCTGTAGCTATTAGCCACATGTTTTTCTCCTCAGAGATTCCCTTTAATGGTCCTTGAGCTCTGTTAGTCTCGTGAAAAGTGTTGTTTTCTTTAAGGTGAAACCCTTAGGCTGACTATAAACAAAGTACATGCTTTGGACCAATATTGGTTGCTGCTTAGAAGCCAGACAGGGGCAAAAAGTGGGAAAAAGTGGGAAGAATGGTGTTAAAAGCAAGTATACCACTTCAGTATACTGCAAGCTGAACAAAAAACAGCAGAAGGTTCCAGTGCTACTGGCAATGGCAGATGTGTCCATGAGTCCTTGACCATTAACATTGAGAAGGCATCTGTCCTGTCTAAGGCCTACTGCCGACTTGCACTAATAAGCAGCTATTGTCCTGGGCAGATTTTCATCACTGGAGCCCATAGACAAACAAGATTTAGCACACAAACTCCTACTGACCTACTGCTATAAAGAAAGCAGTAAAACAATAAGGTGTGACCACCCTCCTCCTGCGCTTGGTATCCAAGCCCCTCGACCACACTCCTCCCGGGACTCACAACTGGCTTCTTAGATGGCTTAGGTCTTGCTGCTCATAACGGACTGGGGTAGTCCACCGGTACTGAAAGCAAAGAAACAAAAAAGGGCGCACCGACCTAGCGCATTATCCTCAATAGAAGGCTTTATTGAAGTAACATTAAAAAATGGCTACTCACAGACGTAGATAAAGTAAGTCATATCAAGCTCAATTGCTCAAACGTCCGGGTGTAGTCCATACAATCGTTCATAACTGATGAGTTGACGGCTGACGCGTTTCGAGGCCCAGCCTCTTCCTCAGAGCCACTGTGTCATGGCTTTCTCCTTGGTTTATGTAGTGATGTACTGATCCAGTCCCTACCCCTAAGTGGGAGTGTCTCTTCCCCTGGGGGAGTGGCTAGAGTACTACAGCTCTTCCTCTCATGACCTCACTGTTATTAGTGGTATATAGTGACATAAATCAATCATGCTGATACAAAACAATGCTAAACATATATGCTAAAAATGTATATGTATACGTATAGTTAAAATCATGTACATGAAAATAGGATTAAAATGTAATATAGTAAAAGTAAAAACCATATACATAAAAACTACCATGAGCAGATATCACAGACTGATGGAGTTGCTTGCTGAGTGCATATAGAGACACTGTAGGGGCTCCCTGAACTGACAATGGAGGGCAGCTAATGTGATCACTATTGGTAATACTCCCCATAATTTTCCTTTTTTACTTTTTTACCTTTGCCGGTCTGCTGTGGTCTGGGCCATAGTCTCACCCACTCCTCTCCACTCCTAAATTGTATGGAGAGGAGTGGGTGAGACTATGGCCCAGACCACAGCAGACCGGCAAAGGTAAAAAAGTAAAAAAGGAAAATTATGGGGAGTATTACCAATAGTGATCACATTAGCTGCCCTCCATTGTCAGTTCAGGGAGCCCCTACAGTGTCTCTATATGCACTCAGCAAGCAACTCCATCAGTCTGTGATATCTGCTCATGGTAGTTTTTATGTATATGGTTTTTACTTTTACTATATTACATTTTAATCCTATTTTCATGTACATGATTTTAACTATACGTATACATATACATTTTTAGCATATATGTTTAGCATTGTTTTGTATCAGCATGATTGATTTATGTCACTATATACCACTAATAACAGTGAGGTCATGAGAGGAAGAGCTGTAGTACTCTAGCCACTCCCCCGGGGAAGAGACACTCCCACTTAGGGGTAGGGACTGGATCAGTACATCACTACATAAACCAAGGAGAAAGCCATGACACAGTGGCTCTGAGGAAGAGGCTGGGCCTCTAAACGCGTCAGCCGTCAACTCATCAGTTATGAACGATTGTATGGACTACACCCGGACGTTTGAGCAATTGAGCTTGATATGATTTACTTTATCTACGTCTGTGAGTAGCCATTTTTTAATGTTACTTCAATAAAGCCTTCTATTGAGGATAATGCGCTAGGTCAGTGCGCCCTTTTTTGTTTCTTTGCTATAAAGAAAGCAGTTGCTTGTTTTATTGGACCTTATCTGGTAGGCACGTGCAGGTGCGTATTCGTAAATAAAGCCCTGGCCAATGTGCAGTATTACAAAACACAAAGTACTCACTTATGTATATAAATATAGATTTTTCCCTTTACCAAGACAGCCTAACATTTAGTGTTGAGTGTTTTAGCCTTCAAACCTCAATTTCACCTTTATATTATTTTCAGTTCCTAACACATTTTTTAGTGCAACACTCAATTTCTCATGTAAAGTTAGGCATTTCCTTCTGCATTTTTTTCTCTTCATATGTCCTTCTCTATCTCTCTCTCTCTCTCTCTCTCTCTCTCTCTCTCTCTCTCTCTCTCTCTCTCTCTCTCTCTCTCTCTCTCTCTCTCTCTCTCTCTCTCTCTCTCTCTCTCTCTCTCTCTATGCTATTTCAATTGTACAAGCCAAGAGTGATAAACAAAAAAAAAATTGTAGAGGTAGAGGACAAATGACCTCTGAAATGACCCTCACAGCTTTGTAACTGCTAATAATGCACAGTGCAAGACACAGTACCATTGGAAAAGTAAACATTCAAATATTCAAATGTAAAGATTTAGATTGTTTAAATAAAAAAATCTTGCTCCCATTCTGAAGCAAGTGTATGTAGACAAGAGGCTACAGGAGATCAGCAGCACCAAGATCCATTAAAGGATGAAAAAAGGTAAAATTTGTGTGTTAAGAAAAAAAATAAAAAATAAATAAAAAATATGCACAGTGCTTAAGCATACTAAATGTCATCCAGTTATGGTTTGCATCTACTTTAATAAATAAACCAAATGAAAAAGTAGGTTTCTGTCTATCTTCAACCTAACCAGGGTTTCTCTCTATAGTCAATGCAGGCACGCTGGTATTATATTATTTTGTGTTCTATAACTATTGTTTAGTGTCAAGCAGTGAGCTCTTCCAGCGTGCAGGATTGCTTGATGTTGTGAATTACAAGGCTGTGGCACCTAATCCTTATTCACCCTTATGTGGTGGAATCCACCCAAGGCAATTTAGTGTATGTGCTGCACAGACTTATTGCAGGAGTAAATTGATAATGTACAGGCTCCTGCTGTCTGCCATCTCTGGGAAAAAAAATGAAGAAAAAAGCATCTGTTTCTACAGTGTAGGTAAACAGAATATTCCGTGGAAAATGTAAAAATATTGTCAAATAAAACAACAGATTCTGTCTCAAGGCAAAGTAAAGGAAATAAATTAAAGGTGAAAAGTTTAAAGCCTACACTTGGGTGAATTCACTGAGAACAGAGCTTTGTTTTAGTATCAGTATTGCTAAACATAGTAGTGGATATGGCTTCAAAAGGCTTTTTTTCAAATAAATTACTATATTCAAGCTGAACTTCAGGCAGATATAAAAACACAATTTATCCTGGTTATGTATTCACCACTCTTAGGAATATCTCATCTATTGAGTCAAGAAGACATTTAAGGACTAAGTGGGTAAAGGCTCATCCCATCCTATGTAGCCTATAAGGCCTCTTTCACATATGTACCCTCTGTTCTATCTCAGACAGGGATCAGAAGGTAAATAGATATCACATATGTGATATCCATGCCCACTCAATTTTTATTATAGATAAAAAAACTAGCCAAGGTAATCCCATTGGTTAGGCAGACGTAAGTGGATGTGTGTCTGTTTATGTCTGCCCACATTCGGTGTGGTGCTCATAAGGGGATCATCATCTGGACACAAACTTCTTGGATTTGATCCAATGAAGGTATATGGATATAAACAGACACACATTCGCATACATCTAGCCACACATAGGGATATATTGCAGTCCATTTTTTTTAAACCTTTTAATCAAGAGTCATGCTTGAGGTAATTGTAGCCGTATTAGTGCACTTGCAACAGAGACAATTGATTACTGTCCATGATATTTTTTTTTATTTGCACTAACATACAATTTTTCAGGACACGCTTTCGGGGTATGTCCCCTTCATCAAGATCCAAGCAGTACTGATTCACAAAATGTTTAGCAGAATGGTGAAAAAACACACAATCTCTAAGCCAAAGGAAAAAAAGAAAACCAAATAAACATAAACAAATGTAACTGGCAATGGTAATAAAACTAGCATAGTTAGTGAGATAAGACAGAAGGAGAGCTGAAGACAGGGGGGAAGGTGGGGGGGATAGACACAGAGGGGGTCATAAAACTGTAGAATAATGAGTAAGGAAACCCATATCTAAATTTAAGCCGTTATTTTTTGTGTCAAAAAGAAGTATCATTATTAATTCAAAAGTTTTCCTTTCTTGTATAGTTCTGAAATTCCCTTTAAGAACTAAAACATTGAGGTCTTCTATAGTGTGGTCCGGTTGTGAAAAATGGTGTCCCACAGGTGTGCAGAAACTATCTTCGTTATGTTCCTTGATGGTATGTCTGTGCACCTGTCCCACAGGTGTGCAGAAACTGTGCAGATAGTTTCTGCACACCTGTGGGACATCATTTTTCACAACCGGACCACACTATAGAAGACCTCAATGTTTTAGTTCTTAACCACTTGCCGACCGCCGTACGACTATTTACTGCGGTGGTCAGCCCCTCACAGGCAAAGCGACGTAGGGCTACATCGCTAGCCTGTGAGGCTCTAGGGAGGGAGCGCGCGCCGCCGGAGGCGTGCTCACGCTCCCGCTCGGTCACGGACCCCCCCCCGCGTGTGTGCCCGGCGGACCCGATGTCCGCCGGGCACTCCCGATTGTCCGTTACACCGGGAGAAAGGCAGGCGGCTAATGTAAACAAAGCCGCCTGTCATTCTTCCCTGTGTAAGAATGGAGATCACACAGTTCTGCTATGTAGGACCGTTGATCTCTGTTCTTACACCAGTAGCCACATCCAATCACAGTTAGAATCACGCCCCTAGGGACACACTTAACCCCTCCCTCTCAAAAAAAAGTTAACCCCTTCACGGCCAGTGTCATTTTTACAGTAACAGTGCATATGTATAGCACTGATTACTGTAGTAATGTCACTGGTAACCCCAAAAGTGTCAAAAATGTCAGTCAAGGGTCCGATCTGTCCGCCGCAATGTTGCAGTCCCGCAAAAAAAAAAAACGCAGATCGCCGCCATTTCTCGTTAAAAAAAAAAACAACAAAAATGACAAAAATCTTTCCCTTAGTTAGTAAACGCAATAACTTTTGCGCAAAAAGTTCAAATCAAAATACGCTTTTTGCTATTTTTTTTACCAAACATATGTAGCATAAAACAAATTGGCCTAAAATGTTAAAAAAATTTTGATTTTTACATTTTTTGGGGGGGAATTTGATATTAAAAAAATTTGAAAAATATTGTTATTTTTTTGTTTATAGCGCATGATCAAAAAATCACACAGGTGATCAAATACCACCAAAAGAAAGCTCTGTTTGTGGGAAAAAAAAGGACATCAAATTCAAATTTAGGTGCAGCGTCACACGACCGCGCAATTTTCCGTTAAAGTCACGCAGTGCCGAATCGCAAAATAGGCCCTGGTCAGGAGGGGGGTAAAATCTTCCGGGGCTTAAGTGGTTAAAGGGAATTTCAGAACTATACAAGAAAGGAAAACTTTTGAATTAAGAATGATACTTCTTTTTGACACAAAAAATAACAGCTTAAATTTAGATATGGGTTTCCTTACTCATTATCCCACAGTTTTACGACCCCCTCTGTGACTATCCCCCCCCCCCCCACCACCTTTCCCCCCTGTCTTCAGCTCTCCCTCTGTCTTATCTCACTAACTATGCTAGTTTTATTACCATTGCCAGTCACATTTGTTTATGTTTCTTTGGTTCTCTTTTTTTCCTTTGGCTTAGAGATTGTTTGATTTTTCACCATTCTACTAAATATTTTGTGAGTCAGTACTGCTTGGATCTTGAAGAAGGGGACATACCCCGAAAGCTTGTCCTGAAAAATTGTATGTTAGTGCAAATAAAAAAAGTATCACAGACAGTACTCAAGAGTCAAAAACAGACTGAGGAAATGTCTGTGTGAAAGTAAGGGGCCTTACTGAGCGTTTAGCAATCTAGACCCACTATCACGGGGGAGTATTAAACTCAAAGCAAAACGTCAGACATAATATGAAAAGAACTCATATAGTGAGAGAAAAACATAACCGTAAGATAGTAGCAGCTTGCGCCCGAAAGCACTAGCAGTCAGGAATAGGCAATCAGGGCAGGCATCTCTGATGGGAAGTAAATGGGAGGCATGTTCATGAAAGCGGATTATTTGGAGTTGTGTGAGAAGCATGCCATTTTCGGGGAATCCTTCCTCGGGCTGAGGATATCTCGAGATCCGGGTGAGAAGGAGGGAGCAGCAGGGGGATTAGTGTCCATAGATATGTGGAGGCTTGACCGAATATAAACAGCAGCTTCGTCGGGATGGGTAAAAGACTTAGAATCACCAGAGGGATCAGTGAAGCGGAGGATGGCAGGGTAAGCCAAGGTGAATTTGACACCTTTCTGGAAGAGTGCAGAGCAGGAAGGTTGAAATGCTTTACGGCGGCGGGCGACCTCCTGAGAATAATCAGCGAAGAGGAGCAGGCGGTGTCCATCAAGTTGAAGGTGTTTGGCATTACGGAAAGACTTCAGTATAGCGGTTCTGTCAACATAATTCAGATAGCGCACTATCACAGGGCGCAGGGAGCGGCGCTCATTAGAGGGAGAGCCGAGACGATGTGCCCGCTCAATAGTGCATGGCACGGTAATGCCCAGGGCATGTGGAATACGGACAGTGCAGACATCAGTAAGGGAGCCTGTGCCAAAGGATTCTGGGAGGCCAATAATTCTTAAATTGTTTCTGCGTGACCGATTTTCCAAGTCATCCAGTTTTTCCAATATGTACTGCTGGGTTTTTTGCACTGTAGTTTCAGTAGTAAATGAACTTTAAATCTCCTCCTCCATATCTGTTATTCTGCTTTCCACCTCAGACAGGCATTTTGCATGGTCCCCCAGCTCTTTGCGGAGCTGGGATATCCCTGCTGTCACTGCCCTCTCCACCGTGGCTGAGATGGTGGGAGACAGTAGAGCAGCCACTGCTTGTGCCAAACGTTGGCATTGTTCATCAGGGGGGTCTGCCTGTGGATCAGCGGGAGACACAGGGTTGCGGAGCTCCCCCACGTGGAGGTCAGTGGCCATATTACCTGCCTGGGCTGCAGGGAGGGAGCCGTCCTGTCGGGTGGTAGAGGCGATCCCCGCAGTGGTATGGACCACGAACCGGTCCATGAAGTGCGGCTTGTCAGCGGTGAGGTGAGCGGGGAGCAGCGAGGAGTCCGTGGGCGGTAGTGAGCCGGTTTAGTGAGCAGATAATGCCGGAGCCGCAGTGCTGCGCTACCTTCTCATGAGGCGCCGGAAACCGGAACCACTGAGCGTTTAAACCTTTTAAAGTAGAAGCTGTTGAAATAGTTAAACATAACCAATCAATTTTGTCTACTTTTCTTGCAGCAAGTAGGTCTAGATTTGTGAAAAGAATACACATACTAGCTGCCCATAGCAAACAATCAGTATTTGTTCTGTACTCATTTGACTTTGTCTGACAATAAGTGAATTAGTTACTGCTCTAAAAGATAAACTATAATCATCATAAGTATTAAAAGTAATACCAAAAGTATTACGTTTGAAAACGTTTGTACTTATTTATAAAAACATATTTTTATTTTTACATATTTGCATTTAAAGGGTAGCTTTACTTTTGTTGAGAAAAAACACATTCCTCTCTGTGTAATCTATGTACAATGCAAGGATTTTTACAAACTTTGTTCCAGATTCCTACTTTTTGTTATTTTGAAGAAATCCCTGTGTGTTTGTCTGTGTCCATGTGGGAAAGTGAGTCTAATAGTAGTGGTTTCATAATTATCAATCAGCTGTGCACCTGCAGGGTTCTAATGAAGAAAGCTGCTTGGCCTGCATCCATTTAGATGTGATTTCTCACCAAAAAAGGACATTTTGTTGCAGGAGATGCCTGCAATCTGACTTGTATCTTAGCGCAGACTTCTGGGAAAATTGGTGAGCCAATCACATAAGCAGGAAATGATGTTTATGGGGGGTGTTCTGTACACATTATATGTACAGAACACCTCCAGGTAGCCATATTGCATTTCATTTTCAGAAAATTACAGAGCTACAGATTTAAAAGGAAAGGTAATTTTTATTAACATTAATTTACAAAATGACTTATTGTAAGTTGTTTAGCTGATTTTTTTTTCTTTATTTGCACATTTTTTCCCACGAGAGTGGAGTTACCCTTTAATGCATGTTACAGTCTTGACAGTGGGCCCCAATTATGTGTTTAAAGAGAAAGCACCAAAGAAGCCGTTTGCCTTTAGATTCTCCGTCTCTGAGGATTGAGCTTTCTAGCTCCATAAACACAACAAAACAGATTGGCGAAGACTAGCCTGGTGAACGCATGGAAGGGAAACTTAGAGCTTCCCCTGCTGGCTGTAAATACAGAATGACAAGAGATTTAACCATACCAACAAAGTTAAAATGTATGGATGATAACCAATGGATGATGATGCTAATGATAATGCCAGTGATGATAATGTAGAAGACAATGATCTTCAGCATCATCACTATCTTGCTTTTAAGAGCTTATGTCAATGGACTTTGGTCTTGTGTAAACCGGCAAATCCAGCTTTCTTTTGACATCACTTGGGGACACTCTTTGGTGTTTGACCTGAAGCTGATTCCCTTCTGACTTTTTGACAAGCTGCATGCTCTTTTCACATTCCTATTGACTTGTATAGGGAAAAAATAATTAGTTCTGAAGTGAACAAGGTCCTGTCGACATGGACCTTTGGTAATAGCATCACAATGAGGTATGGTCTATTCTCTACAGTAAGAAGGAGTAAAAAAGCGAAATATACTAATATTATTATTTTTTTTTGCCACCTTCACTTGGCAAATATCAAGTATATCACTGCACCATCATTGCTACCTTATGAATAAAAAAGAAGCCCCTTGAATAAAAGGTACAGTTTGATGGGTACATTGAGTATTTTATTTTACAGACTGTCAGGAAGATGTTGGTGTTCCATTCCAGAATATGTTAGAAATAGTTCTTAACTAGGTGGAACAGCCCTCAGAAAATGAGACCTTTTTTGACAGGTTTTGGTCTTGCTGGGCCAATGCAGCTTGTTTTGATGTTTGTTCTACTTGAATTTTAGCTCAGTTTGAGAAACTCTTGTAATGACTCAGAATTAACAAGTATTTACCAATTATTAAACAGGTTCATTTCACCTGCAGTTGACCACTTTCTAAGCTACCGATGACCTTCTAATCTACATGAACTTGCTTCAAGCTGCTTTTGCATTTCATTTGACTTGAATAACGAAATTAGCAGTTCTGGTGCAAACAAAAACCTGTAAATACAGATCCTTAAGCTAGCCATACTCATTCAAATATAAATGTACAATCTCTGTACAGTGACCTTAATTTTAACCAAAACTGTGAAGTCAAACCAAACAATTCTTTTAATTTATATCAGATCAGACATGCCCTTCAACTACAGAGTCGTTGGTTGATCTAAAGGAGGTTGTCCATTTAGATTGCAAGACCGATCATGCCTTCTGGCATCTGTGAGGGTTTCCAGACAGTGACAGCCAAGCCTCAAAATCTTTATCTCAAAATTGGTATAATGGAAAAAAAAAGCCAGTACAGAACAAAGAACATGCATTAGTATCAGCAGTATATCAAAGTAGAACATTTCCTCTAAAGTGTAAGGAAAATGGCAGTTTGAAAAACCGTAGACATCACTTCTTTCATATCCAACCCACACTATTTCATTAAGCCATGCCTGCAGTCAGAACAGTAGTTAATTAATCCTGAAGGACTACAAGAAGTACTATTAACTGGTGACATGATTTATCTGCTAACCTGTGACAAACACACAATCTTCACCAAAAAAAACAACAAAAAAAAGAACCTTTTGCTATTTTACTGCTTTTATATTGGACTTTATTTATACCAAAGCTTAAAGCCATGCCATTTGAAGCATTTGCACTTCATTAATATAACTAAGGTATTCATTTAGCGGTGGACACCATCCATTTTTCATTTTTACATGTTGATCACATAGGAAGAACTCACTTTGTAGTAAATATCAACCTGGCACCGCAAGTCATTGGGGAGATCCCTAGGGATTTGTGCGGAGACCTGTTCCATCTAATATATTCATTAGGAGCCTCAAAATGAAAGTATCTCTTTTTGCTCATGACACAAAGATATATTATAGGGTTGACTGGCTGGCAAAGGTAATTCTGAGGAGCAGTAAATTAGACAAAAAATAGACAATACTCGGGGACTTACATTTAACATACTATAGTGTTAAATAACGCATGAGGGTACTCAAGGACATGGTTAAAAAATAATACATATTTAAGCAGAAAAATAAATATAGTAGCATGTTACGGGAGTCAACAACAAGGGATGACCTTGAAGTCATAATGTGACTAAAAGCCCAACTCCAGGCTTTTTATTTAAAATGAAATGGTTCTCCGGCAGCTGCCTAAACCAAAAAAAAAATAAATAAATAATAGCTTGGATTGCAATAATCACTTTTTGCAGAGAGCAACAATGATTTCATCATGTGGATTGAATCTGATTGGATTAAAGAGCAACAGAATTCAACAACATTTTACTTAACCACTTAAACCCCAGAAGATTTTACCCCCTTCCTGACCAGGGCCTATTTTGCGATTCGGCACTGTGTGATTTTAACAGACAATTGCGTGGTTGTGCGACGCTGTACCTAAACAAATTTGACGTCCTTTTTTTCCCACAAACAGAGCTTTCTTTTGGTGGTATTTAATCACCTGTGCAATTTTTTGATCATGCGCTATAAACAAAAAAAGAGCGTAAATTTTGCAAAAATAACAATATTTTTCACATTTTTTTATATGAAATTCCCCCCCAAAAAAATTAAAAAATCTAAATTTTTTAACATTTTCAGCCAATTTGTTTTATGCTACATATGTTTGGTAAAAAAGCGTATTTTGATTGGTTTGCGCAAAAGTTTACTAACAAAGGGAAAGATTTTTGTCATTTTTGTTGTTTTTTTTTTAACGCGTAATGGCGGCGATCTGCAATTTTTTTTGCGGTACTGCGACATTGAGGCGGACAGATCGGACCCTTGACTGACATTTTTGACACTTTTGGGGTTACCAGTGACATTTCTACAGTAATCAGTGCTATACATATGCACTGTTACTGTAAAATTACACTGGCAGTGAAGGGGTTAACTTTCTTTAAGAGGGAGGGGTTATGTGTGTCCCTAGGGGCGTGATTCTAACTGTGATTGGCTGTGGCTTGAGGTGTAGGAACAGTGATCAACGGTCCTACATAGTAGAACTGTATGATCACTATTCCTACACAGGGGAGAATGACAGGCGGCTTGTTTACATTAGCCGCCTGCCTTTCTCCCTCTGCACCGACGATCGCCGAGTGACCAGCGGACATCGGGTCCGCCGGTCACACGCGGGGGGGGGGGGGTCCGTGACCGCGTGGGAGCGGGAGCACGCCTCCGGGGGCGCGCGCTCGCTCCCTAGACCCTCACAGGCTAGCGACGTAGTACTACGTCGCTCTGCCTGTGTGAGGGGCTGACTGCCGCAGTAAATAGTTGTGTGGTGATCGGCAAGTGGTTAATGACTTAATATCAAGAACAAAAAGGTAGTTTGTTCTGCAGTACTCACCTTTAATCCAGGGCTGTCCTTCACTATACTTTCTTTGTACCATAAGCTGTCTTCAGTCTCCCAAGCTGAATGATACCCAAGCATCATTATACTTAGAAGACTGAGTATGTACAAAAAATGTAGGGTGTCATGGGACCTCCCACTCTATCCCTCATTCCAAGGGTATTGATGATCTCATAATGTGGACTGATTCTAAATAAGTTACATAGAAAAACAAAATTAAACTTTTTACCTAATATGCTACCAAGAGCTTCAACAGGGATAGATTAACCACTTCTGGACCGGAAAGTTTTACCCCCTTAATGATCAAGCCATTTTTTGCTATATGGCACTGTGTTACTTTAACTGACAATTGCGCGGTTGTGCGACGCTGTACCTAAATACAATTGATGTCCTTTTTTTCCCACAAATAGAGATTTATTTTGGTGGTATTTGACCACCTTTGCGGTTATTTTTTGTGCTATAAACAAAAAAAAGCAACAATTCTGAAAAAAACATATATATTTTTTTTTACTTTCTGCTATAAAACACAGCCAATAAAAAAAATAAAAAAAATAAAATGTTTTCATTATTTTAGGCCAATATGTATTCTGCTGCATAGTTTTTGTACAAAATCCCAATAAGTGTGTATTGATTGGTTTGCACAAAATTTATTGTGTCTATAAACTAGGAGACTTATGTCATTTTTATTTATTTATTTATTTTTGCTAGTAATGGCGGCGATCAGCGATTTGTAGCAGGACTGCGACATTGCAGCAGACACATTGAACACCTAACTGACACTTTTAAGGGAGCCAGTGACATTACTACAGTAATCAGTGCTAAAAATCTGCACTGTTACTGTACTAATGACACTTGTAGGCAAGGAGTTAACACCAGGGGCGATCAAAGTGTGTCCCTAGGGGGTGCACTCTAACTGTGTGGGGGATCGACTCGCCAGATGAACATAGAGATCTGTGTTCCTTAATAGTAGGAACACAGGATCCCTGTGTTCATCTGTGACGGAATAGCAGTCTACCTTGTGTACATAGGCAGACTACTGTTCTGTCTCTCTGAGGGAGGATCGCCCCCACTGACGAAATGACATAGAGGTACGTTGTTTTGTGCAATAGAGCTGACCTGTCGCAGTATATATGCGGCGGCTGATCAGTTGTAAGTAATGTTTAGGACCAGTGGAAGTAAAGCCCTAGGACAGGTGCAGGGGGGGCTGGTTAAAGTTTTCCATAGGTGTTTAATAACTTCATGGTAACTGAGCCCCTGCCTCACTATAAATAGAAAAATACACATTAATACATACATATTTTTAGAAATAAAGTAGGCCTTTCAGTTACATTACACCAAATTCTTGATGTTTCACAATATATAGTAATAGTTTCAAAAATAGCCCCACTTTTCATCAATAACCACTTCAGCTTTGGAAGATTTTATCCCCTTCATGACCAAGGCATTTTGTTTTTTTATTCAGCACTGTGCTACTTTAATTGGCAATTGTGTGGTTATACAACACTGTATGCATAAGACATGTTTAGTTTAGTTTTTTTTTTTTTTTTCCACACAAATAGAGATTTCTTTTGCTGGTATTTAAAGAACACTTTTTTTTTTTTTTTTTATCTTTTGCGATATAAATTAAACATTTAAAAAAAAAAAAAACAACAATATTTTCTACTTTCTTTTATAAAACATATCCAATAAAATCAAATGTCCTCATACTTTAAGGCCAAAATGGTATTTTGCTACATGTCTTTGTTAAAAAAAATCAAAAATCCCAATAAGTGTATATCAATTGGTTTGTGTGAAAGTTATGGTCTACAAACAATGTTATATACTGTATATATTTGAAAATGTATAAATTCTGATGTATTGGCAGTATATATAATTTCTTGGGGCCCACAAATGTTAGGGCAGTTCAATTTGCCCCTAATTGAATCGTTTTTTGAAAATATACAGTGAAAAGGTCATTGTAATAGCAAAGTTTTCAACTGTCATGAATGGGTTAATCACTAATGGTAGCTGTGATCATTAGTGATCTTTTATTGGCTACAGCTAATCATGTAGTACAGAGTGCTGTGATTGGTCCAGTGTGATAGCAATTACAGCATAGGCAACACAGCTGTTATGAATTAATTAATTCATAACAGCTTTGCTGACACTGTGATCATGTGATCACATTGCAATCACATGATCATCGGGGCTCGATTACCAGGATCCACAATCCGGGGGGGTCAGGCGTCCCCCTTAGCCCGAGCAGGCAAAATCATGTACATGTACATGATTTAGCCTGCATGTGCTGACTTGCTGCAGTATAAGTAAAAGCATTCCATAAACTCTAGTGCATGTTGAGATGATGTCATCAGTCTATTGCAAGCAGAAAGAAGCATTTCCTCAGTCTCCTTTCCCCCAGTGATCAGAATGCAACATTGGAGGGATTTACTAAAACTGGTGCACACAGAATCTGGTGCAGCTCTTTGTAGAAACCAATAAGCTTACAGGTTTTTATTGTCAAAGCCTAGATGAACAAGCTAAAGGTAGAAACTCATTGGTGACTACGCACAGCTGCACCAGATTCTGTGTGAACCAGTTTTAATATATCTACTCCATTGTATCTGTGTATTTTGGTGAGCATTAAATATTTGTATTATTGATCTTTCTCCTTCTCTGTTTTTAAAAAAAAGAATGTATTCAATGGATAAAAATGTTTGCATTTATTTATGAACTCTGTATTATTATCCATTCTAATTATTGTATTATCTTCTGTAATAGTCCACCGGGGATGCCAAAAGGGGTCTTTGAGAAAGCTACTATACAGCGAAACGCGTCAGTCCCGTCCCTTAATGGTTGTGACTATGAAGTCTATGTATATGATGTATTATCAGCCATGTGATATTGAGACTAATTATTAGTCCTAATATTTTTAATGTTTTCTTGTTTTCTATTGTTTTCAATAAAAAAAATGCTATTTTTTGATTAAAGGAATGTGTGGTTTATCGTAAAGACTCACCAATCTAGCAACCCTTCTCATCATCCCATTAATTTTATTGATGCGTTTGGGGCCCTCCCACTGACACTGGCTGGACCTCACCGCACTCACATTTTATCCATGACTACAACTAAGTCGAAATTTGACATAAAAATTAAACAGCACAGCAAAGGATTGCACAGGACCCAAGATGTACATGAGTGAGTCATCGCCAAGCCAGCATCTTAGTCCAGGATTTAGATGCTGATCCTGGATAATATGTGAACAAAGATGGTGAGAAAAGCTGGTGAAGGCATTGTCAGAGGGGAGTGCACTGTGATCTCTTGATAGTAATAAATACTTTAACCACTTAAGCCCCGGAGGATTTGGCTGCTAAAAGACCAGGGGGTATTTTGCGATTCGGCACTGCGTGACTTTAACGGACAATTGCGCGGTCGTGCGACGCTGTACCTAAACAAATTTGGCGTCCTTTTTTTCTTACAAACAGAGCTTTCTTTTGGTGGTATTTGATCACCTGTGCGATTTTTTAATCACGCGCTATAAACATAAAAAGAGCGTAAATTTTGCAAAAATAGCAATATTTTTCACATTTTTTTATATGAAATTCCCCCCCAAAAAAATGTAAAAATCAAAATTTTTTAACATTTTCAGCCAATTTGTTTTATGCTACCTATGTTTGGTAAAAAAAATCACAAAAAGCGTATTTTGATTGGTTTGCGCAAAAGTTATCGCGTTTACTAACAAAGGGAAAGATTTTTGTCATTTTTGTTGTTTTTTTTAACGCGTAATGGCGGCGATCTGCGATTTTTTTTGCGGTACTGCGACATTGCGGCAGACAGATTGGACCCTTGACTGACATTTTTGCCACTTTTGGGGTTACCAGTGACATTTCTACAGTAATCAGTGCTATACATATGCACTGTTACTGTAAAAATACACTGGCAGTGAAGGGGTTAACTTTTTTTGAAAGGGAGGGGCTATGTGTGTCCCTAGGGGCGTGCTTTCTACTGTGATTGGCTGTGGCTTCAGATGTATGAAGAGTGATCAACGGTTCTACATAGTAGAACCGTATGATCATCCTTCATACACAGGGGAGAATGACAGGCAGCTTGTTTACACAAGCCGACTGACTTTCTCCCTCTCCCCCGTCGATCGCAGAGTGACCGGCGGACATCGGGTCCACCGGTCACACGCGCGGGGGGGGGGTCCGTAGACCCTCACAAGCTAGTGACGTAGCCCTACGTCACTTTGCCTGTGAGGGGCTGACCGCCGACGTAGATAGTCGTGCGGCGGTCGGCAAGTGGTTAAAATGTAACATTTACACGTTGCTTAGGATGCTTAGGATGCATATACCTAGATATATCTGATTCTAGGTCCTTTTTAAATTTATACAAAGGTTGTACTGACTTTATAGAATGCACGCCCTCAATAGCCTTCAATGGGGAACCTGTTGTACAAAGCTGGAATAGATAATGCATTATATACAGGCTTTGCATGCATTTGGAGCAGCTTGTAGACTTCTACAGAGTGAATGGCAGTCATTCATCATAAACACACTTCAGAACTGTGCGGGGATAGTTTGATTTAGTACAGAGCATTGCCTGCACAGGCTGTGTGGTCCCACATCAGCAATCACTTAACTTTGCTTCTCATACCCCTCCAATTCCAAAAGTTATTCAGAAGAATCATACAAACAGAACAAACAGAGTAGAGGAATGACATTGCCCATTCAGAGAAAGCATTCAGGTAAAAATTCAGGCACCAGGAACTTTTCAATTGCAGCTCTATTGGATATTATTTAAATCTAACAACCATATATTGTTCCTTATTGAGAGCTTTTACATAAAGCCAGAGACTGTAGAATTTTTTGCATTCCTTATTTCCATTCTGTATTAAGTTTCCATTTTCTTGTGTGGGTTTCCTCTGAGTGCTCTGGTTCCTTCTCATGTTCCAAAAACATTCTGGTGGGTTAATTGGCTCCTGTCTAAACTGGCCCTAGTATCTGTATACATCTTGGCTATGCACATGTGTTATCACATTCTACATACCGGTCCCAAGCCAAGAAATTAGGGAGGGCTGTGGAAAGATATGGCTACCTACCTTGTAAAAAAAAAAAAAAAAAGTCAAAGGAAAAAGGCTTTTAAGTGTATCAGTCATGGTGCCCAGAGAGCTGGCCAACAAAAAGAGCAGATAAAAAAAACATGCATACATAGTTCCTTCCACTTCATTATAATCAACCATTATATAGTTCAACAGCCAGATCCCACACCTACTGCAGCTTTACTTGATCTATTCAGGTATTTGACAAGCCAAATAGTTTGTTTAAAAGAGACATTTGGGAAATGTTTTTATTTAATAATTATACTCACCCAGGTGGATGCAGCATTGGTCTGATGATGCATCTGCCCCCCCCCCCCCCTCTCCCCGGCTCTGAGACTAAGAACTGAGTGGTCAAAGACTGCTGATCGCTTGGATATCAGTGCTCAGTGAGTAGAGAGCTGGTGACTGTCAGTCATCGGTTCTCTGCCTTGCCCCTCCGCATTCACTGGTGCGCTGGGTTGTGGAGGGGGTGGGAGCAGCTGGCTCAACCTCTTAGTGGCTCGCTGAAAGGCTGAGCCAGGTGCCGGTCCAGGCATGTGAGTGGATCCCGATCATATGTCATGATCTTTCCCCAGCTTGGACTGGCTCTATGACATAAGCCAAATGTGGGCTTCAGCTGTTAAAAACGGTCACAGGAGTGTTGAACGAACTGCACTCCTGTGATCCACAGGATCAGTACAGACAAATGAGCTTTGGCTGTACTTCTCCTTTAAGGTAAGCTGGGAAAGCATTAGGAGGACTCATTAGGAGGTCAGATTTTTCTTGCTATCCAGGGCTGTTAACAATATTTTACCAGATAGTTAATGTGGGTTTTACTCCAAAAGCAACACAGACAGAACTAAAAATGTTTTTCTTTACAATAGGTACCGTATAATATATATATTTAGCAGTTTGTGATATACTGTATGTGTAAGTATTTATTTAAAATCTATATATCCAGTAAAGTGACTGCTCTCAGGTAACACACAGAGATTAAACAAACCCTCGTACATACAGTATGTTGTCTCTATTAAGCTGCAGTCTTCTCTTCTCTACATCCATTCAAAGTTCATAGTTTATAAAGTTTGTCTGAGCTGTCAGAAAAAAAAGGGGTGGGGAGAGATCAGTGAGGAGAGCTCTGAGAGCTGATTGGAGGGAAGGGATGCGCCCCCTTTACACAGAACACAGGAATGGAGTTGAGTCTGTCAATCAGCTGGAGGTCCCTTCCTGTCCCCTTTTTCCTTTGGTGTCAGAAAAGCTTGTCAGAAGTGATTCATGCTGACAGCAGAGGAACAAAGCAGCAGAAATGACACTTAGTGCTCTTAGTTAAGACAACTACACATTATAAAGGGATTTGCTTTGTTCATATTTCATATCTGAGGTTTAAAACCACTTTAGGTATCCTAGGATAAGACTATATAACGGACATAATTAAAAGCTGGCTTGACAATCTTTTGTACATATCGCTAAGGTGTAGGTGTAAATAACTGAATTTTGCTAGATTTTTATTTCTTTCTGTGTCTCTGATGCAGATTTTTCCTCATTTCTGGTAAAACAATTTTCAGCAGGACATGAAAAGAGGGTTTATCTCTCTGGGTAGAACTAAAAAACTGACAGGGGTTCTAATCCTATGACACTCTATTGGACTGACATACACTTTAATTCATGTGCTTCTAAACCCAAACAATTTCCCTTAATGCTCATTCCTCCACTCAACCACGCTCTCCAGGAAATCTGACAGCTGCTGGTTGGATCCCTCCTTCCCCAGACAGAGGCATGGAAAGGAACGGTCCCTCTGAGAATTACTGCTGACATACCTGGCTCTCTCTCTCCCTATAGAAGCACAGGACCCAGCGATCTGCTTGAGGATCATTACTGCTAAGCTCAATCTCCATGATAATCTTGTAAGCATTTTTGACCCCTTGTGTTCGTAAATACATTTTAATACTGCACTTAGAGGCGCCCTTTTTCTTTTCCCTGATTCTCCAGAGTTGCTTCTCCTCACCTAAATGCTGCCTTGAGTGTCACCTCTCTGCTGCTGCCCAGGACCAGCCATCATCCCTCACAAGAGCGCCCCCACCTCTCTTCTGAATGCATATGCATATACAACCTTTTCAGCCCCCGTTCACACTGAATCTGAATTTGAAATTGCACAACTTCACTTGAAATCCCACGATTTCAAAGCCGATTGTCAGTGCTACTTCAGGTGTGTCTTGGTTGACATCTGCATGACTTCATGCACAGATCTATATGCAAGTTGCTCCTGAAATCGCCAAAAATAGTGCAGGAACTTCTTTTTCAAATCGGTGGGTCACCACAAAGTCAGTGTCACACTGATTTGAACAGTTTCATTTCCGACAATAGGCTGTGACTTTTTATGCAATTTGGACCTGTTAAGTCACATGACAAGTGACAGCGGTGTGAACAGGGGCTCATAGGTCTCTTGTATGTAGGTTTCGGCATCAGGATCAAGTCAAAAACAATATGATTTTAGCTACTTTGGGGGGGTAAAGGGCTTGCTATTGAGTTGCTTTTGCATTCTTTTGAGTTGCTATGGTTTGCTTTTGAGATATACATATATATATACTTTATATATATATATATATATATATATATATATATATATATATATATATAACAAAATCGGTTTTGTTTTTGTAAATGAAACCATAAAGACCATAAAGAAATTAACCACTTGAGCTCTGGAAGATTTTACCCCCTTTATGACCAGGCCATTTTTTTGCAATACAGCACTGTGTTAACTGACAATTATGCGGTCGTGCAAAACTGTACCCAAATACAATTTTGGTACTTTTTTTCACCAAAAACAGAGCTTTCTATTCGTGGTATTTGATCACCTCTGTGTTTTTTTTATTTTTTGCGCTAAAAGAAAACAAAAAAACCCGACAATTTAAGAAGAAAAAAAAAAAACAATATTTATTTTCTGCTATAAAACATACCCAATAAAAAAAATTAAAAAAAAAAATGTTGTTAACCCCCCCCCCCCCAAAAAAAAAAAAAATCCCAATAAGCACATATTGATTGGTTTGCACAAACGTTATAGCATCTACAAACTATAGGATATTTTTTTTACTAGTAATGGCGGCGATTAGCATCTTATAGCAGGACTAAAATATTGCAGGGGACAAATTAGACACCTAAATTACACTTTTGACACTTTTTGGGGACCAGTGACACTAATAAAGTGATCAGTGCTAACAAAAATACACTGCTAATGTACTGACACTGGCTGGGAAGGGGTTAACACCAGGGGCATCTAAAGGGTTAACTGTGTGCCTAGCTAGTGCTTACGCACTATGGGGGACGTGTTTTGACTAGGAGAATGCACATATCTGTGTTCCTGTTTTGCACCTGCCTTGTTTACATAGGCAGATTTTTGTACTGCCTGTGTCCTTTGTAATCCAAAGGTTGCCGGCAGAAGTCGAGTCCGTGGTACCCACCGCTTGGCTCCCACTGTGTGCAATCACACACAGAGGCAGCAGGTCGCCAATGGCAGCGGGCCGCCAGCGGCACTCGCGACCCAGACCCGGAAGTGTTAGATCGCATACTAGGTACATTATCTTGCACAGAGCGGCCACCCTGTTGCAGTAAATGTACGGTGGGCGGTCCGCAAGTGGTTAAAGTATACAGAAACTCAACTGCTAAAGTCTCATATTAGCGTTTACTGGTAATATCATTTCAAAAGTTGTTTTTAATATTTTAATCTTTATGCATTTTTCTAAAATACCTAGTGATCTTGTTGTGAAGGTCTTTGTTCAGCCACTTCTTATTATAGGATGATAACGCTCTGTCCTTATCCCCAGATGTCCTTTTGCGTTGTCACCCTGCCACATGCTCTCAATGAAGACTACAGGTAGCTATGCTGACACATATTGCATAGGCATGTTCTTCTTTTGTCACTATTGGGAAAGCATGCCCCAATACAAGACTGGTAGCTGTTACTGGAGTGCTTTTCTCAACCTCTTTATTTAAGAGGAACCCCCAAAATTCTTTTCAGGTCTCAGGCAACCTTTACCAAAACCACTTCACTATTGGTTGAAGGGAAAAATGTCCCCTACATCGGTAATCAGTAGGAAGAATACGCCTTACATTGGTGGTCGATGATAAAAATGACCACTACATTGGTGGTCAGTAGAGACACTGCCCCCTCCTTATAGTGATGTTCACAATGCCCCCCCACCCCCCCCCCCCACAGACGGCAAAAAGATCATTGGTGTCATGCTGATGTTTTAAGGTTTGCCAAGTAGCATTGGCCCTGGAACTATCCAGGCACCATTAGATGGGAGGTCAATCATCCACAGCTCAAGAAACCCCCGGCAGCCTTTGGAGGAACACTAGGGCTCCATTGGATCTTGGTTGAAAATAGCTGGTGAAAACATTAAGAGGCCATTGCACAAACAGTTTTTTATTTTAACCACTTTCCATCCTTAGGTCATTTATAAAGGGGTAAAGTGGTTATACTGGGATCATGGTTAAGGGCTACAACCACAAACCCAGTATCGTTTTTTGGATCCAGTAATTCTCATTAATGTAAAAGTGATCCACTTCTGTTGTTCCTCCCACTGTGTGACATCAGAAGCCAGAGGCGATGAGGATTTAGTCACTTCCAGTTTCAGGCTCATATAAACAAGCCGTTACCCATTTTGGTTTGATCAGAGGCTTTGGAGGCCAGAGGAAAATTTTGGGGTCTAATAGACCCCCAATTACTCCAAAAAGATGACCTGCCATGGTCTGTGCTATCACAAAGGATGTTAAGCAATAGTAATACAATTAGTCCAAAAAACAAAACAAAATTAAGGGTACAATGTAAAAAAAAAATATATATAAAATGTAGAAAAAATTAAAGCACCCCACCCCCCTCTGCTCATGCTAACACAAGTCCCACACACATTTTCCACATTGTATGCCCACATATTGTACATTGTGGCAGGCAAAAAAATGTAACATATGTATACAATAGAAATCTTTGCTGGCTGCAGAATATGGAGGTGTGTGTCAGTATGAACGTATGGTAGAATTCCTTTGATTTGCTTGATAGAATTCTTTGTAAGCATATGTTCACAGATGGAATGTACATAGCAGTGAAGCCAATATCCCAGCCTTAACCAATATACTATGTTACTGGAACAAACAAGGTTGTAACTCAATAAATAGGTTGTTATAAGATTTCACACTTTTCAAACCTCTGGAAATAATGCCTCCAATGTACTCACCTTGGTACCAAGCAAACTTACTAAATGTGACATTCACTAGTGTTTTGTTGCACATTAATTAAGTACATAAGGACAATGTGTATATATATATATATATATATATATATGTATATATTTTTTTTTTCAAATTATTTATTATACATTTCTTATTCACCTATTTAATGTCATGTTTTTGCGCATACAACATGGAAACAAGGCTAAGCAACTCAACTATGCAAAAAAACATAGAAACTGGGATGCAGAAAATGACAGCAAGTGCTCAGGACTGATAAGTCAAAATTTGAAATATATGGCTGTAGCAGGAGGAACTTTGATCGTGAAGGGCCGGAGAGTGGTACAATAATGAGTGTCTGCAGGCAACAGTGAAGCATGGTAGAGGTTCCTTGCATGTTGGGCGATGAATTTCTGTAAATGGATTCAGACATTTGGTCAGGATCAATTGTGTCCTCAATGCTGAAAAATATGTGTAGATATTTATCCATTATGCCATACCATCCGACAGGCGTGTGATTGTACCCAAATGTATTCTGCAGAAAGGCAACAACCCCAAACATACAGCCAATGTCATTAAGATCTATCTTTAGTGAAAGGAAGAACAAGGAGTCCTGGAAGTGATGGTTTGGCCCCCACAGAGCCCTGATCTCAACATTATTGAGTCTGTTTTACATGAAGAGTCAGAAGGATTTAAGGGGCCCTACATCCACAGATGATCTGTGGTTAGTTCCCCAAGATATTTGCACCAAATATTAATTTGATCTGGATTTATCTTCTGTTCCTTTACTTTTCATTTTGTTATCTGATAAAAAAGAAACTATTAACACCTCTATTGCTGAAAGCATTCTTATTTACAAAATTGTCTTCACACATGCCTAAAAAATAGCACAATAATATATATATATATATATATATATATATATATATATATATATATATATAACTTCTTTTTACAGAAGAACAGTTCACATTCACAGTGTTAATTTTAAAACTCATTGGGACTTGCTAACTTGCTAACAGTAGTGCCCCCCCCTTTTTATAGCCCTTTGACTTTTGGGATTTTTTTGCGCTATTATTGTGTTTCTTCTATCTACAAGTTCATATTAGTATACTGTACTTATCATTGTCATACTGGCACACACCATCCTTGCTTCCATAGGGGCCTACAATTTCCATAGAAGGTATACCGACACTAGAGTCAATTTTGGTGGTCATCAATTAACATACCATTTTTTTTTTTACTTATGAGAGTAAATAAATTGCCACAGAACAAAAACCCAAAGATGGAAACAATACAAACCATGTACAGACAAGTGTCTCTAGGGAAACCAAATCCAGGACTCCAGCATAGCAAGACCATGTTTCTAACCACCCTTACTTCTAACCCTATAAGGGTTTCTAACACCCTTACTTCTAACACTATAGCCCCCTTACTTCTAAATATAACTGTTGACGGATGTATCAAAGACTGTCATAAGACATTGCCATTATTTTGGGTAATAGTATCAGACATCATTTTATTCATTTCTGATCAATACTGTGTTCCAACATTTCCATGTTTGTATCCTTTCTTGTTGCTCATGATGACATTTGCCAATTTCACTTTGAATGTTGCAGAACATCAGAAAAGGGATAAGGATACAAGTACATTCAGTGTAACCGTCTATCTTTTTAGCTAGATTTTCAGTGTAGCGTGACCATTACTCCTGGAGATTAACAAAACATATCATCTAGGGAAGGATAGAGGAGAAGAAATCCTGAATCAGCCGCAGGGCTTGTGATAAAAAAAGCTGGAGCTTAGTGAGCACAGTTTCTTTGTAGAGAATCTTACTGATTCCAGGACCACCCTGGATTAAACAAGTCATGAATAAATGAGAGTTTCAGCAAAAGCTCACTCGATTCATCTGTACATGAAGTTGAAGAGACATTTGCATGCTCGACACACTCCACAGTGAGAAAACTATTTCTCTAAAAATTTGAAACCTGCAGCCAAGCATTGGATGTAATATTGGATGGGTGTAGACTAAGAATATTGACAACTGATTCTGAATTTTAAATATTACAGATAGTTAAGAAGAAGAAACTTTCTCGGTTTGGAATAAGGTGAAATAAATGTAATTCAACACTTAAAGCCTAACTGTAGGCAAACTTTTTTTTTAATTATTATTTTACATTTTTTTGGACATAGTTGCAGGGCAAAGTACTGGGTTAAATCACTCCCCCCCCCCCAGTTGAATATATGTGCCTTTCTTTTTCTCCCCCACTGCTTAGCTGCTTATGTTTGTCTTTCTTTCTTGCCCCCCAACCCCCCAGTCGCTTATATTTGTCTTTTTTTTTGTCATCAGAGAAAAGTTAATTAACAGGTGCTTTGGACTTTTAAAAACATGTGACTCCTGCTCTTTCCTCCCTTGATCACCAGAAGCCAGCACTGCCATGTGTGGGCAAGAGGAGAGAGTTCTTAGTCTTGTGCAAGCTCCACCCTGATGTACTTTAACCTCACACAGAGCTTCTTCACCTTGCGCTTTCAGTCCCTCTTCCAGGTGATGGACAGTTTTCTCAAATACAGCAAAGCTCAGCTGGCAGAATTTTAAAGAGGAGTGGAGCTGCATAGGCACATGTGTGTTTCAAGGTGCTTTGGGCTCCACAACGCACCATACCACCAATCATGCGCTAATGTGAGTTGTGATTACAAGTGGTAAGGCATGCATTTACTGTGCATTGCTATAACACATAAGTGTAAATTAGCTTCCCTGGCTTTAATATTGACTTGGAACATGCATGCAGAAAGTTGAGTCAGTGCAGAGTGGTACCAGGACTCCTGGTTTTCTTCTGTTTTGGGTCAGTGACTTGGAGAGCACTAAATTTAGAAGCTCCGCTTATCTGCCCCCCCCCCCTCCACTGCCACATTTGGCATCTTTTGGGGGGAGCAGGTACATGGGTTTGACTTCTCACAGAGGTTCAGCCCCCCTCCTCCTTCCCCTACATTCCACCCATTTACAGAGTGCAGCACCATTTGCACATGCACAGTAGGGAACCAGCTGTGAAGCCGCAAGACTTCACTGCCGGTTTCTCTTAGTGGAGATAGCAGCGGCAGCACCTAATTGAAAAATTGGCTTGGGTGAATACACTGCCAAATTTCTGGACAAGTAAGTGTCCTAATATTAAAAGTTAGCAGCTACAGTATTTGTATTTGACTTTTATTTTTTTCTGCAGGAGCCTGGAGCTTCTCTTTAAGGGTATGCTTTACTTTGGACCTCTGGTGCCCAACCTGCAGCATTTTAAAACTTTTTGTGGCTCTTAAATCTCAGCACTCAGCTGTTAGAATAATACTGTATGTTCTCAGTCTCTGACTGTGTCCTGCAGTATGTATCTAGTCTCCAACAACACTTGTATTATAGCTGACGTCTCAGATTATTTCCTGTAGTTCATCGTTTCTCACACATTTCTGTTGCATTTTCTATACTAATGTATGGCAGTTAAGGTCCACTATACCGCGTTAGTTGACCACCACTGCTTTAGAGTCTATAAATTCTGGTCAGATTTACTATGGGCAAGTGCTGAATACAACATATTCTCATTCTGCCTAACATTTAACAATACATAATTTCATTACATGAACATCAACCTAAAATTTAGATTCAATAATTATACACTTTATATAAATAAGCATATTTATAGTCTTTCATTTAAATCCTTTCCATATTTTTCTTTCAATACATTTCTATAATATTTATAGAAAATGAACGCTTTTGCTTAATTTATATCATTTTTTTATTTTATTTTACAACAATATTGGAACACATGTATTTATATTTCAAGAACAAAAGAATAGCTTTTATTAGTGTTGCAATAAAACAGTTGGTGATTTGATGAGAATTAAACAGTCTAATTTACTGTAAAATAATAAATATGCATTTTTATTGATAGCCACAATAAGGACATTTTCCACATGAGTGAATTATGTTATGAAGCAGAACAGTTCCACTGGTGAAGGGAAAAAAACCTGTAAAAGATTTTTCCTATATGAAGCATTCACCCCTTTGCTGCAGGATAATACCTTTTTTTTTTTTTTTATAACCTTGAATTTTATTATGACACATATATATGTAGCGTTTTCTTAAAAAAAAAAAAAAAAAACTATAGTCAACAAGTAAAATTGTTTAGTAAACTAACTATAAACTAAAATAGTTAAATGTAAAGCTGCCACAAAAAAAAAATGTCTATAAGTTCAGCCTTATGTCTCAAAATTAAAAAAATTCCAGTTTTTCTACCTTTATTTTGCAGTATCCAGTCCCTGTAACAAACTTCAATCAATCTCCCTTCTGAGTCCAAGAGCAGCTAGTGGGCATGGTTACTGAAGGCCAGTGACATCACTTCCAGGAAGTGACCCTGTTCCCTTGTAGCAAGTCGGAATATCGGAATATGCAGGATGGTAGGGGCTGATCATAGGTTCCTGCCCAGTGCTTCTCATCAATAAGGATGCTTTGTGCATCTTCATTTATGAGAAAATTAAGAAATAAAACAGGATCATTCACACAGGACACTGGAGGGCTAGTAGGTCTAGTGCACATAGACAATATAGCTGTGCAGAGCTTTGAATCAAGAATACCAGTGGTGAAGGGAGCTGGATGCAGGGAGAACTGTCTCCCTGCACTGCACTGCTCTCTATTTCTCTCTCTCTCTCTCTTCTCACTCTCTCTCTCTTCTCTCTCTCTCTTCTCTCTCTCTCTCTTCTTTTTCTCTGTCTCTTCTTTCTCTCTTCTTTTTTCTCTCTCCCACTCACCCTTCTCTCTCGCCTTTCTCTCATGTCTTTCTCTCTCCTCTCTCTTCTCTGTCTCATTCTCTCTCTCTCTTCTCCCCTGCTCTCTCTCTCTTCTTTCTCTCTCATCTCTCTCTCTCCTCTCTTCCTCTCTTTTCTGTCTCTTCTTTCTCCCTCTTCTCTCTCTACCTCTCTCTCTCTCTCTCTCTCTCTCTCTCTCCTCTCTCTCTCTCTTTTCTCTCTCTCTTCTCTCTCTCTCTGCTCTCTCTCTCCCTTCTCTCTCATCTCTCCCCTCTCTCTTTCCTCTCTCTCCCCCTCTTCTGTCTCTCTCTTCTCTCTATCTTCTCTCTCTCTCCACTCTATCTTCTCTTCCCTCTCTCTCTTCTCTCTTTCTCTCTTGTCTCCTCTCTCCCTTTTTTCTCTTCCCTCTCTCTCTCTCACTCTCTCTCTCCTCCCTCTCTCTTCTCTCTCTCCTCTTTCTCTCTCTTCTGTCTCTCTTCTCTTCCCTCTCTCTCTCTCTTTCTCTTCTTTTTCTCTCACTCTCTGCTATCTCTCTCCCTTCTCTCTTCTCTCTCCTCTCTCTCTTCTCTCCCCCTCTCTCTTTCCTCTCTCTCCTCCTCTTCTGTCTCTCTCTTCTCTCTATCCTCTCTCTCTCTCTCTCTCTCCACTCTATCTTCTCTTCTCTCTCTCTCTCTCTCTCTCTCTTTCTCGCTTGTCTCCTCTCTCCCTTTTTCTCTCCCCCCTCTCTCTCTCTTTCTCTCACTCTCAGTTCTAAGGCAAAACAAGGCTTGGAAGAGAGGAGCTGCTGCAGAAGGCTGGGAGGGATGTGGCAGTGCTGGGAAGGATGGGGGTAGGTTTACTGAAAGCTAGGCTGGTTTTCTCACACAGAGACCGACAACCTTTTCAGGGAGTGCCCGAGAGTGGCTAAATTCAGCTGAGCAGGCAAACTGATATCGGTGAATAATAGAAAGCAGCTGATTGTCTTGTTTAGATTAGACTTTCTAAGCTACACAATCAGAAAACCTGAAAATGAATAATGTCAAAGGTAAACATATTTTAGCATACTAATCATGGGCACATTTTCAATTTGGACTGGCATTTCACTTTGAGAATGTGCTGGAACTATCAAAGTCCAAGTTCACAATGATGATGGAAAGGCAGTAAAAATAAGTATAATAATATCACCTACCCATTTCCTCCAGTACAAATTGTCCCAACCATGATGCTTCACTTTGCAGTCCAGCAATTTTAACTCAGCATATCAATTCTGACACCCAACACTGACTGTCAAACTCATTGACTTGAAGTCAATGAGACCATGAAAACCTTGTGCCAAATGTGTACGACAGTTTTTGCACAGTAGTTTAATGTGAAATCCCTACTGGGATAGAAATAAAATACCCTGGGGATCAACCAAAGGGGAATGCAGGAGACAGCTGTATCGCCTCATAAATGCCTGTAAACCTGATGTCTGATAAGCAATCTACCATGGATCACTTTTCAAATGGTGGTAAAGTTTGCTGTCAGTGTGTAAGTAAATAAATAAAACAAACAATGCATTCATACAAAGGATAGCTAAGACATATGGTGTGTTTTTTTTTTTTAATTTAGAGGATGATCACACGTAAACCATCACTATTAATATAGGGTGAAACAACATAATTTTTGTCATACAATATATAATCAACAGTCTGTCACTGGTAAAAAACTAAAGGTCTAGAATAATAAAATCCAGCAGTTCTGGCAGATGTCAGAAGGACAAATATATCTAAAAGTACCTGAGGGCTTTGGTGAGCTCTTTTGGACTTCTTAGCCCCAGTAAATTCTTTTTTAACACCATAGTAAAGCATATCCAGCAGATTTACCTTCACCCCCACCTTTCATGTCCAGAGCAATTTTAGATATGTGCTAGTGTGACATTTGTTTAAACTGAACTTGACATTGCTTATTTCAGGATTATCAGGACTTCATTCTGATGTCATGCTCTGACTGATACACTTTTCATATTTTAGCAATATGGGAAAATAAGGTAAAAAATACAAGAAAAAAAGTAGAAAGAAAAAGATAACTATATATAACAAATTCCACCACTTTTTCCTATAACAAACTGGAAAAAAGCTTTTCTTTTTCCTATAGTACTTTGATCTGACAGGAGGAAGGTCACAATATATAGACAAGCATTAATAAGTCAAAGCATTGTCACTGTCCACTTTTTGACTAGCTTAACGGGGATTATATGAAAATCACCTGGCTCCTAACTCTTACATAAGTCATTAATACAAAGTAGTATATCTAACATGTTTGAATGTCTTAAAATAACATGACATAAGCTTGCATTTATAATTACCTTTGTTTTCTCAGGGGCTTTAAAGAGAAGTATGGGTAATTTTTTTTTGGGGGGAACCATACTTACCTAGTGCAATGCAGCACCAGTCTGATCTCTCCCCCGCCAACTCTAACACTGAGAACCGAGTGATCAAACACTGCTGATCACTCAGTTCTCAGAGTTCCCTGTGCAGAGAGCTGGTGACTGTCAGTTACGGGCTCTCTGTGCTCCCCCCCCCTCACTCACTGGAGCACTGGGCTGTGGATGGGGCGGGAGCAGCCGACTCAGGCTCTCAGTGGCCTGCTGAGGGGCTGAGCCAGGTGCCGGTTCAGACACGTGGGTGGATCCCGACCATATGGTCATGATCTTTCCCAAGATCGGACCGGCTCTGGGATGTTAGCTGACAGCAGGCTTCAGCCCGCTGTCTGCTGAGCACGGGTCACAGGAGTGCAGAATGAACTGAAATGAGCTTTGGCTGTACTTCTCCTTTAACAATATTTGGTCATCCAAAAAAAAAAACAGGGAATGGTGCTTTAAATTCCAAGGCTGTGCTTATAATCAGAGCATAAATGCCAGGTAGACAGAAAAATATTTCTTGTGAAGATATGACAAAGTGAGTAAATAAAAAGTTTCCTTATTTTACATAGTACTTACTGTACTTAGAGATTTCATCACATATTTTACATGAAATAAAAGTCCAATATGTTACCATCTTTCTGTTCTTACTATTCTTTATTTCAATATATAGAATTAATTGCTGCACCAGTTGAATATTTATATTGCTTAAGCATGATAGAAATCTGGGAAACAGTGGCTCAAAAGACCACATACTAGTTCTATATAATGCAAAGAGTCACCTCCCTAACAAGAAATGTGTATTCTCATGATTGTGTGACACATCTGTCAAAATAGGGTAGTAATAAATATTTCTGTTATAATATTACATAGTAATACCATATAACGATCATCCATAACTTTATGTCCACTGACAGATTAAAGTGGTTCTGATGCCTTAAGGTTTTTTAAATTTATGCATTATATACATTTAGGTGAAAAATCTTCTGTGCTGAAGCTCCCCCCTGCCCCCCCCCTTTTCTTACCTAAGCCTGAACCTATCCAGTGATGTGCGTGAGCGCAGCAGCTCTTGCCGCTGTTTCATTCCTCAGCTGTCTCCATTCCTGTCTCATTCCTCAGATTGATAGCTGAGGGAGCCATCGGCGTTTCAACAGATGCAGCAGTGGGGCTCAAGAGCAAGTACGCAAGGGTTCCTCCATGGAAAGCTGCTTTCCATGGGGTCACCCACTGAAGAGGAGGGGCTGGAGCTGCGGCAGGGGACACCACAAGAAGAGGATGGGGGCTGCTCTTTGCAAAAGGATTACACAGAGCAGCGAAATATAGAAATGTTTGTTATTTTAGGAAAAGAAAAAAGGTTTATTACCACTTTAAGTGAATTAGAGTGATTATCTCATTACAATGGCATCTGCAAGTTGGTGGGATATATTAGGCTGCTAGTAAACATGTTGTTTTGTTTGGGGCTGCATAGCCGCAGGCATGTCAGGGTGCCCATGCTGATCTGTGTCTACAGCCAAAAGTCCTTACAATGGGCACGTGAGTATCAGAACTGGAATGAGGAGCAGTGGAAGAAAGTGGTCTGGTTTGAGAAATCACATTTTCTTTTACATCATGTGAATGGCTGGGTGCGTGTTTGTCACACTGGGAAAGAGATGGCACCAGGATTCAGTATGGGAAGAAGAAAAGCTAGCGAAGGCATTGTGATGCTTTGGGCAATGTTCTGCTCGGAAACCTTGAGCCCTGCCATCCATGTAAATGCTATTTGACATGTATAACCTACTTAAACATTGTTGCTGACCAAGTACACTACTTCATAGAAGCTGTATTACTCGATGGCAGTGGCCTCTTTCAAAAGGCCTCCTGCCGCACTGCAAAAATGTTTAGGAATGGTATATGAAACACAACAATAAGTTCAAGGTGTTGATTTGGCCTCCAAATTCTCCAAATCTCAGTCCAATCAAGCATCTGTGGGATGTGCTGTAAAACAAATTCTGATCCATGGAGGCCTCACTTGGCCACTTGCAGGACTTAAACTATCTGCTCCTTCGACAGGGTGCCAGATTAGTGGTGTTCAGGCCTCAATGGGTCTAGGCTGTTGGCAGAAAAAGGGGGATCTACTCAGTATGGGTGGTCATAAAGTTATGCATGATTGGTTTACGCTATCCATTATTAGGTTATAAGGGCAGGGATTTTTACCACATAAGCATTAAAGTGGTTGATAAGCCACGTGCATGACTTTCTATAATCCTGTTTGTCTCCTAAGCCTGTATACCTCTGTCTCTGTGTTTTATAAAAAAAATGCTGTGAATACCTGATTTCAGTGTGCTGTTCAGCAATCACATGATCGGCCGGCTCTCTCCTCTCCCCATCTGAAAGCTGCAGGGGGCGGGGCCGAGATTCCCCTGCTGACATCACATGGGAGGAGAGGAGGAGAGAGAGAGCAGGCCGGTCACGCGATCGCCAAGCAGCACACTGAAATCAGGTATTCACAGCATTTTGTTTATAAAACACAGAGACAGAGGCACACAGGTTTAGGAGACAAAGAGGATTATAGAATACATTAACAGTTATTTCAGCAGCAGGAGGGGTGGGAGGGCCATGACACAGAGCTGACAGACAGGGAGGGGGAGGAGGACACAGGAGACAGAGATAAGAGCTGCAGATGATGGAGGCATGTACACTGACCACGGTGTCAGGGCTCAGCAGCCATGACATACCATGGTCAGTGTACAGGAGAAGGGCAGAAACTGGCAGGATCAGCCAGGTTTTTTAGGTGATGCAGAGGCCAAATGGCACAGCACAAGCACTGTGCCGTATAAAATGCTTTAAGGGAACAGGATCAAATGTTTGTTTTTTTAGGGTAACTGTAACGGAACAGGGCACCCCTGAGCGGGTACCTCCGTTGACAGATGCTCCTAGTGCTTCCCGAGGGCTCCAAGCACTCCACCAGACACCGTAAGCACTTCAGACTCCACGAACCACCGCAGCTTGGTTAGGGTCTTGGCATCTCCTACCCACCCGGGACCTACGACAAGGCTCCAGGTTCCTGTGGGTGAACCTCTCTTTCCCCAGAGAGTGCAGCACGAACAAGCTCTTACACAAGCTCTTACAAGAGCTCAGTGTTTATCCAAGGGAGTATGGAGGACATAGCAATCCCTTGCAGCAGATTCCCCCAATAAGAGACAGAACTCTAGATTGAGGTGAAGGAACTCTAAACAACTTTATTGAACAAGACTTATATACAGAATTTCGAACATCCCGCCCCCAACAACCGCTTTCCTATTGGTCAATTGTAAAGTACCTGTGGTCCTCCTTCAGGTCCTCCTTAGCCATGCAAATGAGGACTTGAAAATGAGTCAGCAGGGATTGGTCAGATAGCTTGACCAGAAGGACTGCCATGTGCAATGACACAGAAGCCCCCAGGGGGCAATCAATGTACACAATAGCCAGACACAGAACAATGGGAGGTCATTAGCACTTATAATGAGACAGGGCAATCCACATTCCCAATACACAAACAAAAGGAAAACCTTGCTGACATTGAAAGATATGTAATATACACAGCATTTAGGAATTACAGATTTCATGGCAAATGGGAATACATCTTAATATTTCTATATGGAGATATTGCTGGCAAATATGAAGCAATCCAAGCCATTACTTATCTGTCTTTAAATTCCAGTGATGGTGAATACCGTCACAGTAACAAATGCTTTAAATGCAGTGTTGGATCCTACTGGAGCACCTGAATACCCTTGGTGAATGGACTTCTTGGTAGGAGGGCCCAGTTTTCACTCTCTGAGTTAACTGCAACTCCTTTAACCATTTTAGTACAAAGTAGTTCATCTCAGTGGATTTGCCAGCAAGGAAAATTGCTGCATCAACGATAACCTTGGCTCAGAGCAAACTAACTAGTCCCACTCATGTGAATGTATGCACTCATCCCTAATAAACCTGTATCTTCTTACAAAAATCACTTTCAATAAAAAGTGCTAAAGTCCTTTTAAGATTGTTATTACATAGCTGAGAACATCCACTTGCATTACAATTTGGACATCACATCAATTTCGTGTTCAAATCTCTAGCAGAAAAAAAGTGTTACCATTACAAAAAGAACCCTTTTAAAATTCCCAAACGTATTACAAAAATCCTCAGCATCTGCTTGATTATTTGTAAGAGGTATTTGTATCTTACATTAACCTTATACTTTGTAACAAACAGTTGAGTTAAACAGAAGTGACTGATTGTGTGATAATAACAAATCTGTCAGAGAACAAACTCCAGCCAGTCCTAATTCAAGAAATCAATGATCTAAATCCAGTGTCCAATCTGTGTTTAATCTTGCATTACAGATGTTATCCAGCAAAACGACACCTTTATGATACGCTGTAAATGCTATGGAATTAAATGTTAAGACTATAACCCTTACTCACATATTTCTCGAATTGCGGCTGATAGACTGATATTGCTCCTGGAAAACAGATGAGTTCGGCTGGTGATGGAAGTGTACACATCACTCTTCTGACAGTATAAATAAAAGTTCACACATTCCTTTAGTAATGAAAAGCTCAGATGTTTTATTTATTCTTTTTTAGTGACCAGAGGGGTGTTTTTCTCTGTCTTTTACCTACTATGCAGCAAGAAGAGGACCAAAATGCTTTATATGTAGTCTTGACGTTATTCCATTCTCACTTCAGCAATTTTTAAAAAGAACTCTGTTCTGAATAAGACATCATTAATTCATTACCATATTTTTAATGGTGATGCTGCTTTGATTGATGCATTATTTTCTGGCTACTGAACAATGGCATGGTTGTTTTTGGCAAGAGGTAAGGGTGCTACATTTTTCAGTGCATTCATTTTCCCCCCTTTAAAAAATTATGCATGATTGAATTTCTCATAGCCAATGCATTTTTGCCAGGTATGCCCCAACTGCATGTAATGTTTGGAGACATGCTTATCACAGAAGAAAAAAGATGGTAATAGAAGTAGTTCCCAACAATGATCTCAATTTATTATTTGATTTCTTCTCCAGAGGCAATATATATATATATATATATATATATATATATATATATATATATATGTATATATACAGTATATATACAGTATATATATATATATATATATATATATATATATATATATACATATATCCAGTATATATATATATATATATATATATATATATATATATATATATATATATATATATATATCCAGTATATATATATATATATATCCAGTATATATATATATATATATATATATATATATATATATATCTATCTATCCAGTATATATATATATATATATATATATATGTTACTATACTATACTATACCCTATATATATATATATATATTATACTGTATATACTGTATATGCAAGTTACTTAACATTAGTGTTAAAGTGATATTGAAGGCTTTCTTTTTTTTTAATAACAAATGTCATACTCACCTGCTCTGTGAAGTGGTTTTGCACAAAGCAGCCCAGATCCTTCTCTTCTCTGGTCCCTCACTGGCGCTCTTGATCCCTCCCTCCTGCTGAGTGTCCCCAGAGCAAGCAGCTTGCAATGGGGGCACCCAAGCAGGCTCATTCCGGAGCTATGGCTCTGCATATCCATTCACACATAGAGCGATGGCTTGGCCCTGCCCCCTGTCTCTCCTCATTGGCTCACTGGTTGTGATTGACAGCAGTCCCCAGAGAGCTGAGGCTCTCGTGCAAATCGCTGGATTGAAATGGAGCTCAGGTAAGTATTATGGGGCTTTTACATACAGAAAGGGATTTTTATTTTTATTTTTAAAGTATTAGGGGGCTGCTGCACAGAGGAGGTTTTATTTAACCTTCATGCACAGAATGAAGGTAAAAAAACCTTGAGCGTTTAGAACCGTTTTAACTTTATTCTAACCCCTATCTCTCAGACTGACCATCAATCCTAACCTTAACACTGGAAGCTAAACCATTACTCTCAACCTAATTCCTAAAACAAATTCTTAACAGTACATTTCATTAAAAACTGGAAATTAAAGTTTAGAATTCCATACAAGGAAAACAATATATGTGCTAAGTGCTTTTCACATAGACATTGCTGTGGCCCAGCACTCCACTGCAGTTTCTTTGTCTGCTGATCTCAGAATTCAAACTTGTGATACAGTGGAGATATTCCAAGACACACTAATTATAGACTCCTTGTTGTCTCTCAAATACAGAAAAGACTCACTAATTACTAATAAGCTTTCCATAGTCACCGATTAGAAAATTTCCTTGGTTCAGGCTGTATAAAAGGCCTTTACTTCTCTTAAAGTCAAGATTAGATGTTGTCTTTCCTACTGCAATGCCCCACCCATTCATTCACAAAACCACAGTTGTAATAGAAATTGATTGTTGAGTTACATGGGGTGGAGCCCAAAAAGGAAGTCCATTTTTCTGAATATGTTTTATGACACACCTATTTAGGATTTAACATGAAATATGTTCAGAGTATGCAACCCCACACCCCCAAACCTACCTTCTTACAGAATAACAGTTCTGCTCCCCACTGGCTCCTATCAAATTTGAATTCTGCATGACTGTTCATGGCTCCACCCACAAAGCAGCGTTTTCACTTACATAAATTTGTGAATGAAAGAAACTGCAAGCCCTATCTGCCACAACAGTAGAGGAATTAACATCACTTGTATCCCACTGATGCTTCCTTCAGCATTGTAACTCAAGGTTCATTCCAAAGTATAAACCTGAGCTGGGGGAAGTGTCTGCAGGAGCCAGAGCATTGCACATATGTTCACAGCTGCAATACTTTTCAGGCTTCAATGCAAATAAAAAAAAGGCCAGGCACAATTTTTTGCTTTTTGTAACATTGCTCCATTTATTATTAATTTGAAAAATATGAAATTAGCCTGAGGGGGTAGAACTTAAAATTATCTTGAAGATAATTTCTATATACAGCCTGGTCTTGGTATTCAGGATTCTCCATCGGCACTATGAACTGGCCTCAAGGCAAGTATAGGTCCCTGCACACACCGCAATATGCCTGTACTTTTTACATTTACATAACAGATTCACTTTAAAGTAAACTAAATGATCTCACTAATTTAAGCACAGCTGACTTAATTGCTAAATAAAGCAATATTTACACACATGTTTGTATCTGACAACATCTAAATGCCAGTAATGTGCACTTGACAAAGTTGGAATATTTACTGCAGATAGCTGCAGTTTGTAAATTAGATTTGCTGCATTTAACCGTGTTTATCTGCATTTAGCTGTGTTTAGGTGCATCAGTGTTTTCAGGCGTTTTTTCCCTGATACCCCATTGTTGGGGGGGGGAGGGGTGGTATGCCACAGGCACCTCCTCTTCCTCTTTGTGAGATATTTTCTGAGCAAGGAAATAGAGCTGTGCAATTGAAATGGAGTACAACATTGGTGCTTAACATTATGCGCCTGCTTGAGAGGTGAAGATTGAGGGCTGGTTCACATACAGGAACATGGAGTGCAGCTCTAGCATGTTCCTGTGTAATGCAGTTTAACAGCCCATTCATTTGAATAGGCCGCAAATCATATTGGAAGGTGGAAACGTAGTGCATTAATTGTGGAACTAATGTGGTACCATGCGATTCGGTGCCTGAAAATTCAATGCACTGCGATCTGCTTTTGGGGTACTGTAACCAAAACATTGGCACCTGCATGCAGATCCCAAGATCAGTGAGGTCACTTACAGTGCGGGAAATGTTCACCCTTCCCAAACCGAATTCTGGTGCGAACCAGCCCTGAGGCAGATACAAAGAGGGAATCTGATGTAAACTGGTGGTCTCGTCCGGATGCTTTACACTGTATATTGTTTTGTTTGTTACTTACTCCTGACCCCTGAACTCTATACATTATGTTATACATTACATAGTCCTGACTAAAGTTTATTGTCCCAACAGTTGCTGGTTTTAATGAAGTTCTTCTTTAAGATAGGCTCAGATAGACAAAGTGATCACTTTTCGTGTGCAGAAAAGCATATGTGATGGAAAGGTTTATTATCCTTAGTTCTGAGGTTTATGTGTATCTGAGAGACTGTCACTTATGACATAATAAGTAGGGGTAGTTTGTGTGTATGTGGGTACAAGGACTGAGTTATATGTGTGCAATGTATATAGTGCCTAGGCACAAATTCTGTTTAAGCATCCACCTTTAAGCCTCTCCTACTGTCCTCTGCGTCACTTACCACTGACCCCTGAACTCTGCCCCACTTACCACTGACCTCTGAACCCTGCCTCATCTACAATTTACCTTTGAACTTTTCCTCACTTATTACTCACCCCTGTACTCTGCCCTGCTGACCCTGTAACATTGCCCCGCTGACCCTGTACATTTGTACGTTGCCCTGCTGACCCTTGTCCTCCACCCTACTGACACCTGTACACTGCTCTACAAACTAATGGCCTCTGCACACTGCCCTATAAACTGCTGACCCCTTGTACACTGCCCTGCTGACCTCCCATCCTCTGCCCCCTGACATTTTTTACAGCACCCCCATATCACACAGGCTAGATCTGGCCCTGCAAACATGAGGATGAATGAGAACCAACATGAGATTGAGGCTATATTTAAACCGAGTATTTAGGTCAGTGTGAATTGTAGCATCAGGAATCTACCATTTCCTTCTGCTGTTCTGAGTGTCTAGGTGAGGCCGCTGGCCCCATTCACTATAATGACAAGTCGCCGGCAGCTGCAGCTTTTTGCAAGTAGCTGCAGCAGCCTGTGACTTGTCATTATGGTAAATGGGGTTGAATACCCACATTTCAGGAAGAAAAGGGGAAGTGTGTTTTTTTTTCTACTGCTAAATGTATTGCAACTATCTGCAGCTAAAATTGAATGCCCATTTAGCTGCAGATAGTCGACCTTGGATGCAGCACTTTCCTTTTACTAAATGCAGCTAAACTGTATGCAACTAAACATTGCCAATTGTTGATTATGAATAACATGATTACTTTGCATTGTGTGAGCCCAGCTGCTTTTAAAAAAAGTCTAAATGCAACTAAACTTTGAAATTTAGACAGTCGTGTGCATAAACAAAAAAACACCATTATACATTTATAGACTACTTCTTTATTTCTCTTACCTCTGTTTGTTGGGTTATTGTTCTTTAGAAGTCTTCTGCCTGCGCTACATGTTTTATGAAAAATTCTAATAGCATGCTGATAATAAAAAAGGTAATAATATTTTGCTCAGCTTAAAAAAATTGCCAAAATGTCACCAATAAATCCTGAATTAGACACCCTAAATGTTTTGACATCTGTTCTTTAGTATCATATGGGGTTAGAATGAGTCATAGTGTGTCTGTGACGCCTCCACTCTAACTTTGCAGAGTTCTTAAACTCTCTTTAAATTCCAGTACATTTAAGGCCTAAACTGCATGGGAGATGTTTTTTTATTAGTCATATGCTTGAGAAGAACTTCTAACTACCTATTGCTCATATTTAACACATTGATTTGAATGAGCTGTAAATTATACATGGGTCAACCAGGGGTCTCAAGCTACTGAGTGACTAAAACTTCCAGTGTAGAATAGGGCTTAGAAGTTATATTATTCTTCATTGGAGGCAACATGTCCAGTGAGGCACAGCAAATACTAGATCAGAGACAGCACACATAATCTTCCAAAGTTGGTATGGCTTAGGGTGGGATTTAGCCTGTGATAACCAACTGTGGGTGTCAAGACCATATCCTGAATCTGCCTCTTCCCTCTTGCTTCAGTAGTAAAGGAAAAGGTGACACTCCACTGTAGTACCTTTTGTTTCTCAAATTCAATAAACTTTATTGTACAAAGGACATAGCATCAAGTGCCTATTTACTGCCATCTGATATTGTACCTACCCATGGAATGTGACCTTTTCAGCCAAAACCCAAGATTGGTATGATTTTCTACAGTACTAAGAGTTAAGCTGGGCATACAAGTTTTAAAATTCAACTGGTTCAGCAGGAACTGGCTGGATTTCGGTCTGTGTTTACCCCTCCCTGTTCAACAGAAGCTGGTCATTAGATTGGCTCCTGCTGAACACTCCTGCTGAAAAGCCAACATTTGGTTAGCCACTGTAGCCAATGGCTACAGCACTGATCAGTATATCCTGGTTGGGGGGGTAGTCCCTGCCATCAGAATACAATAGCGCAGGAGGAAAGATCCCTACATCAACATTGCTTGCGTGGATGCAGGAATCTGTGACTTTTTCTTGTTTTTGTTGTTGTTTACCCCACTGATGTATACTCAGCTTTAGTCTTATGAGGCTGTTGCAAATCTCTGGCTCTGGCCTCTTCATAAAACTGCTATGTCTCTGTCTCTGTGATGGTATTCACCGTCACTGGGAGTAAGGGACAGATACTTGGGGGATGCAGAGAATGGTTTAGATGGCTTCAGATGGGAGATATTTGTCAATGGTGTCTCTCAAGAAATGTGGAGATTTGATCCCACTTTGCACTGTGAGACCTGTGGCCTGTTGCAGTCTGTGACACCTAGATGTGTATTCCATGTGATTCAATGTAGTAGACGGACAGACTGTCAATGGCAGTCTTGTCCTATTGTCTATCTATTGAGCCGGGGTGTGGATTGTGTTAAGTATGCCTGCCCAATTGTTAAATGTTAATGACCTCACATTGTTCTGTCCAGATGGCTAGAAAATTAGTTCAGGTTAATTCTGTTTCTGTATACAATTTCATCTGCATAGGATAATGTAATCAGGCAGCCCCTAACCTGTGTGTAGTATTTTGATCAGGAGGAGGATGTGCTCATGTGTGTATAAATTGAGTTTGAAACTGTTCAATAAAGGAGAAGGTTTAAAAACTTGTACAAGCTAAATTATTGGCTAGCTTTGTATGGGGGCGGCTAGGATTTGATATCTATTTTCATGACCGCAGGGAAGCCATATACTGACAGAAGACCACAAGTACAGTGTGGGTTGGAGGTTCCGTTACAGTCTCATCTTAAAACCCAAGTAAAATATCACATTTCTAAAATCATGTTTTCTGCATGTTTTGATTTGTGTTGTTTTTGCTTTGAAATGCCTTCATTTTTTTTCTCATTGAAAATGCTGCTGAGTAACAGCCAGTCTCCTCAGGGGTCACACAGACTTGTATTGCAAATTAAGAAGGGGGTTGTGTCAGACCAGCTCTTTTACTAAGGACTTATACATGAGACCACATCGTTTTGTTTCCTATACAAGCCTATGAGAAAAGAACCACTCAAAGGAAGTCAGATGGAGGTCAGAAGTCAACTACAGATCAAATGTACCTTTCAATTAATTCTTAATGATCTCCCAATGATCTCAAACGGAGGCTTCAAAAGTTTCCAAAACACAGTTCACCTCTTTAAACCTCATAGCAAACATAAAGTGTTACATACGTACCTAATCCAGCAATGCTCATTGAGGCTGTAACACTACCAGCTCAATAGTAGGGAACAAAATATGGAATGGCGAAGATCAGGCTCTGGTTTCACCAATCAATGAAGTTTGTGCATATTAAACAATTTGGGTATTCTGGGCCCCCGGAACATCTACACTGATGAGGGACCTGATGTGCAGGCACTCTGGGGTACTGGCCATGTGCTGACAGCTCTGGATTAAGCAACTATGTAACACTTCAAGCATGTTTCAAGCATCATTTAGCCTACAATGGCAGCTGCTATACAACAATAGGCTACCCAGCAACGTTATATAAATATAACATATCTAATTTTCTATGAAAGTACATATTACATGGATGAACGAATGTGACTGTTGCTTTTGTTAGCAGCTGATTGACAAAAAATGTTCTATTAATTATCTTGTTTCGAATATAAAAATATTCAAATACTAAGCTATTTAAAACATTAAAATAAATTAAACTTGTCTAATGGCCAATATACTGTATAAATAAATAAATAAATAAATAAATAAATATATATATATATATATATATATATATATATATATATATATATATATATATATATATATATATATATATATATATATATATATATATATATATATATATATATATATATATATATATATATATATATATATACATAAACAGGGGACATTGTTAGAGGTGTTTCACATTAAATTATACACAGAAGGAGTTGCTAAGGCACTAATAGTTCTTGTATGATGGTCATTGATTTGAAAAGGTCTCACTACCAGGAGACTCTTTGTACACCCACGCTAACATACACTCTATATAGCACACAGCACACAATGGGCATTGACTGTTAACACAGTTCTGGGAATAATGGTAAAATCAGTCAATCAAATATTTCTAACTGCATACACAGCAATGTTTAATACTCAAAACCTTAAAGGGCAATGCAGTGGTATAGTAGTTTGCACTCTTGCCTAGGGTCATTGGTTCATATCCAACCATCCACTACCTACGTTGAATTTGTAGGTTCTCCCTGTGCTTGCATGGGTTTCCTCCATGTACTCAGTTTTCTTCCTACACTCCAAAGACTGATAGGTTAATTGACTCCTGTCTAAAAAGGCCCCACCATGTGCATGTGAGGTAGTGAACTTAGATTGTAAGCTCCTTAATGGCAGAGACTGATGTGAATGTACAAAAAAGTGCTGTGTGAATTGACAATGCTATATAAATGCCCTCTAGTAAATAAAATCTGTTGTGTAGAAAGAGTCGTGAGGGATTAGAGCCACTCAGGTTTTAGTTACTATCTGTATCCTTGTTAGGGAAATTCACTCTATCTCGTCTTGCTCACCAATGTCACCAGGAATGAAAGTGAGGGTAAATTCAAAATTCTGAGTTGCCACCAAAACAGCAATAGAAGGGATCCAATGAGGACATCTGTTCATAAAACAACTGTCTTAGAGGGGATTTCCCTTACATTAGAAATAAATCCTCTAGCTTCCTGTTGAGTTTATAGCAAAGGAAGTGGAGCCTCATGCTATAGCTGTCCTAAGAAGCATTTTAACTCAGGAAGCTTTGGTCTAAATCAGCAAAGTGACAGACTCCACCCGACATCTCATTTAAACTCACCTTTCCAAAAATTTCCCAACTGCTCAACTGTGCACACAAAATACCTTATGTTGCGGTGTTTGGGCCTAGCAAAAAATAACCATTCCAAGGATGATGTTGTAAACTCTGTGTAAGCTCTGACATCATCCAACATGGAGCTCACACAGGCAAATGGGCAAAGTGGGTCTCTTTGCTGCTAGATTACAACTAAATTATTTTTATTTTATTTTTGCAGACTGAAGAAGAGCTACTTTGTGTCCCCACTTGGGGGATTTTGCCAAATTTCCTACACCCAAGAACAAAAATAGGTGGTATGGTTGTCACCAAGAAAGGGAGACACATATGGTAATGAAAACAATGTCATAGGATCATACCCTTCCCCAGCCTACTAAAATATGTTTTTGTTCCTGTCTCTGTCCACATTGAACAGGTTTCCCATCACAATCTGTTCTGAAATTAAGTGAGGAGAAACATCACAATTAAAGCCTAACAAAGGCCCTAACCCTTGCATGCTATATCCAATTTTCTTAGTTTGCAAAAGGCTTGTGTAGCAATTACAAGGTTTATTTATTTATTTGTTACTCATGAAGGTAAGAGTCGGTTCACACTATGGCGACACGACTTCGGGGGCGACTAGTGAAGTCGCCGTGTACCGCGACTTTGGCGCGACTTGCACGGACTTCACATAATGGAAGTCAATGCAAGTCGGTCAAAAGTAGTGCAGGAACTATTTTCTAAGTCGGAGCGACTTGAGTCGCTCCTATTAGAACGGTTCCCATAGCACAGAATGGAGCACGACTTGTCAGGCGACTTGGTCACCTGACAAGTCGCGGTATTGGGAACCGGGACTAAAAGGCAACCCCATGAAGGGATACCATCAGTTCTAACTTGAGGAGGGAAGAACTGAGCCACAAACATAAAGGGGGGCGGAGCCTGTCTGTCAGAGTCACATCGCGGCCACTACGAGGGATACACTGCATGCTTCTACAGCCCACACTGTTTATAGTGCTTCCTTTTTTGAGTTGTTTTATATTTTTTCAATAAATTGATGATTTTATATAGAGAGCACTGGATTTTGCCTTTTATTCCCTGACATATTGCGGATTGATATAGAGAGTTTGGGAACCATCTATGAGCATACCACCAGGGAGCCCCATCAGACTGCAATTATCCCAGAGGGGAACTGCTTATTCTGACCCGCTGGTGAAACAGGGGTCAGAATGTGAGGTGAGAGGCTGGATAGCACAGGTGGTAGAGGAATGCTGAGCACTTATTATGTCCATACACACAGATGGTGGATTATGACATTGAGTTATTCTGATCTTATTATTTTTTTATGGACTCTTACATCACATTATTTTTCACGGTTTAATTTTCATTTACTGATTCACCATAAATTAATGTATATGTATATGATTTTTGTGTCATATATTTTGTTCACTGTTTATATCTGACACATCAAATGATTTGAAGTATACTGTCGTGTGATGAAAAAGCACGATTAGTGATAGTAGCCAGTTTTTGTATTTATTGATTTACGTTATTCACATTAAGGGCGCTGCGCTGATTTTGTTTTTGGTTATCCACAAACATAAAGGCTGCTCTAAAAATTAAAAAAAAAATGTTGTCCTTATGGTTTTGCTCCACACGTTTCAGCACTAATTTGAATTGATTAGGGGACATGTGTGGTTGCTCTGACAGGCATACTCAGACTAGACTTTCACAACCGTATATCTGTGGTTATGCATATGTACAGTAGCTGGCTCTGTCCACAGGCCAGAAGTTTAGAGTGACCCTTGCATATCTGCAGAGTTACTAATGTATGAATTGCAACATGACAATTTGGAATGGACAACGTGTATGTACTGATTTTATTTTACCTTCTTTCTGTTTTTTTTTTTTTTGTTTTCTTTTTGATTTTCTGGTCAATGTTAATTTTCTTTATTTCTTTTATTTTTCTTTTAATAAAATTACCTGATACAAAAAAGGCGACTTAAGTCAAAACAGTTTTCTCAATTTTGGTGAATAGAGGAAGCCCTGTGTTAACTCCAAGTAGTGGCCTAAAGTGTCAAAGACTTTCTCCCTGGGTAATGATAGCATTGACTGCCTGAAATGCCAATCATAAAGCAGCAGCACTGTTGCATGGGAGGAAGTAGAGAGCGTCTCCCTTGTCTGGAAGCACTAAAGAAAATAAGAGAAGGTTTACTGTATATGTACTGCTGGTGAGGCTGCCAAGAAAATTAGCCTGTATGGGCAAAGCAAAGGTTTTCTTAAAGCCTATGAAGTGTTAATATAAAGTGGCAGGATATCAGAGCACAGGCGGAACAATGAAACTTTCAGAAAAGTCCATTAAACAATGCTGAAATGAGTACAGATTTCAGAAAAATAGTTTTTAGCTCTGGCTATCAAGATTAAAGCATAAGTCAATCATTTTTGTATAGAAAAGCACCTTCATCAATATGATAATGAGAACAGTGTGAGCTATACCTATTACTAAATTTAATGCAGTATGTCATCGCTATTCAAATGCATTTCCAATATACATCAATCACTGTGTTTCACACATATAGGCTTACCTAAAAATAACACGGTATTGCCGGTGTCATAAGATTTTTATTTTTGCATACAGAGAGCAATTTGCCAAAGTTTAGTTTTTCTGTAGCAATAAGCAAGATTTTTAAAGCTAAAAAACAGGTAAATGCAAATGTACAGTATATATACTGTATATATATATATATATATATATATATATGTATGACTTTTCATAGTTGCCAAAGTTTTGCCATCTAAGCATCCATTTCTGTTTGGATAGCTTTGTCATCTAAGCACCCCTATCAGACAACATAGCCAGACTTAATTTTCTCCACAATAGCTGAGCAGTACAGTTGGGTCACATATGAGAATTTACTAGAATTGGAGCAGACAGAATCTGGAACATCTGTGAATAGTAACCAATCAGCTTCAACCTTCAGCTTGTCCAGTTAAGCTTTGAATATGAAAGCTAGAAGCTGATTGGGTACCATGCATGGCTGTTCCAGATTCTGACTGCTCCAGTCTTAGTAAATTTCCCCTAACTGACTTATCCCCAGCCTGCTTGTTGCATAATGTAGGATAATTACCAAACGGATTGGGTTATTACTTAGTTTGCTCTCCTATAGCAAGCTTCCAGCATTAGAGTGACAGAGATATTGCTGTTGGAGCCCTCTCCCAGCCTTGCTGTGCAGAAAATTACAGAAAGATGAAATAATGGCAGAATAAAGTATATCTAAAACTAATACTTATTCTTTAGTTTTGGGATAGAATGTTGAGACAATAAACTCTGTAGGAGTTTTATCACTATATCCCCTCACTGAGAAGATTCATTGGGGAAGATTTAAAGCTGATGCACACAGAATCTGGTGATAGTAACCAATCAGTGTCTAACTTCAGCTGGGACAATAAAACCTGGAAGCTGATTAGTTACTATGTACAGCTGCACTAAATTCTATGCACATCAGTTTTAGTAAATCTCCCTTACTAGCTCCATCTGTTTTGAAAACTGTTGTCATCAGGGTAAACAAAAGTGATGGGAAATCCAAAGTTTTATAATCATTTATTTATTTTGATCCAGATGTGCTCATGTTTATATAAGATCCACCAAAAGTTCCAGCAGAAAAAGGAGTTGCTAGCAGTTAGTAACTTGTACCACCAGAGACTAACACAGAGAATAAAGCCTGACAGTATCATGGGGCACAGTATACCAATAACGGGTACATATCATCTCTAAATATTACTATTATGTAGTTGTATGTGATGACTGTGATGACACTGCTGCTGAATCTGCTGCCTAAGACACTGGATGATATTGCCTGCCAATGGCTTCAAATTGATTGTAAACCTCAGACATGAAATATGAACAAAAAGTTATTCCTCTATAGTGTGTACTTGTCTCAATTCAGGGCACTAAGTGTAATTTCTGTCTGCTGGGTCATTCCTCTGCTATCTTCATGAGTCTCTTCTGACAAGTTTTCCTGACACCAAGAGTTAAACAAGTACAACTTAAATAGGAGGATTTGTTTCATTTCTGTGTATCACCTGAGGCTAGTCACTTCACTGGGTTTACAGTCATTTTAACAGTTGAAATTTCTTGAGAGTTTCGGCTTCAGGTAGCAAAGTAACATAGTGAGGTTGAAAAAAGACACCAGTCCATCAGTTCAACCTATGATGAGTGTGTGTATAAGTGTTTATTTCAATAGTACATTGTATACCCCTGTATGTTGTGGTCGCTAGGGTGCCCATCTAATAATTTTTTGAAATTATCGATGTTCCCTGCTGACACCACTGCTTGTGGAAGAGAATTCCACATCCTTACGGCTCTGACGGTATAGAACCCTTTATGCAATTTAAGGTTAAACCACTTTTCTTCTATTTCTTATATTCCTTTTATATTCACTTTCAGGGACTAGTTTTTTCCCTATGCTAGGGTCGCCAGTATGGTATTTGTACATTGATATCATAACCCCCCTCAAGCGTCTCTTCTCCAGAGAGAATAAGTTCAATGCTTGTAGTTTATCCTCATAGCGGAGATCCTCTAGTCTCTTTATTATCTTTCTTGCCCTTCTCTGGACTCTCTCCAGTTCCAGCACATCCTTCCTGAGGACTGGTGCCCAGAACTGATATACTTGAGATGCCCCCAGACCAGAGTCTTGCAGAGTGGGAGAATTATCGGTTTATCTCTGGAGTGAATCCCCTTTTTGATACATGCCAGTATTCTGCTGGCTTTGCTTGCAGCAGCTTGGCATTCCATGCCATTGCTTAGCTTGTCGTCTACTAGGACCCCCAGGTCCTTTTCCATCTTAGATTCCCCAAAGGCTCTCCCCCTAGTAAATAACTTGCGTTCGTATTTCTGGCACCCAAATGTATTAACTTACATTTTTCAACATTAAACCTCATTTGCCATGTAGATGCCCACCCTATTATTTTGTTCAGGTCTTCCTGTAAGGTTTCCACATCCTGTGTAGAAGTTATTGCCCTGCTTAACTTAGTTTCGTCTGCAAATACAGAGATTGAGCTGTTTATTCCATCCTCCAGGAGGTTTAGGAATAAACTAAATAGGACTGGTCCCAGGACATATCCTTGGGGGACCCCAAATCCAACCTAGACTATTCCGAGTACTCCTCATTTATTACCAACCTTTGGACTCGCCCCTGAAGCCAGCTTTAATCCAGGTACTCACCCTATGATTCATACCTATGTACCTTAGCTACCCAAAGCCAGAAACTCATCTAAATTAGTGCAGTTTGGGTGGATTTGGAATTTAATATTATTGGGATGTAAAATAAAGATAGAAACAGAGAGATTTAGTGTCTGCTGGAAACCTCTGCCTAATGCTCTAAGCTCCACAGAAAAGTAGAAATCAATTAAGTCATGTTTGAGCAATTATCAACCAACAACAAAACCAGCAGGTGCACAGAATAAACTTTTAGAGCTAGTTTTGAAGTCAACTTTCTGTTCACTGTTACAGGAATTTGACTTTGCTTTGCTGTTTCATTTAAAGATAACAGTAAATTCTGCTCCATATTTGTCTCAACACTAGCCTGAATAATCTTCAGATTTTTTTCCCTCTTCTGAGTCATGCTCTACAAAATCAGTGTTAGAGTTTTGACACACTGGACTACTGCGTTAATGCAATTTCCCAGAAGTATTTAGCTTTCCTAAATCAGAATAAGCGTTTAACCCAGCAAGGCACCATATACTCATCCACATCCATTAATCGATCAGTCAAATAAACTCTATTGACTACTAAATATGCTTCAACATGGGCTTGTAGGTCTGTAGTAGAAATATCCTCTATAAGTATGTGTGGTTAAGCCTCCAGTGACATTGGCAATAATTCAATCTTCTGGCTTGAAGATGAGTATGACAAACTCTATCCACAATTAACAGTAATAGCGTTCCAAATCCCTCCAATTACATCTAGCTGCATATACAGTACAATGCAATTATAAAAGGAGCAAGACTGAGAAGGCAATGTAAAACCTACACTGGAAATGACAATTTGAGTTTTACTGAACACTATGGGGCAATTAAGATAAAATAAATAAACAAAGTTGAGTAGGAGACTGCTGGTCAGTAGATTAATTAGGTCTTAAATTTCTGGAGCAATATTGATGGCTTGTTTTTTGAGGCCATTACAAATCATAGAAACTCAGAGAGTTCCAATCATGGAAATTTCTTAAGATACCAAGTTCTGCTCTCCTTTTCACGGCAGGAAAGGTCTTTAGCTTCATATAAGCAGCTTGTATGGATCTAGGAATTGTAGTGCTTTTGGTTCAACTTTACTCCACTGTATATATATATATATATATATATATATATATATTTTTTTTTTTATATACTTTCTGTGTTTTATAACACAGGATTTCCAGCAAACTACAGATTATGTAAAGTAGGATTAGATGCTCCATATGTGTGATAGAGTAGCGCTAAGGTTAGTGCTGATAAACAAATTACTACCTACTGTGCTGGTGATAAATAAACCCCCAAAACTTACTCATGTCAATAACCATTAGTTTACTCATGGCAATAACCAGTAGTCTCACTAGTAGTTTTTTTTTTTCTTTCAACCCAGCAGGACTTAAAAAAAAAGCTGGCAGCTCAGGAGGAGCCGCTGTACTAACTATCTGATGTTAGTACAGCATTCTCCTTTGCTGTTCTATTGTGTTCTGACAGAGAGACACCCCCCCCTTTTCCAGAACACTGCGGTCATTGACTAAGAGCGCCGACAGGGAGCCAGTCGGCAGACCATTTCAGTCATGCCCATTCGAAAGAAGCCAGATGAACTGCTGGCTTCTGTTGGCTCCAGTACGCACGGGCCAACACTTCCTGACATTCGGCCCATTTTTACTAAGCTTTAGAGTTACATGACATTCAAAATCATTTGTGTATTTAAAAATTAGTAACCAGTGCTATCCCTCCAAGTGCCAAAAAAAAATTGTGCCACACAGTCAATGCATCTCTCAGTGACCCTCTGCAAGCTCCACATGACTTCACAAATAGTGCTCACTCACCAGAAGACTATTGAATTCTTATATACAATAAGCAAATCAAACAGTGCTTTGTATCATAACCCCCACTTCAGAATCAACCAAGGAGATTAAGATGAGACATTAATATCAATGATGGATTGGTGGAGAATTGATGGAGGAGTGGTAGAGTTTGTTCAATCATTGTCAAAAGAAAATACTAAATATAATTATTGGTAAAGGGAAAACAAAATTAGCTGTTGTCGAATCCAAAATGTCAGCGCTAAAGGTTGGTGCCATATATGGACACAATGGAATTTAAGGAGAAGGCACAACAATAACAAAGGTACTTTACAAATTGGATAACAAAAGCAAATGAAAGAAAAATCAAAGAAATATCAAGGACTATAAAAACCAGAAAGTGTATAAATGGCAAGGAAGCCATGAAAACAGGAAGCATACTCCCCACAGTAAACAAGAAGAGAAAACACAGACAGAGGTTGCAGAAGGGAAAAGAAAACATTTTATTTTTTTTTATTTTTGAGGGGGGGGGGTTGGTTAATATTTTCAAATATTTGGATTTATTTGATGTTTTTATAGATATAAAATATTTTTTAATGTTAAAAATGATTTTTCAGATAAATATGCAAATGTGACAATGAAAACCCCTACAGAATTTGTATAAAGTGGGCTGAGAAACAAATTGGTCTTTAATCCTACATCCAGTTCATACCCGTATTTTGAAGTTTTTAACCGCTTGACCAGGCCACTTTTTGCTATAGGGCACTGAGTTAATTTAACTGCCAATTGCACGGTCATGCAATGCTGTACATAAATGAAATTTATGTAATTTTTTCCCAAAAATAGAGCTTTCTTTTGGTGGTATTTGACCACCTCTGGGTTTTTATTTTTTGCACTATTAACAAAAAAAGACTGATGAGTTTGAATATATATATATATATATATATATATATATATATATATATATATATATATTACTCTCTGCTATAAAACATAACCAATAAAAACATTTAAAAAAATCAAATTTCATCATAAATTTAGTAGTTAGTATTCTGCTACATGTTTTTGATAAAAAAATCTCAAGTAGTATATATTGATTGGTTTGCGCAAAAGTTATAGTGTCTACAAACTATGGTATATATATTGAAGTTTTCATTTACTTGTTTTAAAATAGTATTGGCGGTGAACAGCGACTTAAAGCGGCACTCTGATATTGCGGCGAACAATCTGACACTAACTGACATTTTTGACACTTTGTGGGAGTCAGTGACACTATGCGTCATGAGACATAACTCAGTACTCATGTCTCAGGTAATATGTGAATACATGTCTACCATCCCTAGTGTGAAAAGAATCACCACATCTCAGGGAGAGTAAAGACCATATATCACAATTAAATGGTATTCATCTGGGTGAAGATTGACTGCCTGTTACAGTGGATGTATAAACACTATGCACTAACATAAACAATAATTGAGTCTTAAAAGCTCCCAAATTTAGTTTATTCTACAAAGTTTACAGATGGATTTCTTCTGGTACCAGGGACAATTTTACAACAAAATTATGAGAGTAGCCATGGGTGCTATACATGCACCAAGCATAGCTAACGTATTCCTAGACAAATGGGAACTGGAGGATATTTATTGCAGAGTATGGCTTCAATTCAATTATATAAAAGGTATATTGATGATAGTGTGATCCTTTGGGAAGGATCACAAGAGACATTGGAAGATTTTCTACAAGTATGGGATAAGGTTCACAGGGCACATACATCCAGAAATATATATATATATATATATATATATTTTTTTTTTTTTTTTTGCATATTTTGTGATTTTTTAAACATGTGGGAAAATTATGCACAAAGACCTTCTTTGATGAAACTAATATGAATGGTTATATATCTATAACTGTGACCTTGAATGTGATTATGAAGATCAGGCTGATATATTGGTGAACAAGTTTGTAGAAAAAAAATATTAAAAAAAATATGAAAAAAAAATACCCTGGAAAGTATCAAAAGACTGGTCCAGAATATTGATAGAGAAGAATTACTGAAGAGTAAAAAAAGGAAACCCCATATTTTGACATGGCATTTTTACAGGATCCAATTACAATATAAAGAAGTTGAAACATTAGTCAAAAAGTATTGGCCAATATTACTTAAAGATGGTCCTTCAGGTAATATTTTACTTTGAAAATCTAAATTTGTATATAGGAAGGACCTGGGGCTGTGGACAAAAATAGTACATAATATCCCTGACCCCTCCAAGTGAAATATCAAATTTTTAGATCAAATAGGGTTTTATAGGTGCAAAAGATGTTTGCTGTAATAAGTAAAGAAAAGAAAAAGAGTTTAAGTCTTATTGTATGCATAAAAGGTACCGTATAGAAAAAAGTTTCTCATGTGATAGCACCAAAGTTACATACATTTTGGAGTGCCCTTGTGGCCTCCAATATGTAGGGAGAACCACAAGGAAACTGTCAGTCCGAATTAGTGAGCATATAAATAAATAAAGGATATAAAAGATATAAAAACAGTGTTTCCAAACACTTCAGGTTGCTTCATAACAAAGATCCTGATGGGCTGGTATTCTACAGTATAGAAAAAGTACAGAAGCATTGGAGAGGATCGGTCTTAAAAAAAAAAAAATAGTTTCACAAAATGAGACTTGTTGGATGTATGAATTAAAACATTAAGCTCAAAACAGTTTTTTTTTTTTTTTTCCATTTGGCAACCAAGATAGGAAATTCTGTGCATGTTAAAATCACACAGCCAGTCAAGTACTGAGTAGGTTCAGGTTTCTCACTGCTACGGTTCTCAATCCTGGCAAATTTTTATGCAGATTTTCCAGGAAGAATTTTTAAAACCATAATACACTACATAATACACTACATTACACTTAAGATATGGCCAGAAGGCTTACAAGAGCAAATAAGATTTTGTTTTGATAAGCCAGCTTACTATAGGAGGAGGGGGAAACAAAGCAGCTACAAACTGCTTAGGGAGAGATTAGGGTCAGTTAGAATATTACAGTGTATTTCTTTGGGCCCTAAACCCTCTGACTGACTTTTTTATTAAAAAATATTCTCATTTTGACTTTTTGGGTTTCATTTTGTCTGGTGGTTGTTTTGAGGTCAGTGGTCAATTTCTAGCTGCTGCCCATCCATGGTAAACTTTGTATGTGTTGCAAAAGTTTTATTTAAAAATGGGCTTTTATTTGGGGTGGGGGGGGGTTGACTTTTTTTGTGTTCTTTCTTTTTTTTTTTTTTTTTAAGTTGATATGGCCTTTTTGTATGTTTGGGATGCTTAAAGTAGAGCATTTACTTGTTCCTGCATATCTCATTTGAAAAGAAAAGAAGTATGCTTCTAAACCACCTGAAATTATATCATGGGACAGCGACAGTGAAATACTGTCCAATTTGTGTGTGCCAGTCATGGTGGGCTTATTACCGGTTGATGAAAAAGTATATACTGCTGCTAAAGCTACCTGAACAAAGCCTTTTCTCGAACTGAAATTAATAAGATTGGGATGATGCTACTGTATGTAAAACAAACTAATTGTAAAAGAAAACATTTTATTCTACAGCTAAATATACACTGCCAGTCATATGTTCGTGAAAATTACACTGCTCTGTTGCACTACATACAGCTCTAAGGCTTCCCTAGGTATGTTATTTAAAGAGTAACTCCACTTTTATGGAAGAAAGTATAGCAAATAAAAAAAGAATAATAAAGCCTGCAATTACTGCACAAGCTACAATATATTGTAAGTTCATGTTATTAAAAATGACTTTTTCTTTTCAAACGGCATCATTGTAATCTTCTGTAAAATTCAAGACAGAACGGCAATCTGGAGGCTTTCTGTATACAATTGGTGTTTAGGACTTCTCCAGAAATGTTATATCCCTTTCCTCACTGTGCAATATTTATTGATATAATTATTTATTTTGCATTGCTTCTTTTCCCCAATGGCAGTGCCCAGCTTTCCATGCTTTTTATGACAGTAGTGGCCTATTAGCCCTAAAAAAAAATGGCCAAACCTAACAAGATATGCCCCCTTATAGAATTCAATGGGATTTACCTGGTTTGTGCTCGGAGTGTGCTCAGTCACTTGCCCCAGCAATGTGTCCATGCTGTCTTTGACAGCTCTGGGTCACATAGCAATTATCAGGATCCAGTAGGATGGGCTCCTGATATGTGACTATCAGTCACAGTAATTAGGAATCTCATGGTACACCTCTGGTGTTAACATATATTAAAGGGCTGGTGAGAGCTGGCAGAAGGAGTTTAGGAACTGGGCAATGGGCATGATCAGTCTGGAGAATCAATACTTCAAAAAGTCTCATACATCTAAATAATTGCAAAAATCTCCATGTATACATTTAAAAAGTTTGAAAAGTTTGATTCTCAAATCACCTAATTTAAGAATCAACTTGTAAATCACAATGAAGAAGTAGTTCAACCACACATAAGGATCAATGTATAAAATACTATTTGGATTAACATCACAAGCATTCAATAGTGTCTGTGACTCCCCATCAGGCTCCACCCTCCTAGCTTTAAAACACTCCCAATACTTTGCGGTCTATGTGACAGCTTCAGCAGTAGGAGCAAGTGCAGCTGCAGAGAGGACAGAGTGTTCACATAGGCACGCTGGCATCAGTGTCCCTCCACATTTAGTGCATGGCTCAGATTCATGTACTTTTCTACAAAAGGTACATTAATATGTCGCCCACGCTGCCATTTTTTAAGTGGAGGCCCATCAGAATTCCAAAGCTTGCCTTAGACACTTTGAATGAATTCACCAAAAGGTTTGTTGAAAAGCCACTTACTGTCCCCATCAGAAGCCCGTGTGACAGGGTGACAATGCAGCTGAATGTTGTCACTCTATAACAGGAATTGCCTAAGCAGGAGCACCAGATTATAATTAGAAGCTGTAGTATTAAAAAAATATTCAAAATGACTTTTGAAATAAAATGAACATATTAAAGCTTATAAGAGATTTAGATGATTGTATATTCACATACTTTAGGTATTTCATGAACATCTGTGCTACAGCATCTTCATAAAGAAATTCATCAGTAGAGATAACAGCAATGCAAGTTAATGATAATCGCTTTCAGTGAATTGTATCAAAATAATAATTCTGTATTAGAAGCATTTTCCCTTAAAAGTTTCTGCTCTGAAAAACTGCTTACAGGGCTAATCTTTATAGCAAATTAACAATAAAGGCAGAGGTTCATATGTCCTGGGGGTGAATGCTTCAACCATTACCGTTTTAAGGTTTATGACATCTTACCTGGCTTTAAAAGACTTCCACTGGTGTTGAGAATATGCCACAGCAGGAAATCCATTAAAGCACAGTCCAGGTTATACTGATTTAAAAAAAATAGGTCAGCTGTAACATTAAAATCTATTGTTTATGTCCCCTATAAGTTATATTGAAAGCCATGAGGTTGAAAACAATTACATGATTATGATTTATATGATTAGGCCAAATGCTGCAGAGAAGATCAAAAGGCTTGAAACTAAGAACGATAGATAGCTAAATATTATTTTCTGTGTAATGCAGGTAAAAAGTAAATGGATTTTATTTCCTGTAGGTCAGGTAGGTATTAAAAAGAGAAAAGACATTTTATAAAGAACATCCAAGTAATGGGATATGTTAGGTATAAAAGTCATTGTAAAATGTGGTCAGCTAATGCAGTAGATCAGGTTTTCTTTTTTTAGCAGGGGGGGGGGGGGGTATTTACACCTCTTGGGCTATGGGAACGAAATGATGTGGGTATAGAACTAGATTTTTGAAAATTAAAAAAAAAAAAGGATTTTCTACATAACTCAACCTGAAATTAAAGTGGAGAAATTAACATTTTCAGGAACTGTACCTCGATTGCATGCTTCAATCGCACAAAACAACAGCAGACATCTCACTTGCAAATTTTTGAATTTCATTTATATTTGAAAACGGTAAAATCCTTACAACTGGCTTTCAGCTTTTGTATTCTTAGATTATTTAAAATAAGCCAAGCTATGAGATTGCATTCACACCTTGGCGTTTTGAAACGCGGGTAGATTTACCGTGATTCTGCCCACAATTTCAAAGTGCCAAGGTGTGAACGACAAATCTCAGAACACACATTTGAGATGCCATTCATTTAAATGGCATCTAAAATTGGGGTGTTTTTCTGCCATGATTGTCACATGATAAATTGTGCTGCATATGCGGCAAACTGCACTGTGTAAAGTTTGTTTCCCAAAAAAAGTTCAGGAGCTACTTTTGGGTGACATGCTTCACGCGACACTGATTGCCGCAATTGCAGTGCAATTTATCGTGGGACAATCGCGGCATAACCACACCGTAATTTTAGGTGTCATTAAAATGAAATCTCAAATGCGCGTTCTGTGATTTGTCATTCACACCTTGGCGCTTTTAAATCATCGGCAGAATCAGGGAAAATCTGCCCGGGATTCAAAACACTGAGGTGTGAATGTATCCTTAACATCCTTTAAAGTCACATTCATACGTAATAGACTGGCGATGAATGATGATGCTTCGTCAGTCTGGTTAGAAGTGTATGGGGATATATTGGCAATTCCCTGGGGGTCTGTAATCAGAAAATGGTTAGGAAACCCTGTCATAGTTGGACTTTTGACTTGGGCTCACCTAATCCACACAATAGCAAGCAGGCAACAGGACAAATATTTTTGAAGAGGTATTAAACCCTCAATATTTTTTGGTTTAACACCCTGAGCAAAATAAAATAAAAGTTCCCCAGTAAACTATTTGTTACAAATCCTACCCCAGCACTTGCAGTTTACAATGTTCAATGCTGCTGGCTCCTGCAATCTCAGTGCTACTTCCCTCAACATCCAGATTTGGCAGGAAAAAAAAGAAATAAATAACAGTGGACTGTGCAGTCTGGTTTGGAGAAGAGACAGGAGAAGAGGAGAAGGGGAGCACCTTGCTATCCTATGCTATGGGGCTGCATGTTTCTTTTGATGCATAAAGTGTAGGGAGGCACAACTCAATTCCCTGCAAGCAAGGGTCGCTCCATAAGATTCTGCAAGCTCCGAGCCATTGCAGACTAATTTGCTGTTGCAACACTGTGCCACTATAAGTAATTTGCTGCTACTGGACCTTACTGAGTATACTATTACTGCAACACTATGGCACTAATTTCTGTTCTCTGACAACTGTATGCATAAACACCCACAATGCGTTACTTGGATACTAGCTCCTAAAACAACTAATTGAATTTACTTTTGTTAATTATATTACAATTAGCAAGAAAATATACAACTTCCTGGACTGTAGTTTGGGAACCTCAGCGCTAGGCTCTGGCTACATACAAGTCTCCATTGCAAAAGTCTGGTGAGGTCCTCTCTATGTCACTCTGATCACACCTCGAAAACAATTGATCACACCTTGAAATCCTAAAGCTGACCATATATAATTTGATTGTACAATCCAATTTAGATCTACCAACTATTGTTTAGCTCATTAACTGATTAACTCTTTTCCTGAGGTTAATATGAGTTTATAAGTCAGAATATAAAATGCCTCTTTGCTGTGAGAACATTGAACTCTAGGCACAACATTTTTTCTTTCAAGTATATGAACCATCATAAAGAAACATAGAAAATTGATGGCAGAAATAGACTGAGTAGTCCATCAAGTCTGCCCATTCTATTTTTTTTTAAGTCTATTCCAAGCATCAACTACCCTTTCAATAAAATAATACTTTCTAAGATTAGTTTTGAACTTTCCCCCAGTTAGTTTGAGGTCATGTCCTGTGTTCTTTATTTTGGTTTTATATTGAAAAAACTGCCCTCCTGAACCTTATTCACCCCCTTGAGGTATTTAAAGGTTTCGATTACGTTGTAAAACAACCCATTTAATTTAAATGAAAGGCAAAACATTTGTGTATACACATAAAAAACATTATAAATACTAAAATAATAAATACTTTTGATCACATAATCTCTGTTCTAAGCTTAAGGAGCTCAAAGAGCTAGGGGAGGAAAAACATCAGCACACTGGTATTCCCAGCTATTGGCTGTGCATGGGGGGGGGGGAGGGGTGTCAGCACCAGCCTGATCATTGGAGAAGAGCAGGTTGAATTCCCATTACAGTCATAAAACTGACCATGCTGTGCTCTCTCATATCTAACGTGGTCAGATTTTGATAGGAAAGCAGAAGGTCTGACAGAAACACCAGGGATTTCACACAAAGGAACCAATACAAAGAGAGCAGAACAGTACTTTTTCATACAAGAACATGGTACAGCAGGCATAAATCAGGAATATGATGTTGGATTTACATATATTTTAAATATATTTCTCAATAGCTACAAAAAATATAAATCCAATTTATCATGTTAAAGATAATGTTACCCCAAGTAAATATATACCTAACATGTCATACTTTAAAATTACACACTCTGGTGGAATGGCAACAATCTACGGTAATTAAAAAAATCTGCATAGGCAACGCTTTAAACACCTTTACAGGTTACCTGTTTAGAGTTACAGAGGAAGTCTAGCTAAAGAATTATTGCTCTTGCTCTAACGTTTTTGGCAATACCTCACATGTGTGATATAAATACCGTTTACATATGCGCGACGTACGTATGCGTTCGCTTCTTCATGCGAGTACAAAGGCATGGGAGTGCTTTCGATTTTTTTTTTATTATTAATAATTGTACTTTCTATTTTTTATTAATACACTGTGCATTTATTTTTATTTTTTTTTATCACTTTTATTCCGAATGTAAACATCCCTTGTAATAGAAATATGGATGCCAGTTCCTCTTTATGAAGAGATCTGAGGTCAAAAAGAACCCAAATCTATTCTTTCCCTTTAAAAGCAAAAGGTCAAAAAAAGGCCATAGAGTCAATCAAACAGTGTTAACTCTTTGATCGCCTATGGGAGCAGCCGGTTCACACCATTGAATCATTTTTTGGGCAAACAGGTGGAAACAGTAACCCCTGAGGATGTCAGATGTAGGCTGACAAAACTGTATTGGGTGGTGTTTGAGATACGCCATTTCCGGTCAGCTGGAATGCAGGCGGAGCGCAAACCGACAATTCCTATATTATACATGCTGATCCCTGTCTTCTTTGACTTAAGTGAAATACAACCTTCTTTTTTAAATACATGATTTAAATGTACATGAAATACTGCACCATGAGAGTGTTCTTTCCTTTTCCTCTCTATATGGCAACACTGGAACTTTGAATCCGCTAATTATATATATATATATTTAATAGGTGACAGCAGTGGTTTGAATTCATTCCTGTGGCCTCATGTATGTCATCTTGGATTTTCCCATATGAGTAATTTGACTCTCTGTAATAGGGGTCAATTAAGTCTGGTGAGTGTATAGTGAGTGTATAGAGTCTGCATGCTGGTGGAGAGGAACCGTTCCTATACTCACTGAATACATTATTCATATGTGGGATTTACACACAGACTTCACAATTTTTTATTATTTTTTCATAATTTAAATGAAGATGTATTTATTTATTTGTTTATTAACTATTGTTTATTCACTATGGTGATATGCATTTATATCAAGAGCGCTGTTCCTCTGTTTCTTTTCAAGGTGGTACGGTAAGCCCAGAAATACAAGTGAGCGGCGGGAGCAGGGAGAGGGACGTCTCCTCCTGCCACTTCGGAAACTGTTCCAGAGGCTCATGAGATGCTCAGAGTGGTTTCATGAGAAAGCTGGCCACCTGCAGGGTTTATTATGGCATAATCCCAGTAAACCACTTGCAAACCACAAAGTATATTTATGTATTGTGGTCAGCATTGGTTAAATAGGTCCTCATATTACATACTTTAGTAACTGTAGAGGAGACAATAAAGAGATTGTACCATGTATGGCCTGTAAAATAGAAATTATCTTTGGTTATTGTAAAATTACACACTTTTTCTTAGTTTTTTGTACTACTTTACTATATCAGCTTACTTTTCAGCAAACTTCATTACAATTGCCTGTAGCATAACAACTGGGTGCTGCTTTAAATGCAATTCTAAGCAAATTATATCTTTCCTTAGATATTGGTCTGTGCAGGGCTAATTACCGACTTGGCAGAATTCACAGACAGCTTAAGGCCCCTTTCACACGGACTCTGATTTGTTTGGCGGGTCATAGCTCAGTCTCCGCTTACTTTTCAGAGATGGAGCTGTCAGATCCCCGCTCTCCTCTATGGGAGACTGGATGTCTGCCTGTCAATTTCCATCCAATCTTATCCGAACCGATCCTCCAGGCAGATGGAAAGCAGGGTTTCCATCCGTCCGGATTTCACTGACAGGATCGGATCGGATAGCAGCGGGTGTCCATGGAGATAGCTTCGCTGACATCCGCTGCTCCATAGGGCTGCATGGAGCATCCGATCAGGTCCGCCTGAAAAACTGACAGGTTGACTGGATCGGAAAGCCCGTGGGAAAGGGGCCTTACTGTTTAAAAAGACACAGAATTTGAATCCAACATTATTTTAAACTCGGTACACAGATACAGTTTTTTTTTTTGTTCAACCAGCAAGTTTAATGAAAAAAAGAAAAAAGCCTGACAGATTCCTGGGATCTCTCTCAGTGAGAAAATGTATTCTGACCGGGGGACTCAGCCCCTTCCTGCCAGAAAACACTGATCAGTGTTTGCAGCCAATCAGATGACTTTTTGCCCATGTGGATAGGCTTTATTTCAGATATGTGCAATACAAAGAATAAAAAGCACTATATCATTGGAGGTAGAGCTTTCATTCATTCACCTGTCCTCTGTTTATTGAGCACGTTTCAATACTAGAAGCTATAGTGTAACTTCTATGAAGGCACACAGTACACAAAAACACTGGCTAGGCACACATTTAACCTTTTGAGTTCACTAGATGTTTAACCCCTTACTTGCCCTAGATGTTTAACCCCTTACTTAAATGTGAATTCAAAGACTGGGGGCTTTTATTTTATCCAGACAATTCCTAGTCCTTGATTTACTGTATCTATAGCCTATAACATAATATTAACCACTTAAGCCCCGGAGGATTTTCCTGCTCAAAGACCAGGGTCTATTTTGCGATTCGGCACTGCGTGATTTTAACGGACAATTACACGATCGTGTGACACTGTACAAAATTAAATTTACGTCCTTTTTTCCCACAAACAGGGCTTTCTTTTGGTGGTATTTGATCACCTGTGTGATTTTTATTTTTTGCGCTATAAACAAAAAAAAGAGCACCAATTTTGAAAAAATAGCAATTTTTTTCAAATTTTTTTATATGCATTTCCCCCCAAAAAAATGTAAAAATCAAAATGTTTTAACATTTTATGCCAATTTGTTTTCTGCTACATATTTTTGGTAAAAAAAATCACAATAAGCATATTTTGATTGGTTTGCGCAAAAGTTATTGCGTTTACTAACTAAGGGAAAGATTTTTGTCATTTTTGTTGTTTTTTTTTTTAACGAGTAATGGCGGTGATCTGCGATTTTTTTTGCGGGACTGCAACATTGCGGTGGAAAGATTGGACCCTTGACTGACATTTTTGACACTTTTGGGGGTACCAGTGATATTACTACAGTAATCAGTGCTATAGATATGCACTGTTACTGTAAAAATGACACTGGCAGGGAAGGGGTTAACTTTATTGGAGAAGGAGGGGTTAAGTGTGTCCCTAGGGGCGTGCTTCTAACTGTGCAGGGATGTGGATTTTCATGTAACAGCAGAGATCTACGGTCCTACATAGCAGGACCATATGATCTCTGCTGTTACTCAAGGGAAAATGACAGGCGGCTTTGTTTACATTAGCCGCCTGCCTTTCTTCCTCTGTAACTGACGAGCGGGGACGGTAGGGCGCCTCTGGCGGCGCGCTCGCCCCTATTGGCTCACAGGCGAGTGACGTACCGGTACATCACTTTGCCTGCACGGGGCTGCGGCGGTCGGGAAGTGCTTAAGGCAGACAGAAACATTAGAACAATGGAATACAGGCACTTACCAATAACAAACCCCACCCCATCTCACTATCTAACAAGGGTCTATGAGACACTCCTGCAATATTCTAGCAATCTGAAAAGTCAAACCATTCATCTTCATACATTTCCTGAGAGATATTGCTGACACATATTACTGTCCCATCTGAAGCCAGCCAAACCATTCTCTCAGCATCCCCCAAGTATCTGTCCTTCACTCCCAGTTCCGGTGAACACCGTCACAATACATGTCTCACTCCAGAGCACTAAGTGTCGTATATTTCTGCTGCTTCATTCCTCTGCTACCAGCATGAGTCATTTTTGACAAGTTTTCCTGACACCAAGAGAAAAAAAAAGATGACAGGAAAAGTGAGGGAGCTCTGGCTGATTGGCAGCCTCAGCTCTTTTCCTATGTGCTGTGTAAAGAGAGGTGTGTTTCTTCCCTCCAATCAGCTTTCGGAGCTCTGCTCACTGAGCTGCACAGAGTGTAACTTCAGCTCTCCACCCCCCCCCCTTTTTTTTTTTAAATAACTCAGACAACTGTATAAATTCTGGATGGATGTAGAGGAGAGTGTAATACCGCTTTCAGATATAAATGAATATATTGCTGTTCTGTATATTAAAAGAGATTCAGTCGCTGTCCAGACAATCAATATTTGACTCTTTCTTCACAGCAGTATATTCCAGAATGGAATTGTATGAGTAACTGTGTGTCTGTAATAGTCACCTCATTGGAATATTATTGACAGCAGTGCTTCTGTAATAATACCCAGAAAAGTCTTGGTTAGTGACATACTATGCAGGGGCCATTATTACAGTACAGGCATTATTTTTTCCTTTCATGAAAGCTGACCTCCACAGCATGACTAACAAGTTGAATTTTTCCATTTCCTTTTTTTTTTTCACTAAAACTCATTAAATGTTTTTCATAATTGTGTTTTGAGTGCTGTATTTCTCTATTCTCTGAGGCACCGTTAGAGCACAATGAATCTGAAACAATTTAAACAAGATTGCTGCAGTCTGATCTGTTGCTAAGGTTGCCAGTTACTGCTGCTAATGATAACTTCCTTATCAGAGAGAACACTGAGAGGAATAAGATATGCATATGCTGACAGAATGCAGAAAATTGGTAAAGGCATATTTTAGGCTGCTAGCTAAAGGGCAGAAAATAGCTATAGAAATGCGATACATTTTGGAAATCATCTGTGAAGGATATATGCCACAAACAGGGCCGTTGCCTTTTTTTTTTTGTAGTTTGTCATTTTAAAAAAAGCTAATTTCACCATTTTTTTTTCTGGATGCCAGTTGTCTAAATTATACAGGTGCATCACAACAAATTAGAATGTCATCAAAAAGTGAATTTATGAATCAGAAGATTTCACTTTGATAATATTTTGCCTACTTTAGCCAAGATAATTGAAAACCTTCTTAGGGACATCAATAGTGTGAAAAGGTCTATTATGCACTTGACTTGTGGAAGATTTACCCCTACCCCCTACCCCCTTAATGACCAGGGCATTTTTTGCGATACGGCACGGCGTTACTTTAACCACTTGCTGACCAGCCGCGGCAGTTATACGGCGGCAGGTTCCTACGAATCGCCGTACCTATACCACCACAGGAGTGATTCTGTGGGTGGGCATGCACTGCTGGAGGCCCTCGCCGCACCCGCTTACCAGCAGGGAAGCCAGGGACGATGGCCGCAGTTGCCGCCGGGCACCCACGATCGCTCCCCATGAAGACAGAACGGTGGTCTGCTGTTGTAAACACAGCAGACCGTTTTTCTCTCTGCTATTAATACAGAGCCCCTGTGTTCCTGCTATTTAGAAACACAGATCTCTGTATTGATATCAAAAGCCCTCCCCCCCACAGTTAGAAAACACCCCCTGGGCTCACACTTAACCCTTTGATCACCCAGGGTTAACCCCTTCCTGCCTAGCCAGCGTTTCTGTTTACTATGTGTGCTGCTTTTACTAGGGGAACACATGGATTCTAGTCCTTGCTTTGCAGAAACACAGAATCCATGCCTTCCCCCCTGTCGGAACTGGGATTTGCCTTGCTTAGGAAAGCAGATCCCTGTTTTGTATAGTTTACTGGCAATTTGTGGGTGCAGGACTGTAGAACACTTGACTCCTGACACTGCTTTGCTCAAAAGTCACTGAATAGCTCCCTCCAGCCCTGCGCTGGCTTGAGGTAGCTCTTTGTAAATTCCTGTCCTGCTGCAACTCTCAACTGGTACACTCCACACTGTACAATGACTCGTCAGGGCCCAAACTGCAGGTATCCCCTCTGTACTCCAGGGACCTCAACCTTCATACCCCCTCTACTGCTTCAGGGTCCTCAGACCAGGCACACCTTTTACTGCTAGCTGACTCTTGGATCCCAGAACCTTCTCCGGAGTGGTCCCCTCTGACACTAGGTAGACCCCTAGGGGCAATCCACAGTACTCACGACCTTTGTAGGCTTTCCTGGGACTGGACCCCTCTCTCTCTCCGCTGGTTCTCAGCACACCGGATCCCCTTCAGCTCGACTCAGCACCCTCTGGTTTCTCAGGCAGCACCCAGAGGCATCCACTTCCTCTGACAGGAGGAGAGACAGCCTTACTCTCCCTCCTGGGACTCTGCTTCCTGCCAAAGACCCAGAGCCATGCACTCCCCTCAAACTTATACCCACTCCCAGAATCCTCTGCGGCAGAATCTGTCTTCTGGGGTAGTTACAAGCCTGAATGTGTCCCTGATTGGGTTTCCTCCACTGCCCTATGAAAAGCCTCTCACAGAGCCAGTGGGGAAACTCCCCTCTCAGCAAACACACCTGAGAGCCATGACACTCTGACCAAAAGGAAATCATGGCCTTGCTGTTAGGCAAACAAAGCCCACTATGCATTTACCTAGCACCTACCTGTAGGGTGCTACATCAAACAGGAAAAAATCTACGCTAGGTCAAGCAAAAAGAACCAAAATGTAAGCAGCCACCTAACTAACTATGATTCCAGCTGTAAATGATCAATATAAATAAGAAGCAGGGCTAAATCCCGATAGTGATATAATGAAATAGGTGCAAAATCCAGTGTTAGATGAACATAAAAAAGTCCTTTCATTGAAAATCTAAAATTAATCTATTTATTCACCACCTACTCCCAACAGAATCAAAACATTGCCAAGAAAGCTGAATAACTTTACCACTTTGCTGTGAATAGGCTGCGATTTGATCTACTAATAAGAGCACGCTAAATGATTTATAGGAGGGACATATTCCTTCCTTCTTGCTCTTATGGCTTTGTATGAATTTAACAGAAATACCAGATATTTCGGAATGTTTTGCAAATAGTATCCCACAAAACTCCCTTGCATTAAATGTTATTAAATAAATATGTTTAAGACCGCATTCACACTGAAGCGGCACAACTCCTGCACGACTTCGGGGGGACCTGTGAAGTCCCGTGCACCGCGACTTCGGCGCAACTTGCACAGACTTCACATAATGGAAGTCTATGCAAATCGCTCCAAAGTCGCCGTGAAGTAGTACAGGACCCTTTTTCTAAGTCGGAGCGACTTGTGTTGCTCCTATTAGAACGGGTCCTGTAGCAGTGCATGGACCGCGACTTGTCAGGCTGACAAGTCGCGGCAGTGTGAATGGAGCCTTACAATCAACGATGAAATTTAAAGATCTAGTTTATAAAACATTCAAAAATAAACATAAATAAAATTGACCAAAAATTTTCTTTTTCCTTTAAGCAGTTTATTTATCTCCACTGGGCAGTTTGAGGGCTAAGAAATAATAAGGTACAATCAAAGTACCAGTAGCTCTTCAAGCAAGAATACCTCTGATAGGAGAATAATGATTTCTTTGGGCATGCATCCAAAAAAAAAACATTCCCATAGTCAAAGAAAAAGATCTTTGTGGGTGAGAGTGCCCGCTGAGTGGGAAGTAAAGAAGTTGATCTCCATCTCTCTTGGAGAATGATGAGAGATATGCTTCTGACCAGCCTAGGCTACAGCTGATGAACTATTCCCTTTTTAAATTTTTGCTAAGTATACATTCTTAGTTTCTTCAGTGAACACACTGTATTCATCTCCAGGATTACTTGGCTTTAGGAGAAAGAGAAAGCTTTAGACTGCCTTATGAAGCTGATTTTCTAACTGCTTAAACTTTCCATCAATGTTTTACTTTTCCGCAGATGATGCAGACTGCTTTGGAAGGTTGTTCATACATTAGACAAGCTATACTTTAAAATCATTTCTGGCACTGTGACAGATTTCTACATCTTGCTTAAGGAAAAGGGTGGGAGGTGTGAGAGAAGGCGCAGGCTGGGAGGTGAAAAAGAATTCAAGAGGTGGAGTGGGGTGTAATGTAGTGATAGATTGTAAATGACAAACCCATCAATCATACAAGATATACTATTGCATAACTACTGTATGTTATAAAGTCGAGGTTGCTTTGTGTCATTTGAGACATTACTGTGGAACTTTTAAAAAAATCTGCATGCCATAATGCTCGATTGTATAGCCCTAGAGGAATAGTTTTGTAAAATTAAGCACAGTTATTGATAAGTGTTATACTATATTACACAATATTACACTCAAAAGCAAACATATATTATATTGCAGCTATTTTTGTTTTTTTCAGTAGATAAGTTATTTTTTTTTTTCAAAAGAACAAACTGTCCTGTAGATGTAGCAGTTACAGGGATGATGCAAACCATTTACAACTAATGGGGGTGCTTAGAATGAGCAGATTGTATTCATTTACAGTATGTGAAACCTTTATCCCAAAAGGGTAAGTAAAAAAAAAAAAAAAAAATTGATGTAACTGCAATAAGGTATTAGCTGGAGTTTGTCTTCAATTTGTTAGTGTATCTAAATCTGCTATTATATCTAACATCCCCCCCAGACTGAAAATGCTGCTGTCCAAAGGTCTACTTATGCTCCTTCATCCAGAGTGCAGGCACTCTAATACAGGAAGTGTGTTACTGACCAGACCACCAGATGAAAACAGAGGGAAAAAAAGTATATAAAGAGAAAACAATTGCAGCCACCACGTCTAAGGATTGGTAGGTGCAATATTTTACTTTTTGGTTTTGGTTTTAAAAGGGTTGAAAACCTCAGACATTAAATATGAACAAACCTTATCCCTCTATAGAGTGTACTTGTCTCAATCCAGAACACAAAGTTTCATTTCTGTCTGCTGCTTTATTCCTCTGCTTTCAACACGAGTCACTTTTGACAAGTTTTCCTGACACCAACAGAAAAAAGGTGACAGGGGAGGGAGCTCCAGCTAATTGACAGCCTCAGTTCTGTTCCTGTGTGCTGTGTGAAGAGAGGTGTGTTTCTTCCCTCCAATCAGCTTTCGGAGCTCTGCTCACTGAGCTGCACAGAGTGTAACTTCAGCTCTCCACCCCCCCTTTTTTTTTTAAATAACTCAGACAACTGTATAAATTCTGGATGGATGTAGAGAAGAGTATAATACCGCTTTCAGATATAAATTAATATATTGCTGTTCTGTATATTAAAAGAGATTCAGTCGCTGTCCAGACAATCAATATTTGACTCTTTCTTCACAGCAGTATATTCCAGAATGGAATTGTATGAGTAACTGTGTGTCTGTAATAGTCGCCTCATTGGAATATTATTGTCCCTTTCCTCCAATCAGCTTTCAGGGACTCACTGAGTTCTGCAGTGTTATTTCAGCTCTCCCAGCTCAGGCAAGTTTTATACATTCCGGATGGATGCAGAGGAGAGAAGGCTGCAAATAAACAGGTACAAGTTATATAGGAGGCTAGTCACTTCACTGGGTATATGTTGGGGTTTACAGTCACTTTAATACTGCTGTAAGAGGCTCCATTTTTGGGGTTCACCAACAGACTTACTTTTTGTGATTCTTAGATTTTCAGGTTACAAAGCAGACCTATACTGTATACTGATCTCCAAATACCCTCATTGAGCCCCCGGACAACAATAATATTTACTGAATTAAATTCTTCTTTATTTTTCAAAATTTTCTGTTATAGCTTGCTCTCTTAAGTGCTGGCCCCACCATCCTGTTCCAAGGTGGCTCCTTTCTTCTGCAGGGCCCTAAAGTGCCGCCCTTGCATGCAAACTTCTGGCCAGCTGTGTGCCTCTAAGCCTCAGTATCCATCCATGAAAACACGTGTCCTGTGCCAAGGAGGTTCAAGGAAACTGCACTAAAGGACCCGGAGCCAGTGGTGATGTTTTAATCAAAATGATAAGTGGTCGTGACCCTATAAGAATTAAATTATTTGATAAAGAAAGTTGCCAAGGATTCTTTTGATCAACTATTTAACAAAAATGAGAGTATTTAATGCTACATTAACTATTTTCCATGGCTGGGCATAGCAAAAAGAAATGTCCTGCCATCTTTTTGCAAGTGGATTAAGGTGTAACCTGTAAGTACCTGTGCAGATTTTTAACCAGTCAATGCATGGCAGTGGAAACTTTGGGATCCAGGTTCAGACTTCAGGCTTCTACTTTTATCCAGTCTACATTAGTTCCCTTTATTATTGCAAGGCCCAACTGCACCATGTTTTGTACAATGCCATAACCACATTGACCAGTGTTTATAGTATATTAGACTGTGAATGGCAGGGGGCAGGAGGTCTCACCAGCAGCAGCAAGTGTACAGCCTTGGTTTGAAATTCAGAAGATACACAGGAACAAAATGATTGCTTTGAATCTTATCACAAGTACTTGCAGGCACCTCATGGTAACGTCAGTGTTATAATTAGCCTAGCCAATTTTTAGAACCTGACAGATTCACTTTAAGAGATCCACAGACATAAGAGGATCACTTTATCAAGAGGATCACTTTATCCTGCCGATAACAATTGACACTCCCTATTAAGTTGACCAATCTCAAAGGGAAAATGAATTATCCGGAATCAATTGTTCCTGGTGTTGTGGATGTCTGAACAAGACCAACATGCATGAATTTTTGGTGGTAAATCTCCTTAGTATGGTTTTATTTACTTTTAGGTACTTTACCAATTTGGTTATTTTTTCCCTACTGTTTTAAATCCAGGTAAAATTCAACGTGACCCCAAAATGCGGTCATGTCAACAGGCCATTGTTGCTTTTTATAGCAACTACTGAAGTTTTAGCATTGAGCTACTAAAATAAAAAAAATGGATCTTTGATACCGGATACCCCCATATTGAAGCATGCTAAACTTCTGCTATGCCAGGATGGAAAATCCCCCTCAGAAGGAGACTCTCTACCCCACCCTCTTAAATTGATTGGTGTTCAGCTGTTGGATCCACATGTCCCCTGTACCATTTTACTTATATGCGTAGAGGCTGCCCAGCCAAAAATCTGGTCTGCATGGTTGGATTCCATCCGATCCCCCTCCTTCTCCCCTCTGACAACCCCCCCCCCCCTACTTTCATGTGCTTTGAAAAATGATGTCCTGTGATGTTATATACTGGCACTTTACTGTGTCTTGCTTTGCACAACCATTTTTTATAGACATTTTAAGGTACATTGTACTTTAACCACTTCAATACTGGGCACTCCCCCCCCCCCCCCCCCTCCTGCCCAGGCCAATTTTCAGCTTTTAGCGCTGTTGCATTTTGAATGACAATTGCGCGGTCATGCAACACTGTACCTAAACCAAATTTATGTCATTTTTTCCCCACAAATAGAGCTTTCTTTTGGTGGTATTTGATCACCGCAAGGTTTTTCTTTTTTTAAAAAAAGACCAAAAAGTTTGAAAAAAAAAGTTTTTTTGTTTATGTTATACAATTTTGTAAATAGATACATTTTTTCCTGCACTGATGAGCACTGATGAGGCCATACTGACAGGCACTGATGAGGAGGCACTGATGGGGCGGCACTGATATGCGGCACTGATAGGCAGCACTGATGGGCACTGATATGTGGCACTGATAGGTAGCACTGATATGCAGCATTGGTGGGCACTGATAGGCAGCACTGCTGGGCACTGATAGGCGGCATTGATGGGTACTGATAGGTGGCACTGATGGGCACTGATAGGTGGCACTGATGGGCACTGATAGGCGGCACTGGTCGGCACTGGTGGTCGGCACTGATGGGCACTAATGTGCACTGATAGGTGGCACTGGTGGGCATTAATGGGCACTGGTGGGCGGCACTGATAGATGGCAATTATGGGCACTGGCGGGCAGCACTGATGGGGAGGGAACTGGCAGGCAGCACTGATGAGGAGGGCACTGGCGGGCTCCCTGAGCCCTGATTGCCATCCCTGGTGGCCATGGAGAGCATACCTGGGGTCATGGGTGGGCATCCCTTTTCAAACTCCTCGAACGTCTAGTCTACAACCGACTGTGCGACCACCTTGCCGAGAATAGCCTCCTTGATCCCCTTCAGTCTGGATTTCGGCCACTGAAACTGCACTCCTAAAGCTGACAAACGATCTGCTAACGGCCAAAACCAATGGACAGTATTCTGTACTCCTATTTCTGGACCTTTCTGCTGCCTTTGATACGGTTGACCATCCCCTCCTCCTCAAAAAACTCCATGCCTTTGGTCTCCGTGACTGTACTCTTAACTGGTTATCTTCCTACTTATCTAACCGCACCTTTAGCGTTACCTACAATTCTACTTCCTCCTCTCCTCTTCCCTTCTCTGTTGGAGTTCCCCAAGGCTCTGTTCTTGGACCCCTCCTATTTTCAATCTACACCTCCTCTCTAGGTCAGTTGATAGCCTCCCACGGCTTCCAATACCACCTCTACGCTGACGATACCCAAATCTACCTATCCACTCCTCAGCTCTCTCCCTCAGTCTCCTCACGTATCACTAATTTACTATCAGATATATCGGTCTGGATGTCTCACCACTTCCTCAAACTCAATCCATCCAAAACCGAGCTTATAATTTTTCCTCCACCTCGTGCCCCTTCCCCTGATTTCTCCGTCAATATCAATGGCATTACCATCAGCCCATCCCCACATGCCAAGGTCTTAGGTGTTGTCCTGGACTCTGAACTCTCCTTCAAACCCCACATCCAATCGCTGTCCAAATCTTGCCGCCTCAGCCTCCACAACATCTCCAAAATACGCCCCTTTCTAACCAAAGACACAACAAAACTCCTAGTTCACTCCCTGGTCATCTCGCGCCTCAACTACTGCAATTCCCTTCTCATTGGCTTACCTTTACACAGGCTATCCCCCCTTCAATCCATCATGAATCCTGCCGCCAGACTCATCCACCTCACCAATCGCTCAGTGTCCGCTGCTCCTCTCTGTCAAGCCCTCCACTGGCTTCCGCTCACCCAACGAATTAAATTCAAAATACTTACAACATCTTACAAAGCAATCCACAGCCTAGCCCCCAGCTACATCACCAGCCTCATCTCAAAATACCAACCTAATCGCTCTCTTCATTCCTCTCAAAACCTCCTGCTCTCTAGCTCACTCATCACCTCCTCCCATGCTCGCCTCCAGGACTTTTCCAGAGCCTCTCCAATCCTATGGAACTCCTTACCCTTATCTGTCCGATTATCCCCCACTCTATTAGCTTTTAGGCGATCTCTGAAAACCCTCCTTTTCAGAGAAGCCTATCCTACCAACCCCTAACAAATGTACCTCCTTTTTCTCCATCAACCCATCCCCCACGGTTATTGCCTTTTGTTTCACTTGACCCTCCCTTCTAGATTGTAAGCTCTAACGAGCAGGGCCCTCTAGTTCCTCCTGTTTTGAACTGTATTGTAACTGTATTGTCTTCCTTCACATTGTAAAGCGCTGCGCAAACTGTTGGCGCTATATAAATCCTGTATAATAATAATAATAATAATCCCTGGGGTCATGGGTGGGCATCCATGGTGGTTCTAGTGGCACCCCCCCCCTGTCAGGAGAGCCACAGATCGGCTCTCCTCTACTCGTGCCTGTCAGGCACGAACTAAGAAAAGCCGATCAACGGCTCTTCCTGTGCACTATGTGACCAGCTGTGATTGGACACAGCTGGTCACATGGTAAAGAGCCTACATCAGTGTGACACACCGCATCACCGATCACCACTCTGCGCGCCCCCTGGGGGGCACGCAAAGCGCATTATCCTTCCGCCGTCATATGAAGTCCGTTCAGGAAAATGCAACCACCTTCCCGCCGTCAATCGCCTATAGGGCGGGTGGGAAGTGGTTAAAAAAAAAAAACTGTAATAAAAAATTTCTACTTTTAAAAAATAAATAAATAAACACCAAATTATATTTGGTTGCCATGGGCACCATTGTTTTTTTTCCTTTGGTAGCTGTTCATAGAAGTAAGCAAAAAAAAATGGTTATTTGATGTTAATACAAACATGTTACGAACTGTGACACCTTCAATACTGGATATAGAAGAAATAAAATATGATATTATTATGATAAAATAGTATTTTCTCTTTAGACAAATTGTAAAAGTTCTGTGAAAATTCATTCTAAAGTGTATTAGCCTTGGAAAAAAATGTGAACAAATAAACAGGTATCTTGGCAGCTCGAATCCACTGAATACTCCTATTAGACTCTGAAGCCTCAAGTGTTGCTATCTGATTTCGTCTACGCACAGACTAGCTCTTAATCTGATACCCAGGAGAGATATGGATTTGGATAGCTGCAGGTGAATCTCTTCCTAATTAACTTTAATACTGCCTAAGCATATTGAGCTACCCTTGTCTGAACTCTGTGGGATATCCTGCTAGAAGGGTTCCCATGTCAGCCATTAATCTGAGCTGTGCTACTTACAGCCCTATGTGGTAGTTCTCGCTATCCTGCATACAAAGACAGTTGCAAATCAGTTAACAGAACCATACTGAATTCTATCAGTGTATAAAGAAGGCAGTATTCCGAACAATCCGTCGTTTGCATACTGCTCAGGGTTCTACTGCAGCATGAAGACGATAAAATAAACAGACACTTTTTGAAGCCTGGCAGCTGGGCAATAATTGGATCTATTAAAGATTTATTCTGTGTTTTAATGTACATACATGCACTAAATATGGCTGTCAGTCGACATTTCAGACAGATATATTTAGATTGTAGACTCTGCTTCTGTCTGAATGAGTTCTGTCACTATCAATGAACATCTTTTAGGAAATATTGGTTAAGTTCCGAGCTGCTCCAAAAAAATGAATGACATAAGGAGAGATGACAGCTAGGTAATGATGATCTGGGTGAATCAGAGTGGCATTTATTGAATTATAGCAGTTTTCTTTTAGACATGGGAACATTGGGGTTGGATATACATTCAGCCTAATCAGGCTTTTCTGTAACAGTTTAATAGAAGGATTGTTTTTTAAATATTAAGTCAAAAAATTGATTGAAGTGAAAATGTTTTGCATTAAATTTCCATGATTGGCATATTAGTATGCTTGAGTAGTGATAATAATGATACTAATATTAATATTCAAATCCAGTCTAAGCAAGATATTGTTTTAAAATTACAGCCTATTGAAAACACTAAATATATCCAATTAATACATAAAAAGGGAGACTTTAATGTATTCCCAGTGAGCACATACTTTGAATTATTAGTGTAATGCTTACATTAAAAGGAAAACTGTAGACTTTTTTTTTTCCTTTCTAGTATACATATGCAAAATTCTTCAGCTTATCCACTTGAGTATCAGCCTATACTCCTTCTTTGGCAGGCCATTTTTCATTTTTCAGTGCTGTGAAATTTTGACTGATAATTTTATGAGCCAGATAGCGCTTCATTTTAATGACATGTAATAACCACTTTTTTTTTTAATTTAAAAAGGAAAAAACACCAATATTAAAAAAAAAAAAGGGGAAAAAATGGTTTTCCTTACCTTCTGTTATAACAAAAACATATACAAACATTCTCAAGGTGATCTAATTTTTTTTCCAAAATTGTTTGAAAATGAAGAAACATGATACCGTGTTTCCCCGAAAATAAGACCGGGTCTTATATTAATTTTGGCTTCAAAAACCACACTAGGGCTTATTTTCAGGGGGTGTCTTATTTACGGTATGTATAATGAGTATCTTAAAATTATTGTAACCCTAAAATAAATATCCTGATCCTTTAAAGCATGATAGACAGCGCAGTGCTTGTGCTGTGTCATTTAGCCCTCTCTATGTTCTAAAAAGCCTAGAATAAAACAATAAAATGTTAAAAAAAAGTTCTCTCCCCCTGTCAGCTCAGAAATCAGCATTATGACACTCTGTCCAATGCTTATGTTTATTCATTCCCAAAAATAAACCTTGGATGAAGTCATTGTAAAATTATGTAATCGATTGTCAACTTTATTGTGGAAAATACCTTATTTACAGCGCCGCTGGGCGCTCACTTGACCCTCTGGAGCTTTACTTTCCCTCTCTGAATACTGCAGAGGGAGGAGCTGAGATCAAGGATTTTACTAGGGCTTATTTTCGGGGTAGGGCTTATTTTGCAGCCATCCCTGAAAATCATGCTAGGTCTTATTTTCGGGGTAGGGCTTATTTTCAGGTAAACAGGGTAGTATTGAGGTGGTTAAAACATGGCATTTAGTAGATACAGTACATCATTACACCCCTAATTTGCAACTACCTCCTTAGGATGCCCTCATTATCAATCTTCCTCCCACTCCTCCCTCTGTTTTGAGAGGAAGGGAAGGGCTCTAAAATGTAAACAGAAATACTATTCACATTTGTGATCACTGTGATTCACAGCAATTGCAAGGCACATAACCGCTGTAAATGGCCCTCTGCATTTTGCCTATGATTTGTGCTGCCTAATGACAGGTGGTAAATACTGTAGAATATCATGTGCAACCAACTATAATTTGAAAATATATGACAGTAGACAAGAGATTAACCACTTCCATACCGGGCCATTTCTAACATTCCGCTCCTACATGTAAAAATCATCATTTTTTTGCTAGAAAATTATTTAGAACTCCCAAACAGATATATATATATATATTTTAGCAGAGACCCTAGGGAAAAAATGGCGGTCATTGTAACTTTTTAGGTCACATGGTATTTGCGCCGAAATTTTTCAATCTAATGTTTATGAATTAAAAAAACAAAACACTAAAGTAAGCCCAATTTTTTTTGGGCTTTACCATTTTTTGCAGGTTACCAGTTTAGAGTTACAGAGGAGGTCCTTGGCTAGAATTGGTGCTCTCGCTCTAATGTTCACTGTGATACCTCACATGTATGTATTAAATGTCGTTGACATATGTGGCCGCAACGTATGCATGTGTTCGCTTCTGCGCGCGGGCACCCGGGGACGGGTGCACTTTATTTTTATTTTTTATTATTTATTTTATTTTTATTTTTTTTACATTTGCCCTTTAATTTTTTTTGATCGCTTTTATTCATATTACAAGGAATGTAAACATCCCTTGTAATAGGAATAGTGAATGACAGGTCCTCTTAATGGAGAGATCTAGGGTCAATAAGACCTCAGATCTCTCCTACAGGCTGAAAAACCTGAAATTAAAAAAAAAAGAAAAAAAGGATGTCGGCTATAGAGTCGAGATCTTGGCAGTATTGACAACTGCCAGGCCGGGCGTGATGTCATCACGTCACGCCCAGGCCTCCGAGAGTCATAGAGACTGACAGGGACCATCTGGTCATTGGCAGTCTCTATGGTGTACTTCCGCCGGCGGCCGATTCCTTCTCTGGCTCACCGATCGCACGGGTGAGCAGGTAGAAGCACCAGAGAGCAGCGGGAGGGGTGGTGTCCCTTCCTGCCACCTGTAAGAGCGATTAAGCGGCTTAACAGCCGCTATAATTGTTCTTATGGTGCAGGGAATCACCGGCAGAAAAAAATGATATCTGAATGATGCCAACATATGATATCATATGACGTCCAGCGGTAAGGAAGTGGTTAAAGAGAATCTGCCACTTTGCCCATTCAGGGCATACCCACCGATACTTACCTGCACTTCACTCTACAGTCACTCAATTTAAGCCCTCAGTAAACACTTAGTCCTCCTGGGAATGGGGGAAAATATGACCTCTCTGCAGTTCTCAGGCCAGAGCATCAATCATCAAGATCTAACATTGTCACTTGAAGAGGAGAATAAGCAAGACATTAACCCCGTGTAAGCACAAAAATCACTTGGTGCAGAGCTAATACGTGGGTTTCGACTCCCTGGCACTGGAGGAATGGAGAGGCAAGTGAGCAGAAGGAAGCTGAATATCAGCGGGTGGATTTTAACAAGAGAATCAGTTACTTTATATTAATATGCTATTGTATTATAAGCAACTTCGGGCATAGAGTGGGAAAGAGTTTCAGCTTCTACTAGGTTTTCATTTCTATCTTTGACCCTTTTTGGGAGATTTTCTCTTTCTCTATGTTGCCCATGCAAGTAATATGGGGTATGATTGCCAGCTGGACAAGAAGGCACAGGCAGCAATAAAAAGATTACCACACTTGTATACCCCTCTCGCCATACAAAAAAATATTGAAGAGATTTCCAGGAAAAGAAAAACAATAAATGTTGAAACATTGAGGGTCTTTTCACATTGCCCTGGACTGCTTCTGTACACTAAACCACAATGAGGTGCTTCAGGCAGTTTGATAGGCTTGGTGAAGATGTGCAGCTAAGCAATCCACAGAACTCACACCAGACACAATTGCAGAGTGGTTGTGGTATGGCTGTATTCATATACAGTAAATGTGTTACAGTAAGAGGTGGCACTGCCTGCCAAAAGCAAAAAGTGATTCTAAAGCAAAGTATCTTGGTTGCAGCATGTATACATCACTACCCCCCACCCCCCCAACCTCTCTACCCCAAAACTGGCTGCCTTTGCACCTTAAAGTGGTAGTCAAAGGCACAACTATATATGTGGTTCAGCCACTTATGTTTATTGCCCCCATCCTCCAAACACAAGTGTTAGCAAGTTCTAATGAAAATGGTTAATGCATTGCAGTATTAATCTCTGTCATATATTAGGAAATGCGTTTAAAAATTATTATCATTTCTTTTCCCTATATGGTACTATTCTTGATCATTACCCACCAGTCTTCTGATCACCAGTCATTAGGGGGCAGGTCTGACATCGGAAGGCAGAGCTCTGCCTCTACCAAGATGGCCACCTCAACAGAGGAACATAGCATAAAACAAGCCATTGTAAGTTAGTCTTGGAGAAAAGATCAGCTTTTCAAGATCAGGAAGTGTACAGGCAGTACTGGTGACTAGTTCCCTTTTTTTATTGAACATGGCTTTCACACTATATGTGTCACGATCAGGGGTCAGGCTCGAAAATGATTTGCCATAGCAATAGCAGGACTTCCACCAACAAGCGGAATATGTATACAAGTGGGTCACCTTGGTGGATGACGCGGGCTCACCTGAGGTGCAGGATCTAAGCTCTAACTGGTGTTCACCAGAACTCCTGATGGTGGAGATGGATTTAGCTGCTTAGTACTAGGTTTCCCCACCAGGAGGTGAGCAAGCCGAAGTCCAGAAGCAGATATAGAAGGTAAGGATCAAACAGAAGTGTAGTCAGTAAACAAAGGTCGGTAATGGGTAGTTGCAGGTTGGAATCAGGCAGAAGCATAGTCAGGGGACAAGCCAAGGGTTGGTAATGAGTGGTGCAAGATAGGGACAGTAGCAGGGAAGACAGAGTGAGATATTGGCTGAAGAGAAAACAATAATCTGGCAAACAGGACGTGCAGAGACATGGCTTAAACCAGAAAGTTCATGGGGGGAGCAAAAAAATGAAAGGTTCAGCAAAAGTCCAGCCACAAGGCAGGATTGTCCAATGGATCGGGCAGAGTAGTATTCCACATCGCAGATAGCTCAGCGAGAAGAGTCATTGCGAGACACAGCAGAAGTCACAGGTTCAAGTCCAGGCCCTGACCATATGTCTTCCTTAACAGAACATTACATCTGAGAGGAACTCAGATAGCTTGTAAACCTTGACAGTGATATATCCCATTATAGTTTGAGAGGAGTTCAGAATCATATGAACGTTTTTCGATATAATTAAAAATTGCAATTTCAATTTGTCTTCTTGTGACTATGCAACAATATATTACATAAAGCCAACCTAAGCTAATCTAAATGAAATGATTTCCATGGCTAGCACAGCCAGGAAAGTATGAAAAGGATACAAGCTAAGGCAGGCAGCCAAGTGGAGTAACGTGAGGTTACATATAAAGTTCAAAGCAGAAGCAGGCTACATACGAATGTGAATGGTAGATGGGACAGAAAGCACAAAGGCAGCAGGTCAGCATATAAAATGTGTAGACAAAGGGAGTGCAGTGATACATGCTGAAACTGGGACAGACAGCAAAACAAACTATATAGGGATGGATTTTGTTAGGTTTAAAAAACATTTACCTTTTTTACAACCAGCTTCAGAAAAAAAAAAAAAAAAATTCTCAACTCAAAGCAACCAATGAATTTCAAATTCCTGTTTTCCAACTGTAATTTTCAAGTCCACATTCACATTGTTATGCTTTTAAATTACCTGGGGTCCATTATTCAGATTCTTTTTGGCTCACACTTTAAGCACTTATCAGGTTTGTTACCTGTGACATTTAAAACCCAATTTTAGCCTTACATAGTAGCCAATTTTAGCCATTGGTAGCCATACAAGGTTTTATAGAACTGACAAAAATTCTAATGTATTCTCATTGCAAACATGTAAACTCTATTCAATGTGTAGATCTATTTTTTCCAGAATTGTCATCCCCAGACCTCCTATATATGTGTCACAGAACCCCCAATAAAGTCCCTAGGCTTGCAAATTTGGAAGTATCCAAAGATAGTGTGGCTTTTCTCAATATCTACTGAAAAACCTGCAGTAAAGTTTGCTAAATGTATTTTTCTTGCAGCAAACATTCAGCATAGACATGATGCCCAGTTGTCATCGGGCATGTTCTTAAACAGGATGGGAAAGAAACCATAGTGTGCACTAATGATGCTCTGAATAACATCAAAGCCACCCCTGCTTTCTGTCTCATGCAAATATCCCTGCACCATTTGAAGAGAACGAAGCCTCTTACGATAGCATGCTTTATTGATTGTAGATGGTAGGCCAGTAACGATGCAATTAAACTTGTCAAGGTGCAAATTATGGTGAGGAAGCTCAGGTTTAATAAGGGCATTGTAAAAATAGAAATGGTTGGAACGTTTGGTATAATTAAATAGCCTATTGCAGCCTCACGCAATGCAATAATCCCAACTAATTTTACATTTAATGAAGAACAGAGCAAGTTCCATTCTGGACAGCAAAAATAAAAATACCTTTGCAGTGGGGCCTGTGGGCACTGCAAGGGTTAAAAGTTTCTTTAAGTCTAGAGGTAGAGGGAGTGGAAGAAAAATCTGTAACTCTTTCCTTATTCTTTGCTCTGGATGGCTTCCACCTAAAGGCCCGTACACACGTAGCGATTGTCGGCCGTAAATATTCGGCCAACGTCCGATCCGCCGATTGTCGGCTTGTTAGTATGATGCTTCCGACAACCGACTGTGACTTTTCGGCCGAACAGAATCTGGTGTGCAGGCTGTAAAATTTTTGTTGGCCAACACCAGAACGGCCGATTGTTCCTCAGTCAGTACAGAATTCGGCCGAAAAACAGCAGATGAGCAAGACTGGGCATGCTCAGAGAAGAAAAAACACACGGAAAGTTAACCATCACATGACATCACTTCTGCAGTCGGCTGTTGCCCGACAAAATTCGTGTTCAGTCTTTAACACTTTTCAACCGACAGGACAGCACCGGACAAAAGACGGCCGATCGTTCGGCTGACAATCGCTACATGTGTACGGGGCTTTACTATGTGATCTGTCCCTCCAAAACCAACATCCATTTTGCTGCTTTGCTGGTCACAGGTTTTCTGACATTTTCTTCATGTACAGTGTAGAACAAGTAGTCCTGCATTGTATGTGAAAATGGTAAGAGCCAACCCACAACCTGCAGAGTCAGAGAGAGTGCAAGCCACTGTGGGAGCAAGGAATAAGGTAAGTTTTACAACTTTTTTTATTAGCACTTAGACTTAACAACCATTTAACCCTTGCAATGTGGAGTGCACCATTTGAAGGCTATTAAAAAAAAATAATACTGGAGTTCAGCTTTAAATGGAAAGTGTCAATAAACTGTAAATGCATCTCCAGTTGTACATAAGAAAACCTAAAATAATATACAACATAAATGTACATTTTCCAATCCCATACAACACCACTTTACCATTTTGTCTGTGGATTTAAAACTGCTTTTCCATCAATCATAACTTTATGTTAATGTCTAAAAAAAAACATGTCCCCTTTGTCGAGAGTCACATCAGACAGAGATATGAGAGTAGAGTAGACTATAATGTAATTAAGTACCACCAATAATTCATCAGCACAGAGCACTAGTTGGCACACAATTGGCCTATGACAGGTTATATGTTCCACTGTCTGTAACAGTTTATGGCAGCCAAATGCAGGACATGACTGAATATTAGTGACAACTAAATCCTTGCAAGAAAAGGATAACTGAAATGATGTGCCCTATACACATGCATTTTAAGAGGTACAGCTCATAGTAACAGTAAGGTACACTGGTTTTAAAGTAGCTTTTAGCATTGGGGCAGTATGGTTTCAGGAGGTATCTGTCTATATCAGTGTTTCTCAACCAGGGTTCCGTGGAACCCTAGGGTTCCTCCAGAGGTTGCTAGGGGTTCCTTGAGCAATGGGCAATTTCTGCCTCTCAGATAAGTTCCCCCTGACACCATTGATCCTTTTGGCTATCTGAAAGAAGGTAATTCTTCCCAGTGTCCACAAGTGTATGGAGACTTCAGCCCACTAACCATCACACTAATGTATCATGAGTTGTAGATATAGTCATTTTTAGCAGAGGTTCCCTGAGACCTGAACATTATTTCAAGGGTTCCTCTGTGTTGAAAAGTTTGAGAAAGACTGGTCTATATGCAATACAGCTGAACAGAACACTGCAGGCTTAAAGCTCTAAAACCTAGTTCCAATGTTTCTATCTACCCCATCTATGGTAGAGTCTACTCTAGAATCCTGTTAACACACTTCTAATCTATTGCCATGCTGTTCAGCTGTGTGCTCCTTCTTCAAGAGAACCCGCTTACCTCTGAGCAATGCTGTCTAAAACCCTAAGAAAAGCCATCCCTTGCTAAGCTAAGTGCACTAATACATAAGTGGAATCTGTAACATTTGCTACATATAATACTAAGAAATCTGTTAACATATGAATATAAAGTGTTAAGATTGACTTATATGTGCAAACCTTCCATCTGTCATTGTTATGGCTGGACACTTTCCATTTAGAGTTCCTTAAAGTGGTAGTAAACTCTGACAATAGAAAAAAATGTGGGCCCCTGTGCAGTTTAAGTCATACTGTGCTAGTATGCAAAACATACTAGCACATTATGACAGACTTACCTTAAAACAAAGCACATTACATAGTTAGTGAGGTTGAAAAAAAATCATCCAGTTCAACCTATGATGTGTGTGTGTGTTTTCTGTTAACTGTACATTGTACAGTATATCCCTGTATGTTGTGGTCTTTAAGGTGCCCATTTAATAGTTTTTTGAAACTATTGATGCTCCCTGGTGATACCACTTCTTGTGGAAGAGAATTCCACATCCTTACCGCTCTGACAGTAAAGGACCCTTTATGCAGTTTAAGGTTAAACCCCTTTTCTTCTAGTTTTAGTGAGTGGCCACGTGTCTTATTGAATTCCCTTTCTCTGAAAAGTTTGTTCCCTATGCTAGGGTCACCAGTACAGTATTTGTACATTATAGCAAAGGTTAGCTCATTGAATTGATCAATAAATCCTAAGGTACCTCATCCCTGGTCAGAATAGAGAGAATAGCAAAAAAATGGGGCATAGGTTGGGATTTTAAAGGGTACCGTTTTATAACCAATAACAGAGAATGTGTATGCAAAATTGTCTAAAAAGTTATAATTTTATTACTCACATAGATTTCCCAACATAGGGACAAACAATAATGAACAATACTGTTACAAGACAATACGAAAACATCATCATGGTAACAACGTAAACTGATAAAATATCATAATCTGGTCAAATCCTTGAATATGTGGGCGGACTTATCAGAGGCCACAGTCAGCCTGGACATGCCAGAGCCAGTGTGTATATCTCTCTAATCGATCCGAACTCCACTACCCGACATGTTTCACGGTATGTACCACTTCCTCAGGGGTACAAGGGATAGAGCTTAATGATAAGCAACTAAATAAAATGACAAAAATAGATACAGAGTTATTATACATTAAATATCACAGTTCTATTTAGTTAATGTGCTATTCTATTGTTTTGAATATCCATGTGTGTCAAGTATGGAGCGTTTGGCCACGGCCCCTCCAACTTCTGACACAAGTACGTCATATATTCGATCACATTTTCAAGGGAATTACTTACATGAATATACAAGAAAGGTCATTTACAATGGCATATAGACCGAGGCACATGTAGGTACTCCCAGTAGTGAGACTGGTGGATAATAACAGCCGGAATATAGGAGCCGGATGCCAATTAACGTCCCCCGGGCGGGCATGGACGATCACAAGGCATTATTAAGTAATATCAACAAAGAAATCCTAGTAAAAAAACAGTCCAAATTTAGTAGGGACAAATTAGCGTTCCTAGGAGGATATGCATACAAATGGATGAACAAACAGCGTTCTTACAATTCACAAACTGGACGAGCAGGTGTTCAATCACACGCTCAATCAGATGACTATTCTGAATCTGACTCTTCAAACTCTAATTCTGTCTCCCTACAGGCACCTGTAAGTTCTTTGGCTCCACAGGCCACTCGAACTAAAGCACAAAAGCGCACACGTCATGGTGGTGGGCACTCTTCTGGCGAATCCAACGATAAGAAACGCACACAGTCGGCACGAACAGGTTTGACCTCAAACATGAGTGATTTAACACCGGCACTGCAACAAATTCTCACACAGAAAACACAAGTCACACCTAATGATGACAGTTTTTTACACTTACCAACCACACCGACAACCAAACACAAAAGACAAGCAAGCCTGAAAGGCTTTGTCACACAAACACCCCAGCACTAAATACACAAGAAACTAATACTTTCAATATTATAAACCTCACATCTACCACTTTAGATAACGACCAAATTGCAGTACTCCAGCTGGGTCTGGGATTCTGTCCAACGCAGCACATAGATATTTACCAGGCAATCAAGGACATCTATTTATTTGCCCGCAATTTGACATTCAAATTCATCTTTGACAGGGACCGGAAGCAAAAACATTTAGAATTAGAGCTTACTGAACAAATTAAGGATTACACCATGGAAGAGTTCAGGGCGCTACGTGACCTGATGCTCCTCTATGAGGAAAGCAATCCTACATTTGACCCTATCGGTACTGCTCAAGAAACGGAAACAATTTCGAAGATTGATTCTAGTAAGAAATTCGAACCAAAATCAAAGAAATTCCCAGACATTATGACATGTCCAAACGTCTGGACATGCCAGAGCCAGTGTGTATATCTCTCTAATCGACCAGGTCGCCTGACAAGTTGCCCCAGTGTGAACCGGCTCTTACAGCTTACCAACCTTTAAATGAGAAGTATGGGTTTTGTGTTTTCCCCGAATTTATACTTACCTAGGTGGATGCAGCATCTGTCCCCCGTCATCTCAACACAGAGAATCGTGCGATCAAACACCACTAATAGCTCTGTTCTGACAGCTCCCTGAGCAGAGTCAGCAGCTCTCTGCTATGCTCCCTCACCACTTATTGGAGCGCTGGGCTGTGAAGGGAGGGGAGGGGGGTGGCTAGCAGCTGGCTCAGGCTCTCAGTGGCTCACTGAGAGGCTGAGCTGGGTGTTGGTCCAGGAGCATGGCAGATCCCGACTCTTTGGTCGTGATGATGTGGTGCCTAGACCAACTTCTCTGACATCAGCAGAGAGCAGACTTCAGACTGCTCTCTGTTGAAAACAGGTCACAGGAGTGCAGAACAAAATAGAAAAAATAAGAGAAATTAGTTTTAGAGTTTACATACACTTTACCCTTTACTTTACAGGGCATTTTTTTGCTATTCAGCACTGCACTACTTTAATTGGCAATTGTGCAGTCATGCAATATTGTGCGCAAATGACATTTTTATAAATTTCTTTTACACAGATATAGATTTATTTTGGTGGTATTTTATCACCACTAGGTTTTTTTTTTTTTTTGCAATATAAACAAGGAAAGATCAAAAATTTTTCAAAAAAAAAAAAACAATCTACTTTATGTTATAAAACATATCCAATAAAATTACATTTTTTAATACATTTGGGCCAAAATGTATTCTGCTACATATCTTTGATAAAAAAAAATTCAAAAAGTGTTTATTAATTGGTTTGTGTAAAAAAAAACGATGGTATATACTGTACCAGCGATGACAAACCTTGGCACCCCAGATGTTTTGGAATTATATTTCCCATGATGCTCATGCACTCTGCAGTGCAGTTGAGCATCATGGGAAATGTAGTTCCAAAACATCTGGGATGCCAAGGTTCGCCATCACTGGTATATTCAGTATATTGTAAAATTGATTTATTGTGGTGTACCGACAGACTCTCATTTCTTAAGGCCCTAAAATGCCAGGACAGTATAAATTCCCACCAATGATTCTTTTTTGGACAGTAGACTGAGGCATTTAGCAAGAGACATGGCAAGTCTTTTGAAGTTGTAATTTTTTATCCCAACATTTTTGAAAATGAAGAAATTGAATAAAAATGTTTTCACAATTTTTTTACATACTATCACCAGTAACCAGTACAGTACATCCTCATCATAAGATGAGATGGTAATCAGGGACACTGTCTGATGACCGTGTGTAAAAAAAATAAAAACAAAGTTAATCTTTTTTTTATTCCATTTTTAAAACTTTTTAAAAATGTTTTACAATTTTTTTTTTTTTTACATATTTTCGCTGAGTCGCTCAGTGTCAACATTGTGACCTTGTATTACTCTGGGGGGGGTGGGGTGATCAGGGATTTTTTTTTATACTGTTACTATGAAGATCATTGTAACAGCAACGTTTTCAATTGTTATGAATGGGTTAACCATTCATGATAACTGTTATTCATAGTGATCTGTGATTGGCAACAGCTAATCACATGGTACAGGGTGCTTTGATTATTCCCTAGGTACCATGTGATAGCTGTGGGTCAATCACAGCATAGGAAACACAGTTGTTATGATTCTGAATGAATTATTTGATGAAATCCTGCTGTGTCCGGTGGACATGTGGCCAGGCTTATGACTTACATGTATGTTATGGTGCCCGCTCATGCCGCCCCGCCGGAGTATTGCGGTGGGTTGGAAAGTGGGTAAATAAATGTAACTGTTATACTTAAACATTACCCAGCATGCATGCACTTAAAGCAGAAATAATCCCATTGATTTAAATATTTCAAAAAACAGTTACATTCTTGGCTTGCCGGGAATTTAAATTGTCACATTTCTTGTGATTTCAACTAAACTGTTAAACAATCAAACGGCCACAGTCATAACTGGTCACTTGCGCAGCACCATGGCAGTTGCAGATCAAACAGAAGCTGAGATGGCAGCCTCCTTGCCTGAAAAGGATAGGAGGGTTTAGTTCTGTTTTAACATGAAGACATATACTGTAGAGTGTATATCATGCTAGGAGTACCTAAAATGCTTTAAGTAGACCTAGCAGGCTGATATCAGCCTCCTGCAAATCTATATACAGCAGCACAGAAAGCGGAAGTGGATTGGCAGCACTCAAACTGGGCTGTTCTTTGGCACAGTGCTGTCAACGACTGCTAACATGTTTACAGAAGATAAGAGCACAAGGATGACCTCATCAATGAGCTGTTGCTCCCTCATATTCTAATCAACAGATGTTGGCATGTTCTTAGTTAAGCTCTGCTGCTGTTCCTATGAACCCTGAGGACCTAGCTGCACTTTATGCAGGGGTGTCAATATCACAAGCCTGGCTGAATAAAATGACAATTTCTTTGGCAGCAATAAGCAGTTCACATATAGATATATTTCAACTATGTTTTTCACTGGTTGCCTAGGGTTCAGCTTTAATAACTTGTAAAAAGCAATTACAGTGTGCATCACTATGACAAAAAAAGTAATAGAAATTGCATAAAGATGCTGCTAAAGGTACATCCGAGATTAAATGCCATCTGTGAGTCCAAATCATCCACATTGGGAACCATGCAGGTGCAATAGGATTATAAGTACATCAGGGGTTTGAGCCATTCCACTATGCTTCTCTTTGTTTCTATTCACTAGTCTCTTAGTCTACAGTAATTCCTATTTGAAAACATAGAAGTATATTTTCAATTAGGACCTAAAGAAGGGAGAAGCTTAGTGGGAAGAATACCAAAGACGGGAAAGGAAATTATTTCTGATGTGACACGGCTCTGTGGGTAAGAAAGAAAGAGCTCTTCAGAGAATGCTGAGATTCATAAAGGAAGAGGGATATGCAACAGATTAGAACAAGATAAAGGAAGAGCGGATAAGTATGGGGCTTACATAGAATAAAGCAATCTTGTAATGTAAATAGCACTGGCTAGACAGAGAAAAGACAAAGAAAGCTAAATACGAGCCAGACACTACTTAGATAGCACATCAATATTAGAAAACTACTTCTTTTACTTCTGTACTTGGTTTTATGCTATAATCAAACTTTTTCAAGTATAAATAACTAAAAACATGTCTTTTTCAAGTGACTATGATTTTAAAATGATGAGAGCTTGTTTGTGTCATTTGAAGTTGTTTGATTCACAAGGCCAGCTCCTTTTAGACTTTCTTTGCTGAATTTTAATGTGCTGTTATAGCACAAGTTGGGGTATGAAGTAGCTAAGAAGTTTACACGGGGTCCTTTGTTCTGCACAGACCTATTCCTGCAGCAGGACAGAATAACGGTTATCTCTGAAAAGGCCTCTTGACCCATATTAACAACTTGCCTGCACACCCTCCCCTTTCCTTCTTTTGTCTCAGTCAAAAAAAAATAAAAACCCGGAGTGTTGGCTACCCTGAGGAATGTTGATGTTAATCCCCCAGTTATGAGACAGTGCTTGGCTAATAGCAATTTTTGAAGGACAGGTCAGCAACGTAGCCTACAAATTATGCTTAGGCCCTTTTCAAAAGGGCAGTCCAAACAGGTCTGCCTGTCAGTTTTTCATGTAGATCAGAAGCTCCTTGTAAGTCTGTTAACAGGCAGGGGCAAATGGACGTATGTCCCATTACCTTTGAGTCTATCCAGGTCCGGGAACAAAATGGAAAAGTCAATCTGGGGTAGTCTGATGTAAACAGACACGAGTTCTTTACATACAGTCATTCATATATTTTATATTGGTCTGGAAATCTCCTGCGGGAAAAAAAAAGGAAACAAGGTGACACGAGGTGACATCAGTTCTATTCTGCTCCACTTTACCGTGGATCTATTCACTGATCCCTTGCTGATTTGACCAGACACGGACCACAGCAAGTCCTTTCATAGTAGAGATCATTGTAGGAAAACATTTCTGTGGGCCAAAAAATGGGTACTATGGCAAGTGTCCTATAGTGCTGAAGCTAATGGTGGCCAAAATCAAAGATTTAATGTGACTTCCATTTCACATCTTTTAGCATGAGCACCATACCATCTCAAAAGCCACAAATGATGTAAGAGCTAAAAAGCTTCCCTCTGCCAGAAACTATGATCACAAATCCTAAAAAGGAGCAGGCAGCTTTATAAAGCCCTATGTGTATTACTAACTGCGGGTCCCATTCTGACCAATGTCCTAATACTGATGTACCTACACTCGGGCGCACCAGCCCAATATATTAAATTGGTATATTGCTTGAAGGGCAAATGTGCACCCTACTCTTCAGTCTAGTTCTTCCCTGCTTTCATAGTAGAGAGTGACTAAAAGCAAACATACTATCACACATTGCTTTGTCAGAAGGTGGGTCTTGAACAATGATATTTTGTTGATGATGGGAGGAAGCATGTAGTCAGAAAGCAGCTACAAAAGCGCACAGAAGATCAGCAGCACCAGAATCCAAACAAGAATAAAAAAATGACAATTGTTTAAAGAAGAATTCCAGGTATAGATGTTTTGGTATGTACCAGTGTAACCATATACAGTATATACTATACCTGGCTGATCCCTCTGGAAGCTGGAAATCATTGTAGTAGGCACTGCTGCTACAGTGATCACCACTAGCTTTCAGGTCCTGCCACCTAAACAACACAAGAGGCCACTCACTTGCCATAGGCACCATTCAGAGAACCATTTTCAGTTTCTCAATAGATGCAAAGCATTCTCTGATTGGATGAGGGGAAGGTTGTGATGTCCCTGGCCCACCTCTCCACCTCATCCAATGAGAGAATGCTTTGCATTCATGGAAAAAATGCAAAGCAATCTCTGAATAGTTACTATGCTGAGTGGTAACCTCCTTTGTTTACAATACAGCACAGCAGCCCCTTAGCATGGGACCTGGAAGCTAGTATAGATCACTGCAGTACCTAGGACTCTTACAGTGATTTCCAGCTTTCAAGGGCTTTAGCTGAGTATGGTATATGCACAGTTACATTGGCCCAAGCTGGACTTATATACAATAACTATGTAAAAAATATCCAGACCTGAATCTATTCCTTTTTTGGGCTAAACTTCACCTGAGTGCACTTAATTCTGCACTCCTGTGATCCGTTTTCAAGGAGCCGGTCCAGGCTCTAAAAAGATCCGCACCATATGGGATCCACCCAGATGCCTGGACCATCAGCTGGCCTAGAGAGCCTGAGGTAGTACCCCCTGTCCCTTCTACAGCCAAGCGCTCCAGCAAGCACTGGAGTGGCACAGAAGAGAGCCGGGGACTGACAGTCACGGCCCTCTGCTCTGAGCAGAGGGGAGAACTGAGCATTCAGCAATGTTTGATTGCTCAGTTCTCACTGCAGAGCCAGAGGGGGACAGATGCACCATTGGATCCATGCTGCATCAACTTAGGTGAGTTTTTTTTTTTTTTTTTTTTAATGTCCATACTTCTCTTTTAAGATTACACAGTGGTTTAGAAAACTGAGTTTTGCCCATTTGGAGTTTAGACCTACTTTAATGTCAGTCACTTTTAAAGAATTGCACAGTATAGGACAAGCATTTTTTATATGCATTTTTCAAGAGCTTACAGGTGCTTTGAAGCATTTTGTATGTCATTATAGGAAAAAAATTGTTTATAATGAACTTTTGCCAGTGTTGCCACAGACCATGCTGAGAGGTGAAATTATTATGACAATGCTACACCTCTCAGCACAATGCCATAGTTTGAACAAGCCCCATGGAAAACAATCAATTTTTTTTTTCATGTTCAAATAATTTACCAGCACTAGAGAAAGAACCTTGGAAATAATGCCAACCTGAATGAGATCTAAATAGCAAAAGAAAGAAAAAAATGGTAAAACACAGCAGGGAAGAGAGAGCACAAGGCACAGAGGAAATGATTACTAAATCCCCATGGGATTTAGGCAGCCCAGGTCACTGTAAAGCTAGCATTCAGGGCAAAAGCCATTCATTTTAATTAAATATATATGTTTTGCCTTTGAGGTTCTATTTCAAGGTCCTTTATTGAGTGTCAAAATGATATCCCACTGGTGTATAATAGTGATGTCCTTTGTGGTTTATTATAGAGCGGCTGGGTGACAATGAATTAACAGACATGCAATAACAGGCCACAAAGCAGGGTGATTAGTAAAGGAAGCTAATAATATCTCTGTCCTGCAAAAGAAAATTGGAAACATTCAGGAGAAGAAGCATTTTGAAGTGACAGTGATAATACTTTTTGACAGGAGAGAAAATTGACTTAATAGTGACCGGGGATTCTTAAATCACAACTAGATATTTTTATGTCTGTTTTATGACCATTCTCACCTCTATAACCTCCCTCCATCTCCCCCCGCTAGTCTTACTTCCCTATACTCTTTTCATTTTCTTCCACATTGCTGTTAGAGTTTATTTCGTTCTTTGTCCTTGTCATTTATCAAATGTTATTGTTTTTTAGGCTTGGGGTGGATCTGTCACTATGTTTTTTTTTTATTTTTTTTTTTTACTCTTTCGTAATTCCACAAAGTTAATATAATTTTTAAAGTGAGTAAAGCAATACAAGTATATAATGCTATAGAGCTGTTAGTGCACACAGCTTTCTTATTAAAGTATAAGTTCACTGAAAATATATTTCATTTTTCTTTTTATTGGACAGAAGGGGAATTAAATCAAGTGTGGGATTTTTATATTTCTCATGGTCTCCAACAGTGAGAGCTTCCCCTCATGATACAGGGTCTACCCCTTATTTCCTCAAGGCATTATGAGAAAAAGTCAGTTGCACTTATTCTTTTAGCTATTCGCTCAATAAATACCATTAAGTATGAGACCCCTTCCTAAAGAGCTAGAGGTGAGTCTAATGAAAGCTTTGCTGGAGACCCCAAGAGATGTAGCAGGGAGTTTGGTTTTAGAGTCTATAAAGAGAATGAACTTTTTTACTTTTGTTATAGGAACAAGCAAAATGCATCGGCTTGCTTTAACTTATCTCAACAATGTGTTAAAAAGACCCTGTTAGGTCTCTAAATGCTGGTCAGGAAGAAAGAACCAATCACACACGCGAAAATACAAGTATTTGACACATTTGTTGAATGCCAAAGAGAGTTTTCCAAGACTGCACACTGGAACGAAGAAGAAATGGGCTACCTGGGGAGATCAGCATTCACTGTCTTTTATTGCAATAACCAGCTGACTTACCAGGGTAACCCTGGCTAATCTTAAAAATATTCCCTCCCCCCTCCTGAAACCAATGCTTACTAACCTGTGTAAAAAAAATATATATATATATATATACTCAACTATTTTCAGGCCGCTGAAATGTGAAATGTTTAAAGGGTTAAAATGTGTTCGTTTATGCAGGGTTTTAGCTGTATGACTTTACATGGAAAAACTTGGACAGTGTGAGGGATTATCTATATATTGTCATTCTAAATATGACGTTTCATGTCCTTTCAAAGTGCTTTAAAATAATGCCAGGCTAAAATTATCAAAGCCCTAGATTAGATTTTGAAACCAAAACGTCCAAGAACTTTCAAGTTGTGACCTGTGAAGGTTTTCATTTATCAAGGTCATGTAGTTAGTTGTAGTTAGCAGCTAGTCATATTCATATGGACTTGTTCAGTCTGTCTGTTGTACTGTACGTTGAAGGCATTTCACAGCCTCTCCAACCCACTTCTTAAACAGAACTATAGAAGTGGTTTGGACAAACAAAATTATGTCTTCAACATTACAAAACAAGTCCAGATTTGGAGTGGTACTGGTAACCTGTAACCATGCCTTCAGCCTGGTCCCATTGTAAAGCCCAGTTTTGGAACAGTAATGATGGTTTAGCACATGGGTGTCCAACCTTTTGGCTTCCCTGGGCCACATTGAGTGTAGGGAAATTTTCTCGGGCGCGTATAAAATAGATACTATAGTTAAGGTGTTTAAGTAATAAAATGCCGCCACGCCCTTCCCGCGTGGCAGTACCCCCTGCACTAATTTAACACAACTAGAGGATGATCAAATGAAATGGAATCAGTATACGGAGGTTTACTTCTTCTGAGAGATATTAAAGGAACACTCTAACCACCATGACCACTTCAGTGATTTGAAGTGGTCATGGTGGTAGAAGTCAGAAACACTGCACATGCTCACATTCCCCCCCCCCCCTCACCTCCGAGGCAGCCTCTGCCTACCGTTAGTTGGAAGCCGCTGTGGCCATGCCCCCGACCCGACTTCCTTCCTCCCCAGCAAAAAAAAAATATCAGGGGGCAGTGGGCCGCATTGCCTGGGGTTCCGGGCCTCATGTGGCCCCCGGGAAGCAGGTTGGACATGCCTGGTTTAGAACATCACCAAGGTACTTATTGCTGGCTGTGTCCCAAATGGGGAGATCTCCTTATTTTCTGTTATGGTTTTATGGGGACAAAAAGATAAAATACATTTTTACAGAGGACACAGAGCCAGCATCAAAAACACAGGAGTAGATAAATCACCTCTGTTGTGTTTAATGTTTTTTTTTACTGCTGTGGGCATCTCTATCTGGGCTAGTGACTCAGGTTCTGCTTATTTTTTTATCCTGGTGTTATAAGGACAAAAATAATGAAACATATCCCCAATACAATCCCCAGACAGAAGTAAAAATGTTATCTAAAACAAAACGTTTTGTTTGGAGATGGGTTTTAGTGGAATATATATTAATATAATGTTACATAGCAATGCTGATGTCTATTATTTTTTTGCTGACCTATTGCTAAGAATTTAATATTGGCCAGAAAAATTGATGTTAAACTTGTTTTCCCACTGTGAAAGAAAAAGATAAAATATTAAATATCCCTCTCTTCTGAAAATGGACCTAAACTATCTACAATAGTCTGGGTTATTTAATATAGTTTCCCTCAGGCACCGCAAAAACATTACAAAGATATGTCAAATAGTTACATTCCTTTAATCCTGTAAACTCTTTTCTTCCAGTGCAAGTCACATAACCAGTGCCAATTACTCTTTTGATTTCAGCCACCCTGCCTCCTCCTTAGGTTAAAGTTTATCACTGATCATATTGTAGTGCCACTGCCCTATCAGTAACATTATCTGTTTTATTTTCAACTGCCCTGTGTGTGACCAAAAAACAAAAGTCCTTTCTATGCCATGGCAATTCCAGGGGGCTACCTCATAATGTTGTGTGCAATGCTTCATTGCAAATTTTTGGTCTGGATTACTGTGAGTGAATGTGAAAATATTGCGGTTTTCAGGGACATGTTTTGATGGTATTAGGTCTATGCATTATACAATGCCACCATAGTACATTATAACATGATACTATACCATATTATATCTAGCTACAACAGCACATTATATCACACTACTGCATATATTACAAGGATATTATAGCAAATTATATCAAATTACAACAACAATTATATTAACCAGCAAGAGCAAACCATGCCGCCACTGGAATTTTATCAACCAGTCAGCCTTTACATTTTAACAAACTGCAACAAAATATTAAACAATTAGTTGTGTTTAATCAAATCACATTACATTACGTATATCTCTCTAATTTACCATCAAAGAATGAGAGATAGATGAAAATAAGATAAACCTGCCATGGCAAAAAGTTGGCATGGTTTGCATTGCACTTATTAATGGGTGTGGCTTAATGGGGCTTGGTAAATAGAATCTGAGACAACTTGTGTGACTTCTAAAATGCTGTGCCACAGCCAAAGTTTAACAAACAAGGCCCAGGACTCTGGGGGCAGTTCTCTGGGGTCTGGGACATTGAGGGGTCTACATTGTATCGCACCATATTTGTGTCTTAGGGTGGCCTAAAAGCTTTGCATTGTGGTAACACACCATGCACATCCTAGTGTACTGCATTGCCATACATTTTCAATGGCACCCCAATATATTAAAACAAAGCATTGTGTTGCAATACAGCACAACACACAGCAGTGCACTACAATACATTGTAGTTTGGTGCATTGTCAAAAAGGGTTAGATCCATGTGAGGTGCACTACAGGGTGAATTTTCAGCCCATTCAATACAAATGGACTGTCTTAACGTTCATCAAGGCATGGCCTACAGCATGTTCACATGCATGCAGTAACACATCACAAATGTGTGTAGGGGGCCTAATGGATCACACAACAAAAGCAAACTATGCAACCCCATCTTATTCTAACTTCCCAAAGTACTATATGCAATCATTAATCCACAAGCCCCAGACCAGCAATATGCCACCCAAAGCCCTAGCGGCCTTCAACCCGCCCCCCCAAAGTACCTGTGTCAGAACAGATCTGCCTTTCATGCATGCACTGTTAATTCCACCTTCAAATGGCCCACCACTGCCATGATATGTTCCCCATTTGTCTCTCTCTCCTGTCTCAATAATAAGGCAGGCCATTGTTAGCAGGGAGCAGGATAGAAGGGTACCAGGACAGAACATGATTGGTACGGTGTTCCAGATCGGCCAGTCCAAGCTTGGTTCCATGAATCAACAACTGTCTCATAGCACAGAGTGAAAGAAGCCTAATGTTGTTAGTCATCTAAGTCTAGAAATGTACCACTCTGTAAAAAAATTATATTTTCTTTAAGAAATGTTCTTTCTGTCCAGACAAAGACTACTAATCTTCCAATATTTGACATGATGTTCCACTAAGGTAATGTTGCATCCAATCATTTCTTTGATCTTTTTTTTTTTTTTTACTAACCATTAGCCTCTATTGTTGGTGGTCCCTGTTGCCCTGGTGTAGGCCAGCTGTGTCATGTACAACAGAAGAAAAAAATAAACTTCTATTTGTTCATTGTCAGCTTCCTGTCCTGGTCCAGTGTTAAACATCCTGATGTTTTGCTGTGTACCTACAATATAAAGTTAACAAAAATAACTCTTTTCTGATATTTTTTTATAACTATCAGTCTCCCTGTACAACCCAAGATGCTGAAGGTGCCTTAATGCCCAAAGCAAAACACATATTTCATCTGAAATATTTTCTTCTGGACATCTTCCAAGATGTGTGTTCAGGTGAATAAGGGGGTGATGTGTGGGAATGTAGACATATTTGTTTCTGCTTTCTCTTAAAATAAATACAGACATAAATAAATACACCATTTTAACCCTATATATAAACCTTCCATGTGGAAATCTGTAAATCTGTATGGGTTACTATGCCACAAATTGGATTGAAGAGTTTAAATTGACAAAATCACAATATGCATTATTATCTGTTTGTAGTTGAATTGGGTTTTCAGTAAAAGAAAGATACTGTTTAAAATAGTGAGCTATTGAAATAAATAAATACTATATATTCACTTAAAATGTTTGGCTGCTTTCTTTTCCATAGAATATCAGTTATTTAAAAAAATCAAGCATCTGACACCTTTGCAGGCATATGTATTCAGCCAGATATACAAAATAAAGTGCACTGGATAGTACACATAACAAGACCTATAAATGAATAAAAGTGGTAAGTGATTGCACTTAGAATAAAGTGAATTGATCAGGTCATATCATCAGGAGGAACTTTTTAATGGAAACCAAGTCAAACCAACAGCAACTGAAGACACTTTTACTAGGTAGCCAGCAGAAGGAAAGATGTGAGCAAGGGTGGAAATTGCTGAAGTAAACACTGCATTAACTATGGAGAAAGGCAATCCAATAAAATTGTGGGGGAGGGGACATGGTCCTGAAACATGTATGTTATGATATGTGGAGGTACTTGTAAGGCAAGGATACAAATTTAAGGCCCCTCTTTACATCAAGATTTGGAGGTATTTTTGTATTGCCTTGCTCCATGGTTCCTGCAGTGTTTCCTTCAGCAGTTTCCACCCTTGCTCACATCTTTCCATCTCTAGGCTACCAACAAGAGTGTCTTCAGCAACTGTCAGTGTGATTGGGTTTCCCTTTGGAGAGGTTATTTCTGGTGATATACTGTACCTTGATCAATCACCTTATTAGTTTGCACGAATAAGCAGATTTGTTTGGGTTCCAGTAAAGTGTGGTATTTTTGAAGATTTTATTACATGTTTTTAGCTAGCATACCACTACACCAGTGTCATTGTAGAAGGCACACCTTGCACAAAGCAGAGCAGGTAATGCTTTTTTTTTTCAGTCTCAGGCAGCTCAGCTAAGAATAGCTGAAAATGATAAGTACTGCACTGTCCGGTAGATAGAGGCATGGGGTCAATATAAAAGTAGATATTTTTTTCACAGAACATACCTTTGGTTTTATTTTATTTTTTATATATATATATATATATATATATATATATATATATATATATATACAGTGCCTTGCGAAAAATATTCAGCCCCCTTGAACTTTACAAACTTTTGCCACATTTCAGGCTTCAAACATAAAGATATAAAACTGTAATTTTTTGTGAAGAATCAACAACAAGTGGGACACAATCATGAAGTGGGACAAAATTTATTGGATATTTCAAACTTTCTTAACAAATAAAAATACTTTTGCAAGGCACTGTATATATATATATATATATATATATATATATATATATATATATATATTTTTTTTTTTTTAATTAATAAATTATTTAAAGCAAAATTTCTGCCTTTTAAGAAAACAGCAAAATGTTGCTGCCATTACCATTGTTAGCCAGAAAGATTCTTATATATATATATATATATATATATATATATATATATATATATATATATTGTATTATTTATTACATGTGTATATATTTTCATTTATTACATGTGTATATATTTTCATTCAGCCACCAGTTGAACAGTGCAGCTGACATGTTGACATCAATGGGGCAGTCTTGTTTTGTCTTGTCATCATCTGGTTATCGGGAAGCAGAGTCTTTGATAAGCAGCCCTGTTTCTACAAGTATAGTTAAAGAATAACAGGTAAGCCACCCAATTCATGCTAAAGTGTGTGTTACATTAGGGGTGATGACACAGACATTGTAGTTTCCCTTGCCTCAATATCTTAGTTAATTAAAAATGGCACACTGTAGTGGTTACAGTAACACAAGCTGCCTCTATGGTTGTTGGTAAATATCATTTTGCAAACTTCACTTCATAGCAACACACTTTGAATGTAGCAATAAAACCACCGGCGCTCAGGATATAATGCAGACCAAACCCACTCTTCACTGCTTGGGCTGAGCAGTGCACTATTTACAGGCACATATCCCTGTTATTATTCATAAATGGAAGAAAGGTTTTATTACTAAGCCTCAAAGCTGGCTTCGCTAAGCTATGTAATAACACTTCATAATAATCCTCCCTGTTTGAGAACTAGGTGGACATTACAGAATACATAGCTTAGTCTTTTTCACGCCTGTCGCGTGTGAATGGGCTGATTTAGTTATAAGTGTAAGCACTAGTTAAGTGCTTTTTGTTTCTCTCCTTTTCAGTCTGCTGGCTCTCGGTTCCTCTGAAAGGTAGATTACTTATCTACAGAGGTGCATTAATACAATAGTCAATCTAACCTGTTTACTTTTTACAATATATAATGGTGTGAATTGTAAAGAGCAGAATGGACTTTGTGTCATACTGTTTCCATTTATTTCAGTAGTACTTACCCTTGTAGTGACCTTGTAATGTCTTGTTCACTCAGTGGAACAAAGGAAGAAAAATGGGTTCAAAAGCACATTACCAGTGACAGTTTACTGTCATCTTGGTGGGAAATGATGAGGCTACAATCGTTCTTACATCCTATTATCATTAGAGCCAAAGCAATGCATGGAAACGTGTTTTCCTTCCAGCAAGGTAGCATTTTTAATTTGCCTTCTATTTTGCAGTAACTATATTAATTCCTTGTTCCTTTTTTTCCTTTTACGTTCCCCAAATGTAATATATCCACTCAGCTGGCTGAATGCCATTAAAGCATTATGAATGATGCTTAAATTATATCCTCTAACATCTAAAATTCACAGATAATAAAGGTACCATGGGAAAAATTGAGTCAGATCATATAAAATAATGCTACAGTTAACTGGAAAAAAGTTGTGGCTCAGAAATACATATGAAATTGTGGGATTGTTTAATAGACTGTAAAGGGCAAGAATTTACAAAAACCTTTGACAACCAACCAGAAAACACGTTCTGCATCTTAAAGTGAAACTGTAGTCAGAAAAACAAATGGTATCCTTTTTATAGGTCTTCTAAGTGCAGGAAATATCACATATGCTAATGGCATTTATTATCTTACAGATTCAATTCCATAGCTATATTCTCAAGGTCTATGGAGAAGATTCACAGCTTTTTAATGGCTTCATCATCATTATACTTTTTACTGACTGTGTTCCACTCTGCAAAGTGTCACTGAATAACATTATTTAAATGTTGTCCTGAAGTGTTTGTCTATCAATTAGTTTTCAGTGATTGTGAAAGCTTAATTACTTAACACCTTTACTATTTGCCAAACTTTGCAATAACTACAACATAATCTGTGGGGAAAATACTAATTGTGTCCACACTGCTTTAAAGCACGTCAGCACTTATAATTATAATATAGCTTAGCCTAAAAGTCTTCAACCTGCCCTGCTAAAGGTCTTAAAGGGAAACTAATACAGTAGGAGCAAATTTAGTTTTATTTATTTTTTAATTGTTTATGAATTCCTATTTATACAAATGTGTTTTGTGTGTGTGTGTGTATATATATATATGAAATGTTACAAGAAGATCAGTAAAGTTTTACTTATCATTTAGAATAAATACTATAGTAAAAGTGATACAAAATTTAAACAAAGATGGAACTGCAACCATCTCACAGAGACCCCCAGGCAGTGTTAATTTCGTCGACTAAAACTGACTAAAACGTTTTCATCGACTAAATTATCACAATTTTAGTCGACTAAAATACGACTAAAACTAAAACAATTCAGATGACTAAAATACGACTAAAACTAAAATGGCATTTTAGTCTTAAGACTAAAATACAACTAAAACTAAAATGGCATTTTAGTCATAAGACTATAACTAAAACTAAATAAAAAAATTACATCATCAAAATTAACACTCCTCTGCTGGCCATTTCTATATCGGCAACACAATTCCATCCAGAGCATGTAATAATAACACATTAAAGTTTAAACATGTATTGCACCACCACACCAAGTAAGGAGCATCTACTAAGCTGCTGAAAACTAAACAATTAAGAAAAAGGCTTTTCTTATATTTTTCCCTAATATTTAATGTTGGTAATATATTCAGGTAATATGTGCAATGACATTATAGCCAATAGAGTTTACAGCAGTGTTAATTTCGTCAACGAAAACGTTTTCGTCACCGCTTTCGTCATTTGCATTTTTCAACTGACGAAAACGAGACGCAAAGTATAGCACATTTTCTTTAAATGATGACAACTATGACGAAAATCAAATCAGTTTTCGTTAACGAACGAAAACTAAATGAGAATGTGAGGCAGGGATGTTTACCTAACTTCCAGTTTTCATGGAGCTCCATCTGTGTGGCGTCTGGCGTGGCGTGCCCCATGACGTCCGACATGAGGAGTGGACTACTACAAGAGAGTCGACTCGAGACCAGTCACCTGACCTCACCAGAGCACTGCAGCACTACAGCCAGACGCGCCAGGCCCGACTCATCACACGGCACTGGCACCCGGCCACCACCACATCCAGAGCAGAGCACCCACTGTGAGTTATCAGCCAAGCCAGCTATTACTGCCTCCCTGAGTCCCCTCAGACCACTCACCAGTCACCACTGGCATCCGATTCCGCCATCCATCCAGGACTGTGTGCGTGCATATAGGCCGCTGAGGCCCGTCTGGCTCATCCACAACTTCAGTTCAGAGTCAGACCAGAGACCACCCTTAAACCTGAGACCCCCATCCAGCACTCTGAGCAGCACTGTGTGCACTCACTGCACTGACTGCAGGCAGCAGCATTACAGGCCTCCTCTCTGACCTGACCATGACCATTTAGATGACTAAAATGAGTTTTAGTCTACTAAAATGTAGGATGTTTTAGTCGACTAAAATGTAAGATGTTTTAGTCGACTAAAATGTACTGGAGTTTTAGTCGACTAAATACGACTAAAACTAAAACACTTGCAGAAGACTAAAAAGGGACTAAAACTAAAATGCCATTTTAGTCCTAATACTAAGACTAAAACTAAATTGAAATTTGCTGCCAAAATTAACACTGCCTCCAGGCCATCCATGGAAGATAAAACCTCGACAGGAGCATCTTCTGATGAGAAGGATTGAAGGAAATTGCCATGCAAGTTCACTGCAGTTAGCTAAAGAAGTGAAAGGCCAAACTGGGGTGATTGTTTTCCATGACACAATACGGCGTACACTGTAGAAGAATGGCATGCATGGGTGTCGTCCATGAAGGAATCCTCTCCTAAAGCCCATGCACAAAAAAGCCCACCTAGAATGTGCCAGGTCCCATGCTGAAAAAGAAAAAGACTACTGGGACTCTATACTTGGAGTGATGAGACCAAGATCTTTTTGGAACTGATGGCTTCAAAACTGTATGGCGTTGCAAAGGTGAGAAGTACAAAGAAAAATGCATTGTGCACCAGTGAAACATGGTGGTGAAAGTGTCCTTCTGTGGGGCTGCATGAGTGCTGCTGGTGTCAGGAAGCTGCATTTTATTGATGGTATCATGAATTTACAGACGTACTGCTCTATATTGAAAGAGAACATGCTACCATCACTAAGCGTTCTTGGTCGTCGTGCACATTTCCAACATGGCAACAATCCAAAACATATATCTAAGGCCACTTTTGCATTTCTGAGGAAGAACAGGGTGAAAGTGATTCAGTTGCCAAGTATGTATTTTTGCATTAACTAATTTGAGTAAAACTGAGGATTTTGTAAAAGGTATCATTTTAACCTTACTTTCATGTAATGAGCTTAACAAATGTTCTATAAAAATCAGTTTTGGAAAAATTTTGGAGATTGTTCCTGTGCTCATAGAGATATTGATTAAAATCATACTGTTCAAAAGGGGTGTCCTCATTTATGCTGAGCATTGTATATTCATTTTATGTGTGTACGCACGTGTGTTTTTTTTTGTGAACCTTGTTTGTTTTTTTGTTTTTTTTACATATAAACTTGTCAAACATGTGTTGGCACAGTTGTAGATTGCCTGCTTTGGGTGGTGGAGGAATCACATCTTATTCTTGTGTATACATTTCACCTTGAACTAATAAACTCTGTAAACAACAACGTTTTTATTTTTACCAGAGATAGTAAGGAAGAAAAAGCATAAAATTCCACCTGTCTTTAAATATTAAAAATATTTTATAGTTCCCTCCTCCTAATACAATTGCTTGTTTCAAACATTCCCCTCCTACCCCTTCTCCCATACTTTGAAAAATAAAAAAGTTTTGCAGCACTTCCAGTTATACTTCACAAAATGCACCATATGTCTCCTTGTTTGAGATTTTACTGTGGGATGGTTTAATGCTCCTGTTATAACTTTTCAGTGGAGTTTTTCCACCCTTCTTCAGCATCTTCTAGGTCCCTACTTTGAACTGACTATTCCAAATGTATTTTCTTTTTTAAGTTTTATATTTTCTCATATTAGCACTGCTGTCTTTGTATAACTGAAATTGCTAAATGAAGAATTAGGAAAAAATCCATATTTACATATTTATGTATATACATTATTTTGTGAATCCTTCCCTTTTAAAAATAAACTCAATATGTATAGGCCTCATTCACACCACACGTGCATTAAAAATGATGGAAAAACAGGCAGCTTTAAAATAGGTTTGTTCTCACCATGAAAAAGATGGGTGTTGTATGGGCGCTTTCATGAATCTTGGCAGGCTGTATTTGAGTCTCCTGGAGACAGAGCAGGGATGCAAGCGGCCGGTATCCTATGGAGCGGGTGGATTGGCGGTTACATGTTTTGTAGCATGCGCGGCTCCTTCCCGTTTTTATTTTTGTATTATTCATTTTTTTGTTCTTTTCTATATTTAGTATATATATATATATATATATATATATATATATATATATATATTTATTTATTTATTTTTTTAGATTTCCTTCCTATCCTTGTTTATCCACCTTACCTCCATTGATTTTAATTTTTGATATATTAACTTAATTTTTAAAGCCAGTGTAAATTTGTAGTACTTGTGCATTATTTACTAGTTTCCAGGGGGTGCACATGATTTTGTTGACTCTCTATTAGGTCTGTTCTTGCCGTATTGCACCTGTCCCTTGCACCAATGATTTAAGCTACCCATATAAGTGTCCATTCACCTCCAGCGGGTGGAGGTCTGACAAAAGGAGGTCTGACGAAGGAGCCGCGCATGCTCCGAAACATGTAACCACCCATCCACCCGCTTCATAGGATACCGGCGGTCGCATCCCTGCTCTGTCTCCAGGAGTTTCACGCCACACACAGCTGAGAGGATGCACACATAGGAAGTGGAGCTCTGGATGTCTGCATCACAGTACAGTGGCCCAGAAGATTCCGGATGGATCTCGGACGATTACGCTTTGTGTTGCTCATGTTTCATCTTACCCTATGTGAGTGCTTTTAATCCCTTATTTTAATAAACTTTTTTGAGCTTACTGCACTTAGAGGCGCCTTGCCTTTTTGTTTTTGTTTTTGTTCACACCATGTGCTTAGACATGTGTATATACTACGTAAATCTCTGCAAAGACATAAAGAAAACAATTGTTTTCTAAGTGCCATGTTCACATCACAATGTCAATGTCATGTGAGTTTTTTTACTTCACAGAAAACTGCATACTTGTTGCAGACTTCTGCACAGAAAAGATCTGCACATTTGAATGGTGTGAATGAGGCCTAAAACAACTATACATGCCATTGAAAGGAAACATGTGGTAAGAAAAATATGGTGGCTGCCATTTTCTACTTCTTCTGAATTCATTGGCTTTTATTTTCCCATTGATCTGAACCTCTGTCTTAACTTTTACGCAGAGAAAATCAAAGTGTTTTTTTTTTTTTTTTTGTTTGAGGAGGTAGGATGGTGGCTACTGAGTTTGGTTTGAGATTTTCTTTTACTTGAACAAAATGGAGATGAATCTCCAGAAGACAATATGAAAGTTTTAAAGTTTTTTTTACAAAGTAAATATCACTAAATTACTTTTCCTTTGGTAAAATGTAATTATGTTCTGAGTGTTATAATAGGAAAGGCATTCAGGTGGGCCATTTTTCCCTGTAGTAGTACTACTGAGATAGCAGAAGTTGGGAAGCTCTTGGTGACAGGTAAAGGATCAACAGAGCCTGAAAAGTGAAAAGCAGATATTCGTTTTACCAATGCGTATTCAATATACCAGCCAAAATGTGCAAAACATTTACTGCATTGCTAATATCCTGAATGTTGCTGATTGCCCTCAAATGATTACTATTATTTTTGGTGGACAAATGGGAGAGATTGCAGCATGTCAGACAAGGATATAATGATATCCTATTCAAAAAGGGTGATGACATGGGGCTCTCCCTTGATACATATACAAATATACCCTTAATTTGAGCATGGGACCCTATTTTCTCTGCTAGCATCTCCATTGAGAGTGCAAAAATTAGAGGGGAGAGGGGACAACCTTTCCCTTCAGTATTTTACAGTATAAATAGCATAAAATGTAATAGATTAAATATTTGTTAATATTTTACAGTGTTTTTAAAAGCAATAATTTAAAATTGTTACATTGATCCCAAAATCAATGCTATAATAACATTTTATTCGGGTAAGTGTGGTCCTAACCGAATGTACCTCCTTGTGGGTTATCCTGAGCACTCAGTTTCATTTGGGCTTGCCATGCTTGGACACAAAATTTCTGCACCCAGAGAATAAGCCCAACTGTATTTATTAACCCACCACTAATTGTTTTTGGGGCAGAGGTTAGCATCTACAGCTATGTAAGGTTTATGCCAAACTTTGATGTTCAATGACCGGGCTCACCAAAAGGCCAGTTTTACCTGCTTACCTGCATGAACCTCTGGCTGTTACTGTTTTTTACTATCCCCACTAAATGACAACTTCCCTAAAAGTTGATTATGTAATTTATTTGTAGGATGCAATCAATTGATGTAGGGTTCCCCCAAATGAAAATAATGTGGGTCCCTCTAAAATCCATAGCAAATCCTTTGGGTCTGGTATAGATTTCAAGGGGGTATCTAAAAATAAAAAAGCATGGGATCCCCCAAAACATTATCCATGCTTGTAGCTTGGCTGGACAGGAAAGTGGGGGAACAGTGAGTGTACACTCCAACTCCCCCTCATTTGAACCATACCAGGCCACATTCCCTTAACATGCCCATCCCCCAAGCCTTATTAAAGGAGCTGCTCCACAAAGAACAGCATTTAATTTTTTTTTGCGCAATGATACATGTCTCCTCTGACAGGGCGTAGCTTGTTCACAGAGCGTTCCCCTTAATCAAACTCAAGAAGATTTGCTACTTGTTATGTGTTCCAGTGCGATGAAACCACATAAAGACCAATAACAGTTAAATCCAGTGTTAGAATTAATTTCCTTTCTGGCAATGAGAGGCCATGGTAATAATTCATCTGAAGAAAGCATATTGTAAAGACCAAATAACATTGTTTTGCAGGTGCATTTATTTTGATAATTTTACATTCTACATTAGGAAGTACAGTACATCTTGCATTGATTTACTTTTGAAAACTCTGAGCTAACTAATGTATTTAATATGAAATTTTAAATATAGTTCAATTGGAAGTCTATTTTTGCAGACTCTCATTACCTTATCAAGGATTTAATCTTGACACTTTCTTTTGTGCCGGGATCTGATGAACTGCTAAACTTGTTGACAACTAGCATAATGATCTGCAGGAATGTTAACTTATTTAGCGCGACATGTGGCAAAGAAAAGTCTCAATTTCATAGTTACAGAAAAAGTAGAGAAGGTTACAGTATTCACATTCCACATTCCTATTGTTCCAATGAAAAAATATACTTTATCTGCCGTCAACAATTACACTGGTTTTTGTCTACTTTTGCCATTATAGATTTAAAGGTCCCCATGCAATTACTGAGGCAGAATTTGGGTTATTTACTTTAGTACATGTGAATCTGTGCTGATTTCTAATGGAAAATGATGTAAAGGGAAAGGTAAAAAATAGAAACATTACCGCACAAGACATGATGTTTAATGGTAATATAGGTTTACTTTACTTTCGTAAATGAGACATACTCACTGATTGCCAGATCTTTTAACACTTTCCTCGAGTCCTTGGGTTTTCATGGCTCTGAATTTTTAAAGATGGTTTTAGTCTTACTTGGCTATACATTTATTAATATTGCTTCTATCTGATATTTTATTTACCGACTTTACTGAACTGTTAGGATAGCTACAGATGGTAAATAGCATTGGGGTGGGATGGCAGCATCTAATTCTGTGCAAGATTAGAACCCACCCACCATTGTACAGAAGGTCACTTTCACTTGCCTTAAAGTGTAACTAAAGGCAGAACTTTTTTTTTTTTTTTTTTTCATTTTGGATAAAATATTAGAACACCCATCCTTTTTTTTTTTTTTCTGTGTCAATCTTTTTTATTAAGATTTCTAAACAACAAGGTAAAATATTTTTGGGTAGTGCAAATTAGAACAAAATAAAACTGTCAACATAGGCAGTATACAATAAAGAAAATAGGCGACAATAATGGATGGAAGATGATAATGGTTTCACTATGAACCCATGGACAGTGAATAAGTAGGTGTGAGAAAAAACATCAACATGGTTGAGCAAGTAAAACCTTAATGGTACCAAATGGTGGAGTTGTATCTCTATCCAGATATCATAGTAAGGCAAGCAAACAAAAACCAGGCTATCAACATCCGACCTCTTAAGATAATTTGTCATATGCAAAACCTTGCCAGTAACCTTAAAACTAAAATATAGGTCCAACTATAGGGCTGACAATTCTTCGGAAAATAAAAAATAAAAAGGGAGAAAAAAAAAGGTAGGAGGGGGAATAAAGAGAACAAGAAAGGAAAAAGGAAAGAGAGAAGACAGAGAAAGAAAAAGGAGAGAGTGAGAGCACACCAGTTTAGGAAACCATCCGACCACCAATCTGATGTTAACCTAAGATGTCTGGGATCTGTAGATAAGAGAGCCAGGGGGACCATACCCTTTCAAATAGGAATGATTTATCCTGCAGGACATTGACACGTTTTTTTCATATAACATGATCCAGGTAAGCTTTCACTTCATTAGGGCTAAATAAATCATGGGGTTTTTCCAAGTAAGCAGTAGCAATAGCTATTTTAGTTACCAGGAACATGTAGTTTATAGAGTCTGTGTGGATCCCTGAATGTTTTCCATGGGTTTGTTGAGTAGTAAAATCTGAGAATCTTTTAGAATGTTAACCACAGTGTAGAGTAGATTAAGGAGTGTACACACATCCAGGAGTGCTGGACCTTTTTTTTTTTTTTTTTTTGCCATCTGTGTCCCATTGGGGATATTTCCACTTACTGCCTGTCCCAAAAAATGAAATGATATGAGATCCCTCCAAAGTGAGGGACCACCAGGGTCAGCAGAACTAGTGTCCTCATTGGAAGATATTTCCTCTAGTAGTATTCTGATGTTATCCCAAAATATACATTTTTTTTTACTTTCACTTTTAATGGTAACAGAACAATTAATAATAATAATATTGATAATATTAATAATAATAAGCTCCCTTTTGAATTAATAAAGTATTCTGAATCTCAATCTGAAGTAAACAGGTCGAATTTCCCATTGGGGATATTTCCCTTTACTGCCTGTCCCAAAAAATGAAATGAGATGAGATCCCTCCAAAGTGAGGGACCACCAGGGTCAGCAGAACTAGTGTCCTCATTGGAAGATATTTCCTCTAGTAGTATTCTGATGTTATCCCACAATATTTTTTTTTTTACTTTCACTTTTTAATGGTAACAGAACAATTAATAATAATAATATTAATAATAATAAGCTCCCTTTTGTATTAATAAAGTATTCTGAATCTCAATCTGAAGTAAAGAGGTTGAATTTTGCCAACGGGGCCAAAGACAGCAAGAAAAACTGAGAGGTGTTCTAATCCCTCTGCACTTTATCAAAAAATAAAAAATAAAATTTTGCCCTTAGTTAAACTTTAGGCACATCTTAAGAAGTCTTAAAGTGAAGGACAATTAAAACAATATGATCACTCTCTTCACTCTTAACTGTTTTGTATCCTTACTTTGTTACATTATTTTCTGTCTTGAAATGCTTTCTGCCTAGTTCCACAGCTTTCTGCTGCATTCTGTCAGCATTATTTTATGGGTTTAGTATTATGGTAGCATTGAAAGACATGTGAAGTTCAGCTTTCAAAGGGGATAGCAGGAGGCTGTGACAAAGACTAGTAAGCCTGTAGTTCCCTAGTCAGCATGTGTCATCATAAGATGACATGCCCCTAGCCCTGCCCTCAGAAGCTATCATGCAGGGACTCACTGGGGGACATTTATCAAGAAAATAAGCAACACAATTAGTCTTGAATCAGGCTGCATATTTTTCAGCAAAGGTATAGTTACAGGTTTCCAGCTTGTGTATCTGTAATACTGGATAGCAAAAAGTGACAGTTTGCAAAGTGCAAAGCCAAGCTTATTACTGAAAATTAAGACAGATTTCCACATTAAACAGACATTGACCACTTGCTGACCAGCCACCATAGTTTTACTGGGGCATGTTGGCTCTGTCCCACAAAATGACATACCTGTAAATCGCTTCGCTGGACCACTTTGGCCACAGGGGGAGCCAATCAGCAGGTCTGGCAGCTGCAATTGCTCCCCGTGGAGACAAACGGCAGTCTGCCATTGTAAACACAACAGACCGCTGTTCTGTCAGGTATGGGCACAGGTCTCTGTGTTCATGCAGCAAGCCCATCCCCCCACAGTTAGAAAGCACAATCGCTTCTGGTGTTAATCCTTCCCCTGCCTGTATCATTAGTACAGTAACAGTGCATATTTTTAGCACTGATTACTGTAAGAAATTTCACTGGTCCCCCCAAAAGTGTCATAAATGTCAGTTAGGTGTTCGATCTGTCCGCCGCAAAGTCGCAGTCCCACTAAAAATCGTTGATCGCAACCATTACTAGAAAAAAGTAAATAAATATATAAATAAAAATGACATAACTCTTTCCCTTAGTTTGTAGACACGATAACTTTTGTGCAAACCAATCAATATACACTTATTGGGATTTTGTTTTACCAAAAATATGTAGCAGAATACAAATTGGCCTAAAATGATAAAAAAAAATATTTTTATTTTTTTTTTCATTTGGAATGTTGCAGTATATAGCAGAAAGTGATTTTTTTTTTTTTCAGAATTGTTGCTCTTTTTTGTTTATAGTGCAAAAAATTAAAATCGCAGAGGTGATCACATACCACCAAAAGAAAGCTCTATTTGTGTGAAAAAAGGACATCTATTTTATTTGAGTACAGCGTCGCACGACCGCACAATAGTCAGTTAAAGTAATGCAGTGCCATATCACAAAAAATGGCCTGGTCATTAGGGGGATAAATCTTTTTGGTCCAGAAGTGGTTAAACAGCCACATAATTAAGAAGTGGTCAGGGTCAGCTTTTATTCAGTTTCAATTGCCTTAGAATAGTCAAAGGAGGATTTATAACTCTGTAATAAATGCTGTTTAGCACTGATTTGCCTTGTGACAGGATTGAAAAATGTCCCTGACTGTAAAGAAAAACTATAGTCATAGCTGAAGCAGCAGAGTGGAAGCTAGCAATTGTTAGAAGTCTACTCTCCCCTGCCCTAACTGGCAAAGGACGATCTAACAAATGGTGATTACATGGCCACTTTACAAAAAAAAAAATTAAAAATAGAGCTTAAGTGGGGATTTAGGACATAATTAACAGAGCTTATTTTATAATTTTATTACATAGGTATATTCTATATTAAGTAATCTAGTGAACTGAGCGATTTTTCAAATTAAGAATTTACCCTTTAAATGCTGATATAAACTTGATAAATTGTATATAAAAGAACATCAATAATAATTTTGGCATAGACACATTTTTTGAGCCATGCAGCATTGGAAATTAAGAACCCAGAATGTGTTTTGTAATATCAACAGTGGATGAACAGGAAAAAAGTGCTAAGCCCTGTACTATCTTACTGTAAGGAAATCCATAATGTGATCTATCTGTGATATTTCATGTTCTATTTAATCTGTGCTCTATTCATATAAAATGTCAAGTTCTAATAGAGAAAGGAACACACAGCAAGTTACAGAACAAACAAACATTCTCCTGTACCTACAGGTTCTGGATTCACGAACGGAGTGAATTTTTAAGCAGATTCGCTAATTTTTTTCTTTAACCTCTTGCCGACCGCCGCACGAATATTTACGTCGGCAGTCAGCCCCTTACAGGCAAAGCGACGTAGTACTACGTCGCTAGCCTGTGAGGCTCTAGGGGGCGAGCGCGCGCCGATGGAGGCGAGCGCGCGCCGATGGAGGCCACTCGTTCACGGACCCCCCGATGTCCGCCGCTCACTCGCGATCGTCTAATGTAAACCAAGCCGCCTGTCATTCTCCCCTGTGTAAGTGCAGAGATCATACGGTCCTGCTATGCAGGATCGTATTTCTCTGCAGTTACACACACAGCCACATCCAATAACAGTAAGAAGCACGCCCCTAGGGACACACTTAACCCCTCCTCAAATAAAGTTAACAGCTTTCCTGCCAGTGTCATTTTTAAAGTAATAGTGCATATGTATAGCACTGATTACTGTAGTAATGTCACTGGTACCCCCAAAAGTGTCAAAAATGTCAGTCATGGGTCCAATCTGTCCGCCGCAATGTCACAGTCCCGCAAAAAAAATCGCAGATCTCCGCCATTACTCGTTAAAAAAAAAAACAACAAAAATGACAAAAATCTTTCCCTTAGTTAGTAAACGCAATAACTTTTGCGCAAACCAATCAAAATACGCTTTTCGCAATTTTTTTTACCAAACATATGTAGCAGAAAACAAATTGGCCTAAAATGTTAAAACATTTTCATTTTTACATTTTTTTGGGGAATTTCATATAAAAAAAATGTGAAAAATATTGTTATTTTTGCAAAATTGTCGCTATTTTTATGTTTATAGTGCATGATCAAAAAATCGCACAGGTGATCAAATACCACCAAAAGAAAGCTCTATTTGTGGGGGAAAAAAGGACGTAAATTTCATTTGGGTACAGCATCGCACGACCACGCAATTGTCCGTTAAAGTCATGCAGTGCCGAATCACAAAATAGGCCCTGGTCAGGAAGGGGGTAAAATCTTCTGGGGCTTAAGTGGTTAAACCATAGCACACTAGGTGACTTTTGAACTTTGGGCAACATCTTCCCCTTAGAAGGGCAAATAATGGGGGATTTGTATAACCTAGTTCTCTCACTGTAAAAGGCAAGGGGCACAGGACGCCCTTAGTATTAGTGTATTGGAAGCAGCTGCATGTTAGTGTCCAAAGTTTTTTTTTTTTGCTGCAAGGTAGACTATGAAGTGAATAAAACATAGGCTGTTCCATACCAAATGTTTAGGCATTTCCTAAGCAGGTTATATCTATTCTGAGATCCATGTAAAAATCTGCATTTTTTTCGCTAGAAAATTTTGTAGAATGCCTAAACAATATATACTGTATTTTCTGAAGGTGATGTCCCTGGAGAATAAAATGAGGGGTGTTGGAATTTTTTATGTCACATGATATATGTGCAGCGGTTTATTAAATAGAAATTTTCAGGAAAAAATACAATGAATTAATTTTACTGCACACAGACACAATATAATACCCAATTTTTAGTGCAATATAAAAGATGATATTACGCCAAGTAAACAGATACCTGTTACAGTACATGTCATGCTTTAAAATTGTATATACATGTGGACCAGTGACATACTTCAGTACATGAAAATCTCCATAGGTGATGCTTTAAAAGCCATTACAGGTTACCAGTCAAAAGTTAAAGGGGAGATATGCCACTAGAATTATTGCTTTCATTATGATATTCAAGATGATACCTCATATGTGTGGTGCAATCACTGTTTACATATTTGTGTGGGACCTACATTTACATTTGAATTTGCGCATTAGCATGGGGGGGGGGGCGCACATTTTTAAAATTATTTTGTTATTTATTTTATTTAAATGTATTTTTCAATGCTGTCTCTTTATTCATTTTTGTTTTTTCTTCATCAACTTTACTGCCATCACAATGGATGAACAGCGTCCATTGTGATAGCATGGGGAGTGACAGGTTCTCTTTACTAAGATAGAGGTGTGCTCACCTTTCTTTCTAGTTGCATAATTGATATGGCTTGGTACATTATCTTTTGGTATAGCATATATACAATCTTGTACTATGTACACTTTTCATTTTGGTACTCTTTATTTTATTTTTTTTGGTGTGTTTTTGTTGTTTTTTTACTGGTATGTACCCAGTGGTCCTCAACCCTGGCCTACAGGGCCCACTAACAGGCCAGATTTTACATATTACCTTGGGGAGATGCAGACTAGAGTACTGCAATCACTGAGCAGCAAATGATCACCTGGGATGTATTTCAGTTATCTTGCAAATCTGGCCTGTTAGTGGGCCCTGTAGGCCAGGGTTGAGGACCACTGGTATATACCACCTCTGTATTTTTAGATGTAATATGTTAAAACTACTTAATAACCAATAACCACCAATCAGAGTCAACCTTTCAGTTCATATTTCAATTAAAAGGAAGGAAGAATGATCTGGTATACTGCTTGAGCTCTGTTCATCATGTAGTGGGCAGAGCGCGACATAACCCTGTACAGAAGTCATAAATGGTCTCTATATTTGTTAAGCAATTATTTTAAGACCCTGCAAACTTTAAGAATCAAGAGGTTATCTAAACAGTTGAGTACCACTGCTAAAAATATTGACATTGTATAAAAAAAATGAATATAGTGTTTTGTATATACAGTAAACTTGTATCACTGCATTGAAATAAAAAAGTAAGTAAAAAAGTAAAAAAATAAGTTCAATAAATAATGCATGCATATTTTTCTGCTGACTATTTATTTCATTCCTGAATTTTCCATTCATACAGATCATTAATAAACCATATCCTCACACATCCATGCTTAGTCACATCTTCATTAGCTATAAAACCAGAAACATATGACATACAAAAGGTACTTTTCTATCTGAAAATCTTCTAAAAAGTGAATCCACATCCTTATACGAATAGACATTTTACAATCTTTCTGAATCTGGAAGAAATGCTTTCATTCTAACCAATTATGGTCATTGTCAAGGGCATATGGTATATACTTTATTGTGTAGAGTACGTGACTTCTTGAAGTACGTGGCTTGTTTGAAGATACAGTTATAAAAAGATATCATGCACTGTTGTAAGTATTATGAAGACTACACATCAACAAACAGCTAAAGAGTATATACTCTTTTTTAAGTCACTAGCAGTAAAACTTTGTCACTCTTGTGGGACTATGAAGTAAAATACCCTCAAAATATAAAAAAAAAATACTTTTAAATAATATATGTCATGCTATGTCAACAGTTTTTTTACATGCTCAGCCAGCTAATGCCTACTATTAATTTTATTGAGTCTGCTAGTAGTATTTTTAATTGACTTGTAAACCACTGGATAATATTTTGTAAAAAGCGTTTGTGAAAAAAATTAGCTCTCTTTTAACAGTAATTGAGAACGAGTAGTTCCTTTCCAACAATAAACAGTGATGCATTTATTAAAGATCAATACATTTATATTTACAACTTACATAAGTACCAGAACTAACAGAGGTACTTCCTGTAATCACCTGCACAGCATTCCTGAGAGAAAGTCAGCTCTTCGGGCAAGATTGGGCTCTAATGTCTTACACAGTTCTGTAAGTCTTACAAGAGGAAAGAAGAAAGCACAGTGATAACCTCATCAGTATTCTGCTGTTCTTTAATTGTCCAATTGCCAGTTTAGCTGGGTCTTTGTCCAGGCAGCCCTGATACCTAATTAAAAAGTTTCAACCAAGCCACCTCTCCTGCTCCTTCCACCTCTAAATGCTCTGTTGCTCCCAGCAATGTTGATTTACTAGGTCCCCCTCAGCTCTCGCTGATTCCTCCTGCTGACATCCATGTCATTACTGTCACCAGCAAGGACGTATAGGAGTGGAACCCCATCCCTGCAAATTATTTCATTAGCGCAGGGATGGGGTTCCGCTACTTTCACACCTATATGTGTGTATGTGTATATATACATATGTGTGTGTGTGTATATATGCCCCTACACAGAAGTTCAGATGGCATGCCTGCCTCCAAAGACGTCCACAAAAAAGCCCAATAGAAACATAGAAACATAGAATGTGTCGGCAGATAAGAACCATTTGGCCCATCTAGTCTGCCCAATATATCTGAATCCTATGAAGAGTCCCTGGCCCTATCTTATATGAAGGATAGCCTTATGCCTATCCCATGCATGCTTAAACTCCTTCACTGTATTTGCAGCTACCACTTCTGCAGGAAGGTTATTCCATGCATCCACTACTCTCTCAGTAAAGTAATACTTCCTCATATTACTTTTAAACCTTTGCCCCTCTAATTTAAAACTGTGTCCTCTTGTGGTAGTTTTTCTTCTTTTAAATATGCTCTCCTCCTTTACCGAGTTGATTCCCTTTATGTATTTAAAAGTTTCTATCATATCCCCTCTGTCTCTTCTTTCTTCCAAGCTATACATGTTAAGGTCCTTTAACCTTTCCTGGTAAGTTTTTTCCTGCAATCCATGTACTAGTTTAGTAGCTCTTCTCTGAACTCTCTCTAAAGTATCTATATCCTTCTGGAGATATGGCCTCCAGTATTGCGCACAATACTCCAAATGAGGTCTCACCAGTGTTCTGTACAGCGGCATAAGCACTTCTCTCTTTCTACTGCTTATACCTAAACGCCTGAAACAAAAACGCCCAGGTGTGACAGGAGCGGAGCCCCATCCCTGCTCTACTAATAATTCTAAGAAAAATTATCTTTTTCTTATGGCGGTCACCCTGACATGAATGAGTTCTGTCACCCTGGCATAGCAGTCAGAGTCAGTTCACCCTACACTACGGTCACCCTGACACTTAACACTTTCCCTACAGAAACTAGATTATTGAATCTAACTATAGTGGTATATAGTACCCTAACTACACTAGATGTCCCTTTCCATACACTGATAATTGCTTAATGACACTTTTGCAGCAGGAGTAACAGAACTGCTTCCACTCTCTTCCACAGCCCCTGTATTACAGTGCTAGAGATTTGGCTGGGCTATGTTGTATACTGGGGGGCATATTCACTACTGATTGGCCTCTGGACCCCCTAGTCACTCCAATCACATTCCTAGCATCCTCCTGCCCCCTCAATTGGCTTTTACTGATGTTTCTGGTCCAATCACGGGCTTTTAAAGCCCAGTTCCTGTCCCATTGCATTTTGGGCGGTTCTGGTTGCCGAATTTCGAACTTTTTCTGCAAAAAGTTCGGAATTCGGCCGAATTTCGAACAGTCAATGTTTGGGTCGAACCGATGGTCGACCCGAACCGTTCGATCATCCCTAATAATAACCTTTTATATTTCATTTTTATGGGTTTCAGGTCAGATTACAGCCAATTTTTATGAGTTAGCACCCCCTGGTAGTTAGTAATATACTTAAAATGTAATTAATTCCAATGTGTCTCAAATGCTGGCTGGTAACTTACATTGCAGTCATTTCAGATAGATCACAATGATGGCAAGCTTTAACCACTGTCATTTGGAAGGACCCTTAGATGCAGGTAGTGTTCAGACTGTAACATTGCACCTATGGTCTATGTGCTAGTTTGTGCTGGTGGGTCCTTTTATATCAGAAAGACTGTTAGAACTGTATAGAAATGATTGCCAGACCATATTTATAAAACTGGGACTTATCATTTGAAATCTCTGGTCGGAAGACATTTTTGCTTAATGTACAATAGAGATACATGATTTCTGAAATGCTGGGTATTAGAGGTAAGTCCCAATAACAAAAGAGGAAGACATTTTTCTCAGTTAGTCTTATAAAGGAATCAAGATAAATATAGTGGCCACCATTTAGAGGCAACTTTTGTTATGTAGCGGGGAGACAGTTTGTATATTTTGGTGTAGTGGCTTCCCTCTATGGTTGCCCAACAGTAATTCAAATTATAGTGGGTGTGTCAGAACAAACACTAATAAAAGAGTCCAAGAGCATTTAATTGTTGGCAAATTAGTCATATAAAACCATTCACTGTGTTTTGGGGGGCAACACCACTCCCTCTTCATCAGGGCTTAACACAGGATAAAACTTGGAGGACTCAGAGAAAACAGAACACCAATAGAACACCCTTGGGATGAATTAGAGCAGAGACTACCAGCCAGGCCTTCTCGTCCACATTAGTGTCTGAGCTCACAAGTGCGCTTCTAGAAGAATGGTCAAACATTCCCATAAACACACTCCTAAACCTAGTGGACAGCCTTCCCAGTAGAGTTAAAGCTGTTATAGCTGCAAAGACTAGAATGTCATTAAAGTTAAGATTGGGGTGATCAGCCTTAAGCGGTAAGTGCGTTTCCAATGAGTTGCACCAGTCCACAATTGCATTTTTAAGAGCATGGTAGCCCACTTTTATTGAACAGATCACAAAAGACATTATCTGACTAAAAAGATGGTTCCACCATTGTTGTAACTTGTAAATCATAATACTTCGGCCTCCTGTCTTACTCTCTTGCTTCAGGCCTCAAGCTTAGGCCTCAGATCAATAAAAAGAGTTCCTTAAAGTCAAGCTCTCTCATAGCTTACCCTTGATGAGCTCCTTGCTGCTTTATCACAGACTAAATATGCCTCCTGCAGACATGCACGCTCTGGCAGCCACATGCAGCCTCTCTGACTCCTGAGGAGGATTGGAGTCCTTCTAACTCCAATTCACAGACCTTCTGTCTGTTGGGTGGTGCCCTGAGCGATAACCCCGGGTCTATTTTGAATCCAGCGCACACCTGACTGAGCGTGCCTGCCTCTCCAAAAATCCAGTATAAACCACAAATCCTCTGCATAGTACGGGGTCCCACTGCAATTATATATATATATATATATATATAACAGTTCTAAACTCACCTTTTGGAATAACAATGTGACGGATGCTGTGTAGAAATGAAGGTTCCTCATGGAGTAACAATGTGACAGTCACCCAATATCAATGAAGGCTCCTCATGAAGTAGCAATGGGGAAAATGTACCAATACTGGTTCACACAGAATCTGGTGCAGCTGTGCATAGTAATCAATCCGTTTCTAACTTCAGCTTTTAAATTAAGCTTTCACAACCAAACCTGGAAGCTGATATGTTACTATCCACAGCTGCAACAGATTCTGTTTGCACCAGTTTTAGTAAATACCCCCCAATGTGACAGTAACTCAACAGCAATGGAGTTTTTTTTTCTTGTCTATCCCTATTGTAGATTATCTCTCACTTCCTGTCTTGTGGAACCATTAGGAATGAGGGTTAGGCTGGCCATAGATGATTCATTTCTTTTGTTCAGCCAGTATGATGAACAAAAAACAAAATGCTGATTCCTTCATCCACACAAATTAAATGGAATCCCCTTTGCCAGGGCATTGTATTTTGACAGTGGGATTTCCGCTATCACAATTGACTGATCAGCTGCTGCAGCCACTTATCAGGAAATGTTTTCCACCATTGCTGTTCCATGGCAGTCAATCCAACAATCAATGTCTTTCGAACAGGTATGGCTACACATGGATCGTATATCAATCCATCTATGGCCAGCCTAAATTTGTTTAATGGAACTTCAGATATCAATAGAAATCTTACATGAGTTCTAACACTTCCCTACTCTATCCAAAACTATTAAAAAAGGTTTGGGCTTGGCATATACTTTAACCACTTCCGGACCAGAAGGTTTTACTCCCTTAATGACCATGCCATTTATGCGATACGGCACTGTGTTATTTTAACTGAGCATTGCGCGGTAGTGTGACGCTGCACCCAAATAAAATGTATGTCCTTTTTTTTCCCATAAATAGAGCTTTTTTTGGTGGTATTTGATCACCTCTGCAGTTTTTATTTGTGCGCTATAAACAAAAGAGCAACGGTTTTGAAAAAAAATAAAATAAAATAAATATATATATATTTTTTACTTTCTGCTATAAAACAGCCAATAAAAAAAAATTAAAAAATCTAAATTTTTCATCAATATAGGCCAATGTGTATTCTGCTACATATTTTTGGTAAAAAATGTTGGTTTGCGCAAAAGTCATAGCTTCTACAAACGATGTGATATTTTTATGAAATTTTCATTTATTTATTTTTTTAATAGGAATGGCAGTGAACAGCGATTTTTAGTGGGACTGTGACATTGTGGCAGACAAATCGGACATCTAACTGACACTTTTTGAAGACCAATGACACTAATACAGTAATCAGTGCTAAAAAAATACACTGTCACTGCACTAATGACGCTGGCATTAAAGGGGTTAACATTACGGGCGATCAAAAGGTTAAGTGTGTCCCTAGGGGGTGCTTAATAACTATGGGGGAGTTAAACTGATTGGGGGAAGACAGAGATCCTGGTTCCTGCTTAGCAGGAACACAAGATCTCCATCTTTTCCCCTTACAGAACAGCGATCTGCCTTGTGTACATAAGCATTCTGCCTCTCCCGGGGATGATTATGGGTAGCCGGTGGACATCAGATTTGCTGGACCCACTGATTGACATGCCCACTAGCAATGTAGTGACTATTGAATGAAACGACGTACAGGTATGTTGCTTTGCGCAATAGCGCCACTTTGCCACAGTAAATACACGGGAGCTGGTCGGGAAGTAGTTAAATAAAAAGAAAATACTATTGTAGCATTTATTATGTCAACAGTGGATTGAAGTAGATATAAACCTAACTAACTATTATATCATAAACAATTAAAACAATAATAAAACATCCTTTTTTAACTTTTCTTTTTTTTTCATTCTAAGTGCTTCTGATCTCCCAGCCACTTCTTTCTACATACACTTCAGTAATGTCTGCATGTCAATTTTGATAGAGACAATAGCAGACCCTCTATATTTGTTGGATAGCAATACTCACACACTTGAGTATTCAATCAGAACAAATACTATTTTGAACAGCCTATCAGCTATCTATGTGGTCTGGCACCAACTACAGAAATGAATGTAAGCCACATAAGTGCTAACCATAAGCAGTGGCAGATATTCATCTTTATGTCTTTGAAATGGAAAATGCAGTCAGCAATTGTATACTTTAACACAAGAGCTGTTAATGTTGACTGTTGAAGGATACATAATGATTATGAATAAGCCTATTGAAACAGATGATTATTGCATAAGCTCTTGAGATAAGGACTTTGGGAATATCATAAAAAAACTAAAACAATTCCTGAATTGCAGGGACATTGTATCATATTAGTTAACTTAGAGATTGCGAGACTGTATAGTGCAAATCCTTGAATTGTAGTTCAGTATTGTTAAAAAAAAAAAATATATATATATATATATATATATATATATATATATATATCTCTTACCTCTGCTACATATTAAACATTAACTGGTATTTCCACTAGACAAAATAAAGGTCCATTTGACTATGCTTAGTGTGATATTGTCATTGTTCTATGGATGTGATTTGTGTGGGTGTAACAGGATAATAGATTGAAGAACTGAAGACCTGTTCTTAGAAAATGCATGATGGTAAAAAATGCTGACCTTCCATTCTACAAATGGTGGCTGACTGGGTGTCATGTTCATGAACCAAGACAGCAGATGCTGTGAGAGAGTGAAATCATGGCCATTGCCAATAAAAGAGGAATTTAATTCTCCTTTTTGGATATTTTTTTTATGTTAGCAAAATGCAGCAAAATGAGTGAGCTGTCTTTCTGCTGTAAAATTGGGGGGTAATTTGTGGGAGATCTCAAAGTCTCCCAGAAGTAAAAGCTGAACTCCAGCTTTACTTTTAGTCTTATGCAGTTTCACAAGTTTCTCCCCTGTATTGAAAATACTTCACAGTGAGAAATTCACAGTGTCCAGTGAAATAAGAATAAACCATTACAATATTTGCAAAACTCCTCCAAAATTCCAACCCACTGATTGTATTAAGACTGATGGCTCTTTAGATGATCACTAAGGCAGGGTTTGGTGATGTTTTTAGAAGACCTATGTACAGCACTCTGCTTAGTCCCACCGCCTGCATTGTATAGAGAAGTACAAATACCTAGTGAGGATGTCACTGGATCCAAAATAAGGTATGGAATGAAAACAGGAAAGTTTTATTTATACATTTCATCAGTATGGTGCTAAAGGGAGAAAACAAGCAAGGGATAAAAAAAGCCGAAAAAAACCTAAGCTTTAAAGATTAGCCATGTTTTTTTAAATTTTATAATAATATAAAGTATACCTGAAAGTATCATGAGATGATTGATGGAGGAGTGCACACTATGTTTGGGTTTTGGGGCACTTTAACCAACTCCCCACCGCCCGCCGCAGGTGGCCCTTCTGTGCAAACTGATGTAGGTATACGTCGGTCATGCGCCTGCAGCTAGGGTGTGTGGCTCCCGCTCCTTCTCGGCAGCAGGGATGCCGATGCACGGGGCAGGCAACTCTGATTGCCGCCTGACACCTGCGATCACTCCCCGCTGAGAGAGAAGAACAGTCAGCTGTTGTAAACACAGCTGACCGTTCTTCTCTCTGGAATGATCACAGAGCGCCTGTGATCCTTCTATATAGAAACACAGGTCTCTGTGATCATTTCACAAGCCCCACCCCCATGCAGTTAGAAACACGCCCCTAGGTACACATTTAACCCCTTGATCACTTAGAGCCCATTCTGACAGGCGCGACACCACTTGCTGGGGTGACCTGTGAAGTTGCGGTGCACAGCGTGCACCGCGACCTCGGCGCGACTTGCACAGACTTCATATAATTGAAGTCAATGCAAGTCGCCTCCAGGTCGCCCCAAAGTAGTACAGGACTGTAGTACAGGACCCTTTTTCTAAGTCGGAGCGACTTGTGTCACTCCTATTAGAATGGGTCCTGTGCTAATCAATGGCAGGCGACCGACCGCGACTTGTCAGGCGACCAAGTCGCCTGACAAGTCACGCTAGTGTGAATGGACCCTAACTGTGTTAACCCCTTCCCTGCCAGTGTCATTATTACAGTAACAGTGCATATTTTTAGCACTGATTACTGTAGTAATGCCACTGGTCCCCCCAAAAGTGTCAAAAATGTCAGTCAGGGGTCCGATCTGTCCGCCGCAATGTCGCGGTCCCGCAAAAAATCGCAGATTGCCGCCATTACTAGTAAAAAAAAAAAAAAAACAATAAAAATTACATAAATCTTTCCCGAAGTTAGTAGACGCAATAAATTTTGCGCAAACCAAACAAAATAAGCTTATTGTGATTTTTCTAACAAAAATATGTAGCAGAAAACAAATTGGCCTAAAATGTTAAATCATTTTGATTTTTTATTTTTTTTTTTGGAATGTTATATAGCAGAATGTGTAAAATATTGTTTTTTTTTTTTCAGAATTGTTGCTATTTTTTTGTTTATAGCGCAAAAAATAAAAATTGCACAGGTGATAAAATACTACCAAAAGAAAGCTCTATTTGTAGGAAAAAAAGGATATCAATTTTATTTGGGTACAGCATCGCACGACTGCGCAATTGTCCGTTAAAATCACACAGTGCCGAATCGCAAAATATGGCCTGGTCATTAAGGGGGAAAATCTTCCGGTCCAGAAGTGGTTAATAGCACTTGGAATTTTTTTATTCTTATCATCGTAAAGGGTACTTAGTCCATTTATTTATTCATAGAAAGGTGAAAAATATAGCATATACTAGGCTATTATTTGGTAGTAACAAGTGATTTGGAGGTAGAATTTATCTGCAGCCAGCTCAGATAGAATCTTTCTGCTATTTATGGATTATAGGAAGGTCAGAAAGAGATCATACACTGTATACTAGGCTGATATTCATACAGTAGGCTTTGTAAGAAATAAGTGATTTGGAGATAGAATATATTTGCAGCCAGTATAGACAGAATACATTGGCTTTTTATGGATCTATGGGAAGGTCAGAAATATAGGTAGTAAAGACTGGGCTGCTACTCCAAGACTCTGTTGAGTATATATAGAATACTTTCACTTCTTATGGATTTATAGGAAGGTCAGAAAAATAGTATATACTAGGCCGATATCTGTAGGGCTTTTAAGAAATACATGATTTTGAGATAGCACTTACATGCATTCAGTATGAATAGAACAACTTTGGCTATGTTCCTATTCACTATCTGTGGAATATATGCAGGAGATCATTTCAATAAAGTATTCAATGGAATACAATACAATTGGCTATGACTAGGAAGTTTTTAGGAACATACACACAAGATATGATAAAGGTGCACATGTATTAATACAATTTCATTAAAAACATCACATAAAATCAGCAGCTGATCACCCACAAGGGTATATATATATATAAAGACCATCCTCTACATGTAACAACCACATGTAAGCTGATGAAGCTGCAATGCGTTAAGATTTTTCATAAAATCTTCCAGAGAAAATCTTCCCTAGGATGAAGATTTTCTGAAAAATTGAAATGCATTGGGGTTTCATCTACTTACACGTGGTTGTTACCTGTAGATGTGAGGATGGTTTCTGTATACTGTATATATATCCTTGTGGTTGGTCAGCTGCTGATTTTATATGGTGTTTTTAATGAAATTGTATTAGTTTATTTGTATTTTTATAATATTGTGATTGTAAGTGCCTAAAAAGACCCTAATCTTAGTCAATTGTATACTATTCCAGGGCTCAAAATTTCAAGTCCTGAGCTACTAGCCAGGCCTTAAGGGTTACTCGCCACCAGTTGACCCACCCAACTCCTACCCTGCCCCACCCCTAATTCCGCCCCTAAACAAGCCCCTAAACACGCCCTCATAAATTATCTCATAAAATTACACTGGTAAATGTTTTTGCATTAATGCAGAAGTTACAAAAATAAATATTAATAACGTTTTCAGTGCCCATCAGTGTAGCCTCATCAGTGCCCATCAATGCAGCCTATCAGTGACCATCAGTGCAGCATCATCAATAAAGCTTATCAGTGCAGCCTCAACAGTGCCTATCAGTGAAACCTCAATAGTGCCCATCATTGCAGCCTGATCAGTGCCCATCAATGCTGCCTCCTCTGTGCCCATCAATGCCGCCTCCCCTGTGCCTGTCAATGTAGTCTCACCCATGCCCATCAATGCAGTCTCACCGATGCCCATCAATGCAGCCTTGCCCGTGCCCATCAATGTAGCCTCACCCATGCCCATCAATGCAGCCTCACCCGTGCATGTGAATGCAACCTCACCCATGCATATCAATGCAACCTCACCCATTCACATCAATGCAACCTCAGCCGTACCCCTCAGTGCAGTTTCACCCGTGCCCATCAATGCTGCTTCACCTGTGCCTGTCAATGCAGCTTCACCTGTGCCCATCAATGCAGTTTTACCTGTGCCCGTCAATGCAGCTTTACCCGAGCATGTTAACGCAGCTTCACCTGTGCCCATCAATGCAGCTTTATCTGTGCCCGACAATGCAGCTTTACCTGAGCCTGTTCATGCAGTTTACCTGTGCCCATCAATGCAACTTTACCTGATCCTGTTAACACAGCTTCACCTGTGCCCATCAATGCAGCTTTATCTGTGCCGACAATGCAGCTTCACCTGTGCCCATCAATGCAGCTTTATCTGTGCCCGACAATGCAGCTTCACCTGTGCCCATCAATGCAGCTTTATCTGTGCTCGACCATGCACTGACCAGTGCAGGGGGAGAGAGAGAGAGAGAGGAAGAGGAAAGCTGGCCGGATAATGACAGAGCATGGGTCATCCCGCTGTAACAGCTTTAATTGTAATTGCAGGACGCTCGCCGACACACACAGTCCCGCCTTCTAGCCCGACTCATTTGATAGACGTCACACCTCCTGGTTGGCCAGGTGTTCTGTCTATCAAAGAAGCCGGGCTAGGAGGCGGGACTGTGTGTGTCGGCGAGCGCCCGGCAATTACAATTAAAGCTGCAACAGTGGGATGATCCGCGCTCTGTGATTATCCAGTCAGTCGGCGTAGCAGCGCCACACTTGCCCTAAATAATTTTCCACTCGCAAAATGCGAGCAGGCGAGTGGGAAATTTGAGGGCTTTACTATTCTATATATAGGATATGGTAACTAGCATCAGACTTATAGAATAAATGTTTAATGTAATACAACAAAAGTGACATTTTAGGCCCTAGTAGGTGAGATGCACAGAGGGCAAATTTTGCAACAAAAATTATATTATTCCAAATCTCCCATAAAAAGGGACAAGTAACAGATTTTAATGTATTTTACAGGCAATTATTATTAATATTGATTACACACTATTTGTTGGCCATAGTTTATTTGTGATGGTCAGGTGCCCACAAAGCTTTGGCCATATAGTATGGAACAACAACATTAAAATAACTATAAATTCCCTTTAAGATTACTGCACTAACAGTTGTTTCTATTATCTAATTTATACAGTGACTTTTACCTGCTGCATACCTTTAAATGAAGACAGCATGCCCAACAAACAGCAGTAAAATGCTGATGACTTCAAACACAGGCAACAATGTAAATGTACAATGCTGAGTACAATGGCAATGCATCGCTGAAACTCTCAACAGAAAACCCTCGGCATAACTCTCGGGGAAGAAATCTGATTATTTATGACCTAACAGCAGCACAGTTTAGAATAGATTAATGTAGAAAATGTTCAATATCGAGAGGAATGAAAAAGATGGATATTGCTAGATGAAAAAGCCTTGCAGTGTGTTCCCTGTCGCAACCATGAAATTATGTTGCCAAAGCAATGGGAGGCCAATAGGATTTATTGTAACAAGTAGGTACTTATTCTTGCTCCTGACCTAGAAACCTCTTAAACGAATAGAGATCGCATAATGTTTGCAGAAACTCTAGGCGCACACATTGCTTTAACCCAGCACAGGAGGCAGAAAGATTGTCCCTCGCCTTCCTAATAATTACAATGCTATTCATTGCACAAGCATCAGTCAATATTCCCCATTGTTACCAGTGGGATAAATTGCACGATATTGGTGTCATGCATGGCATCATATATTTAAGAATATTGGCCTTGAACTTTGAGTAATTTATTCTAAAAAAAAAAATCATTTTTAAATGCTGGTTGCAGCAACACGCTGGTAAAACTAGGATTTCTCATACTTTTTAAGCCAGTATTTTCCAATGATTCACAGTTCTGCCTGTATAAAAATGTTAAAGACATTTAAATAATAATCAAAAATAAATATGCTACAATTTTGGGAGCTTATCAAAACTGAACTTATTTAAAGAGAGCCTTAAGTTTTGAAAATCATATTTATCGGTAGGGTGTAAGTTACGCAGTATGCCATTTAAACAGATTTGAAATACTTTTAACTACTTTTCATAACAACAGTTGATCAGTCTTTCAACTAAAAGCTTAGGCTATGTTTTCCACTTTATAACAACTCTAAATAGGAGTTTAGACTCCTGTATTTGAAATTGTAATAAAACCTAACTCTGGGCACAAACTTCTTCCAATCCTTAACTCCCTCCCTCCTCTAGCTGATTGATTAATAAAAAATTATATCTAAGTGCCCTTTTACTTAGGTAAAGCCGCAGTCACATGACACTTCAGGTCCAAGTCTTCTCTCCCCTACTGTTTACATCCGATAGGGTCCTTCTTCAGGTGGCCATGTTGCTGTCTACGTAACAATGATGGAGGTACCTATCAAATTGCAGAGTTCTATTAGTAAATTCCAGGGTTCTTTCAGGAAGAGGAGTGGTATCATCATGGTGATGCTATTGAGGACCACATGACATATCTGGAACACTAATTAGTACTCCTTACATCATACTTGCCTTCAGTTAAGTATACCTTACTTATCAAACTAAGAAAAAATGCAGAATTGGTGGAAGGAAGAGGGTTTAGATTTTTCCAGAGCTTGGCTTTATGATTTATTACAGAGCTGGGTCTAACCAACCCTAGTACATTATTGCTGAGAGAAGCCAAGGTATAAGCAGCATGAGGGAGCTGATTATAGTGTCCTGCAAGAGGAAGCTGAACAGTAAATCTGCTGCTTATAGTAATATACTGTCAGGTACAACTCTACCTTTATTTTAAAGGGAAACTTGCTTAAAATAGTTGAATCCATCTTGAATGGAGATGGGCAAGAGTTAATGCCACCATTAGGACTTCCCAGTGGGCAAAACTCTTCTCCACCCCACACCCACATAGTTGTGTCGGGCAATGAATTCAACTCACAAGCTATCATGCATACAGTAGGTTCCCTTTAGGAATATTGGAAGAACACTAATGACAAAAGTCTTGTTTTCTAAGTGTGGTAACCAAGTTATGAATTATGATAACAAATGCATAATGCATCTAAAGCATTCATATAGTACCTGCAAGGTGCAACCAGACTCTCAGAGAGGGATACATCAAATGTTGCAGTTCTGTACCTCTAAGTTTCAGGGTCATGCAAGAATCTTGCACAAGGCAATGAATACCTATCTGTACATATAAGGCCATTTTACAAGGTGTGGCATATGATATAAATGTTAAAAACTCAGAACAGCTTGCAATAAACGAAGGATCAAGTGTTCAAAAACTATATTTAAGTAATGCATGAACAGAATATGGTGTAATAAATCAATTGGGGATTCAAGAGGTAAGATTTTCCTCCTAGAGTCCACAGTGCTGCCTACCCCAATACAAAATAAATTCAACCTGTAATGGCTAGAGGAGTTGTTATTATGTTTACTATAATCATGATTATGCTTCTATTGGTACAATTTAGGAGTGAAAAAAATAAAATCTTGATTTAGCGTTACAGTTGAACATATTGGACCAAAAAGAAACTGGTCCCTTTGCTTTCCTGTAGCTAGACCACTGGACCAATAGTGATGGGGAGTGTACGTTTAAAGATAGAATTTCTGTTGCTATTTTTGGTACTTTTAATACACTCTTCAGAATTGTATAATTCTCTTTCTTAACCCACTGGTAGAAGTCAGCCTGATTCTCTCATAGATTTACTCTAGCTGACAATGCCTCAGCCTGAGCCGTCACATAAGTGAAAATCCTATAGAGCAGCATCTATTTTGGCCTTAGGTGTTCTTGGTTCAATTTGGTATGGAGATATAAATTTGTTTTCTGCCACAAGAATATTGAAAGCTTTGTCATCTTTAAGTGTTTCTTGAGGCTTGCAGGAATCCAATTAGCCTTTGATAAAATAACACCGTAGGGGAATTTGATTTATACTATCTTATAGTAACCTATGTACCCTTGTGTACTGAAGCTTCTAAAGTGTTACTTGAAAGTGCCCTAATAGAGTCAAGGTCTGTCATAAGGACCAATTAGCTCACCTTTAGCCTTGTATACCTTCAGTTCAAGCTAAACTTTCTGTCTCACTCATTTATTTTTTTCCAATACGCATGGACTTAACATCACACATTAGATGAATATGTGTAAATTAATGGAGATATTTGGTTATTAGTAAATCCAGTGGCTGTAAATCGGTAGCATATACATTAAAAGCAATATTCAGAAAATAATATTTATAAATATATATTGTTTATATGTTTTTTTTTTTTTTTAAGACCACATTAACATTGATTACCTTGTTACGATGGCACCTGAAGTAGGTGGGGTAAATTCAGTAGTAAATAAATGCATGAATGTTGTCACTAAAGCTGATATACACACAATATTGTTAGTGTTGTAATTGCTATTATTATTTTATTGTCCTACTTAGTCTACTTTACATGTTATTTTACAATTAATAATTTAAATGTAAAAACAAAATCTTATAGCTTAGCTTCTCTACAGATGAGAGAAGTGATTTTGGGATTTGGGATTTTACCTGTTAAATTATAGAATTAGACCTTTTAAACCTAAACAAGGATTTGGGTCCCTTTTAAGTGTGGACTATTTTGTTATTTACAAAATGCGGCATTTAAAAATGCTGGTAAATACAACAACATATTTAGTGTTTTAGGTGCTTATTGGCAGTGTATTCCCTTTCCTTAATTTTTTGTTAATCATTTAAAAATGTGCCTTTAAACTTTTATGTAACAGCCAGAAGGAGGAGCAGCGGAAATACTGCAGAGTGTCACTTGAGTGATAGCTCTGAGTCTGCTGGAAGCAGTTTAAGGTCTTTCACCTTTTTCCCCAGGGGAAGCTTTTATAGGTAAATCATGTGCATAAAACACTCTAAATGCACATATAATATTATAGGAATATTTTTGTTGAAATGAATAGTTTGGTGACAGGGTATCTTTAGAAAAATACTTAGCACTGTTATTATCTACTTGTGCTAGATGGTATATGCTGAACCAAAAGTATAAATCAACTGAGAAATACTCGTAAAAAGTTGTGATTAGGGTTGAGTGAACACGGACTGTATTATTCGGGCGCGTACCGGATAATTGGATTTTTGTTACTTTACTGTATATTTGGGTTTAAAATCCGTGTTCGGTAATTTTATTTCCTGTTTTGTATGTAATGGCGTGGTTTTAATAGCCAATCAACAAGCGTTTAACTGGTGTGCCATAGAAGCCATCACAGCCATGCCTACTAATGATATGGCTGTGATTGGCCAGCTGAAGCATGTGACCCAGGTCTTTATAAGCTAGAGACACAGCGCGGTTCGCGTCAGTCTGTTCTAGTGTAGGGAGAGAGCACACACAACAGTGCTGGCTGCTGCTGATTAGGGACAGAGACAGGAAAAAAAAACATTGTGGCTGTTAGAAAAGAATTTAGGGACAGGTCGGAGTGTAGGCAGGGAAAGATAGAAAAGCATTTTAGGGACAGGCTGCAGAGAGTAGGCAGGGAGAGATTAGGAGACACAGGACAGAACAATCCTCCGTTAGAGATCTACATGTATTTTGCTGTGTGGGGGGTGGTGCAGTGAACAATATTTTTGCCCTCACTTGAGCCCACTGAGGAGGAGGAGGAGGGAGAAAAAAAAATATTTTTATCAGTCTGTTGTGTGCAGCGTTCAGCTATATTTTACTACACAGTGCTGTTCTAATCTGCTATTTAAAAATTACAAATTTAAAGGGGAATTTTTTTAAGAGCAATTGCCATGCTCTTAACTACATTTTGCTCCCATTTGCAGCACTCTAGCCCTTTCCATTGTTTTTTTAGAGCCATTTTAGTGCCTGAAAGTTCAGGTCCCCATTGACTTCAATGGGGTTCGGTGTCCGGGTCAAGTTCGGAAAAAGTCCGGGTCACGGACCCAGACTTTTTTTTCGAGTTCGGCCAGATCCACCGAACACAGACATCCAGGTGTCCGCTCAACTCTAGTTGTGATAGGTTTCCATAAAAACACAACAGTTCCCTGATACAGAGGAATACGTTTACAGTGGGGCTTATTTACTAAAACTAGAGAGTGCAAAATCGGTTTGCATCTCTGCATAAAAAAAAAAAAAAAAAACAATCAGCTTCTGGGCTTTTTGTCAAAGCCTAATTGAACAAGATGAGGTTAGGAGCTGATTGGGTAGCATGCACAGCTACACCAGATTTTTCACTCTCCAGTTTTAGTAAGTCAACCCCAAAGTGCTTATCTGAATATAAATCTATTTTAGTGTATTAGTTCTAAAGATTTACAATATCAAGTCCTTTCACAGCATAAACAGGAACCTGTGATCATACTTATGATGTTTTTTTGATTTTTTTCTCAAGGGACAAGTAGTTCTTGAAAGGAAGGACATAAGTGAGAAATACAGAAACTTATCAATGTTTTCTATTCAATTACTTGTTGAAAAGATCATCATCCTGGTGATGTTAATATTCTATACATAAAAGGGACTTTAAACATGCCATCCAGGAAATTATTCATGATACTATATTGAAACATTTTCACAAAAAAAAAAAAAAAAACATGTTTTTTTTACACATATGCTTTAAAAATACTGTAATGATCACACTTTAAAAATATAGTTAAAATTGAGGACTCATATAAAACAAATAAAATATGAGCAGCCTGAAATCAATATGTCATGTCATGTCAACCGCTTCTTCAGGACTAGAATGTGTGGTGACTGTATTCAAAATATCATAATTTTCTCCATAAAACAATCCAAGAGAGGGCCGCCAGTCTCCCCTGGCCTGTGGGGAGCCCTTATAAAAAACAAAACAAGGAAAAAAAAAATAACCGCCAGTCATATATAGCCCATCATTAGTCATATGAACAAATCAACAAGGGTTGCAGTTTCCTGGATGGCATGTTTAAAGTCCTTTTTATGTATTAAGGTGTAGAAAAGTATGTGCTTTAGGATGATGCCTCCATATTATTATGATGTATGTACTATAATTCTACTGTTAGTTTATTGTAGTTGCTGTTGATGCTCTGCAGAGTTTTAGTAATTAACGAGTTGATCTATTGTCACAAAAAAAAATTTATTACTGTTAAATGGTGCTTTGAATTCATTTTTTTCACAATTACTATTATTAAACAGTTTAAAGTTAAAAATATTTTTTCTTAGTTTTAGATTATCGAAGGGTTAGAATCCCTGTCTGGTTTTTATTGCTGTCTGTGTCCCCATCAAGGAGATTTAATATTCTATTTGTTTGGACTGAAAATGAGAGAAAATCCAAAATATTAAGTTTTCACCAGACAAATAGTAGGGGGGTATCTTCCAATGGGAACATTTGTTCCAGTAAGCACTTTAGAGAGATTTCATCTCATTTTTCTGTTCAGTCAACAGGACAGAAAATAAGGGTAATTTTCCCAATGGGTAAAAGATGCCTGACATGCATTTTACCCATTCCCTACTCCAGGGGTCTCCAAACTTCCTAAACTTTTATGATTTTAGGGGCCTTAAGCTTGGTGGTTAGTGAGAGTAGAAAAAGTATCTAGTACTAGTAAATAGTGGAAGGAATAATGCCTATTGCTTATATCAGTGGCATTAAGAAGGCCCCTTTATTGATGACCAGTGTTCATTTTGTTGACAAAAAAATTTTCATCGAAATTTTTGTCATCTGCCTTTTTACAGTAAAGAGAACGAAAAGTGCACCACATGTTCGTCCACTGATGAAAACTATGACAAATATAAATTCCGTTTTCATCAATGATTGAAAACAAAAAACAAAAATGTGAGGGAGGAACGTTTACCCATGTGAACTTCCAGTACCTGAAGCTCCACCTGTATAGAGCATGTGCATGCTTCTGCTCCTACCAAGTGAGTCCATAGCATGCTTAGCATTTAGCACTGTGCAGCATTACAGGCCTCCTTAGAGGACGGTACAGAGCAACACAGAGCAATTCAGGCCTCCTGACGAGAGTTGTGACTCATGACCGTCCAGAGCGGAGCACTGTGAATGTGCACATTACAAGCCTCCCCTCAGACCACCATCCAGAGCACTATGTGAATTACAGATCTCCTGTGACCACTGTCCATAGCACTGTGTGCATTACAAGCCTCCTCAGACTGTCCAGAACACTGTGTGCAATGTATTACAGGCCTCCTACTCAGACTATCCATGTCCAGAGCACTGTGTGAATTACAGGCCTCCTTAGACCACTGTCCAGAGCCCTGTGTAGAATTATAGGCCTCCTCAGACCACCATCCAGGGCACTGGGAATTACTGGCCTTCTCAGACCACCATCCAGAGCACTGTGCAGCATTACAGGGCTCCTCAGGTCATCGTCCAGAGCACTATGTGAATTACAGGCCTCCTCAGACCACTGCCCAGAGCACTGTGCAGCATTAGAGGTCTCCCCAGACTGTCTAGAGCACTGTGCATTGCAGGCCTCCTCAGATGATCCAGAGCAGCTAAATCTATATCTGTGAGTTTCTTCAAACATTAGTAACAGAAAATGTTACATAATATTAGATATTTTTAATCCAGGTGTATATAATGAGTTTGGAAATTCTAGAAAAATGCTTCAATAATGCATTACAACTTAACTAAATCCATTCGAATTTAGTTGACCAAAAATGTACTGCAAATTGTAGTCAACTAAATACAACTATAACTAAAACAATTGCAGATGACTAAAATGGAATTAAAACTAAAATGGTATTTTAGTAAAAGACTATGATGAATGAATGGAACTAAAATGAAATCGAAATTTGATGCCAAAGTAAGCACTGTTGATCAGGGTCACTAATAAGGAAGTACAGTCAGCCCTCCTGTACTGGGCCTGGGCCCCATCAGTTCAAAAGAGGGCTCAGGCACCTGCTGTGCAGGAGAGCTGATTGTACTATGTTATTGCAGACACAGATCATCTTTTGCCCTCTCCTGTGTGCTGCTAGATTCTCCTCCTCTTTCTCCCCCCAGGTGCACTGCAGAGGGATTGGTCCTAGAACATGTGCCCCTTTAATCTGCTGTCTGGGCCCCTGTGTGCCCCTTTCCCCCACAGAGCTTCTGGCTTCCCTCCTCTCCTCTCCCACTGGAAGCTGCTTTGGGCATAAGCTTTTCGGATGGAGAGCAGGGGAAGGGGACAGTAAATCCCTAGACAGTGGATGAATATAGTGAGCAATTGGTACCAATTACTATGTCCATTTATCACTGAAGCATAGTAAACTGGAGCTTCAGGTAGCGAATGAGCAGGAAGCCTCAGAGCGCTTCCTGTTCATTTATCTCTGCAGCTGAGGCTTAGTCATTTTCAGCTGGGGGAACCCGCCCTGTCAGGTAGGCTGTATGGGGCCCCATGATTTGTAACAGCAGACTTTCGGTTGATGATGGGGGTAGGGGGTGATAATTCCCCATTTCTGTTGTCAATGGGAGAAATAATTCCCTACTGTTGATGTCAGCGAAATAAAATGGCGTCTGATTGTTGGTGTCAATGGGATGAATAGTGCCTTGGATACATTGGACGAATAGTACCCCGAGGGAATGGATAAAGGCAAGCAAATGGCTGCATCTGGACCGTAGGCTGCAGTTTGATGTTTGGATGGTGTTCTACTCTATCCTAAGTGAAAAAAAAGTGTGGGCTTTAGAAATACCTAATAGAAACATGAAATATGAAATTCAGCAAATTATTTTTAATTTTAAATATTTTTTATATATAAGTTGTGCTGAAAACTATATTATTGATTACAATCCCCAGAATAGAAAAACTGTGTTTACAAATGCTAGTAATTTCCCATTCACACACCCTAAAGCAAGTAGTGATGAACATTTCACATTTTGATGCATTTGTTAACAGGTTGCATCACTGTTACATGCTTTAGTTGCAGGCTGCTGTCCACGCTGTACCAGCTTTAAGGGTTGAGGGGAAAGGGGGAATGGGAAATCCTTGCATTTTTACAATGAAAGGCACTGTTTTCCTTTTTTTCTTTTTTTTTTTTTTCTTTCTTTACTTTATCAAAATGTCACAAAGTTGTGGTGTATAGAAACGCACAGTCAGAGAGAGAGAGAGAGAGAGAGAGAGAGAGAGAGAAAGAGCTCTGGAGCAGTGCACAAAAAATGCAGACATGCTGCAAATTTCTGTACGGCTCTGCACTTCATCTGATGCCTGCATTTAATGTATAGAGATAATTATTTTCTGTGTGCCCTTGAGGAGGCCTGGGTTATTTTAGTTCAGAAAAATGCAGGTCTCCACACAACTGTGAGCAAACACTAAAGCTGGAGGCACCTAGTATGTTCGGAATAAACCTACATTTTTTTTCTTAGTCATATCAATTGTAATTTCTTGGTCATATGAATTGTAAAAAAGAATAGGAAAAGTACAGGAAAATGTATACAAACCAGCATACACATATCTTTATCAAGCATCAGTCAAAGCAACACTGTGTACACAATATCTATTACAGCACACGACTATGGTGGTCTAATGTTGTTACTATGAGTCTGGATGCAACAACAAAACTTACCTTTGCCTTTATTCCTCACAGCAGACACTGGTATCAAGGGAATGATTGCATGAGAGGAAGAGAATAAATAGAAAATACAAATTAGAAACATGCTCAATAAACAGGTTTAGAGATGATATCAAAGGTCATATCACCCATAAACTGATATTTCAATTTGGGTACATACTAAAGGGTTCAATATACCATAAACTTTTTGTATCCTTTGGGTAACAAAGGATCAAAAAAAATGGTCAAAGAAAGTATGTGCGGGCAATGATTTATTAATAGTAAAGAGACTGTTATTTTGCTTACTAAGTTGGGGGTGCACTGACTTCAATCAGCCAAATATGTGCAAGAAATAATACTTTTTGTTAAAATTTTTTAACTCCTATTGTACATGATTGAGTAATAATTAATGTGGACATAACTTCACCTTATGTTCCAAGCTAATACCTTTCACCCTCCAAGTAATTCACTCCCCATGACTCTCAAAGTATGTCAACAATAAATTAAAAAAATAAAAATAAATATATATATATATATATATATATATATATATATATATATACGCATAATTAGCACACAAAATTAATATGTTAATTTGAGGATTTTATCTGGTATTTGTTTGTTATATTTTTGAATTTTTAGACAGTGGTGGCCCTCTCCTTCAATGTTTCCTAGGCTCTCATAGGTATATGCACCTGTCACAGTAATTACTAACATTTTCTCACTCTGCCTGTTGGATTTTTAATTTATTGCGGATTTCATGTCCTTTCAGATAATAAAGCAGGAAGATTTTAACCTATTCTGTTACAACAGGTGGAAGCAAGCTCTAAGACTAGTGGATAAAGTATCTGGGAATTCTAATGCACAGAGCCTCTAGTGGATTTTTTGGAGTAATATAAGAAACTGCAAAGTGATTCAGACCACCAAAGTACATCAATAAAAAAGACACAAGTTCTTGTTGAATTTGGCATTCACTTTGACTACATATTTGTTATGCAGCCTTTTACAGACCAGTCAGCCACCTGAAGAGCAGTAAATGCACCAGATTTGCATTACACTGAAAAGCTGCAGCAGTTGCCTCTTATAGAGCAGAATACACAAACACTTTTTGTTGTAGTTTCATAAATTTATGGCTAGGTCATTCATTTTTAAAGGAAAGTGGATATATGACTTGGAGGTACAGTATGTACATTGTGCTCCTCTATAGGAAATGATTTTCATAGAACATCAATAGAAGTCATACAGTGGTGGGCCACTTATGAGATTGCATTCAACTACATCAAAAGTGCAGATCATCAATCGCACATCAAAAACACATGTACACAATTGTTCCCTTTTAATATGATAAGCAGGTCTCCATTTACTGATCTGAATAGAGATGTGTTCTATTTCAGAAAAATGCATGAACGACTGGATGGGCAGTTCAGAAGGGGAAACATTTAGACAATGCTCACAAAATATCAATAAGTGTGCATACTTGCAATGAGCCAAATGTGCTAATTTACTCTTAAGGAGTTGTGAACCTTCAAAGGCTAAGTTCACCTTTTCTGGCAGAATTTCACTTTTCATAATAAATAGAATCCTTTTGTAAAATCATTTCTGCCCCAGCAATCCCAATGTTCTTATCTCTGTCTTACCTCATTCACAAAAGTTTTGAAATGTCATGTTTCTGTCTAAGTTTTAAAACATTCTTTCTGCTTGAATCACTTCCTGTAGGTCAGCTCCCAATCTTCTCTGTGTTTTTGCATTACAGAAATGGGTGTGATAGGGCGTGTATTACCAGACTGGACCACACCTCCCATTACTATACCGCCACCTACTTCTTCCCTTAAGGTCACCATACATATTATATTCGGATTGTACAATCACCTTTGGATCTACCATCAGCTATGTAGTGCAAAGGCCTGCCTGATTTGATACAAATCATATAGATTGTTTAGGTGGGTCTCCTTTTTCCAAAGTTCTGGTAAATCTAAAGGAAATTGTACAGATATCGTAAATGCAGATAGCATAGTGTATGGTCATCTTTTAAAATTAAATAGGAAGGAGTGGGTGGAGACACTCAGCTGTTAGGCCCCATTCACATCTTGACGTAGCAGGAACTTATGTTCCCCCACACATTTTTTTTTTTTTGGGGGGGGGAGGGGTTTGGAGCCTTTCTGTTTGTCACACATAAAACAGCCCAATCACCTCAATGAGCTGCCCTATGTGCAACAATCGCACCAAAGAAGCTCCAGAACTTTTTTTTTTTAGAGTGGAGCATGGTGGATTTTTAACTGTGCTTTTTGGTGCATTTGTCATCTGTTTTTTCATGTGGCAAAATGTGTGTTTGCTTCTGCATTATATGCGCAATTAACAATTCATGGCACTGAAAGTGCAACTACGGTAGTTAGTTTTAGGTGCATATATGTAGCCATACGCTATACAATCTGATTGTACAATCTCTGTACAGTCTCATTTAGATTTACCAAAACTATGAAATAGGCAAACCTACCTATCTATCCAATCACTCTGTATCCAATCAGGCAGGCCCTTGCACTACAGCAGGGGTGTGCGCATGCGCACATAACAAACATAGCAGCTGTGGCAGCTTACAAGCCAGAGAAATGCACGTATGGAGGGATGCTGGGGATGCTGTGCAAACATAGTCAATGGGTGAAGGGTGTGTGCTAATGAGGTCAGCTGGTAAACTCCTTCCCATGTCTTACTGGTTTCTCGCTCTCAAATCCTTATACCAGGAAGTAAAGAAGCTTTCTAAGAAATGCAGCAGGGGTTAAGGTCAGGCCTTGTTCTAAAGATCAAAGAAAGCTTTTATTTTTCTGGTCAATGATATATAGGTACAAAGGAGAGCTGGAACTTAGAAAAAAAAAGTGACCTCAACCTAAAACAATAGTTATTTGTTAGCTTAAAATGTGTTCTCTTAAAAAAAATGCACTTACTGTTTCAGAAGCCAATGGCAGATAACTACAAGCTGAATGGCCCAATTAATTTGACCTTCTGGAGACTCTAGAGGTGAGGTTTCTGATCTGAATTTTCCAGGTCAACTCAAAATGCAGGTGCACTACAAATGGTCTTTCTGACCATGCTGGATTTTTAATGTATTTAATATTATGGATGATCCAGCAAAACAATATGGATTCTGCTAATCAATTATAAAAGTGTGAATTGTCTGTTGGGCCACTCATTGGTTCACTAATATATATTTAAATACATGTCTGGTTTATAAGCAGATGACACTACTTTTGAATATTGAGAGGGTTTTTTGTTTATTTGTAGGTAAAATGACACCACGGTGTCACAAAATACCAAGCTTGTAAAAGTGGAAGCAATATACTTACCTTTCTAGTGGCTTGTGTGTTGAGATGTAGCTGCTTCACCAGTCTCCAGCTACTGCATGTATTCCATCCCTCTGGAAAGGTGGAAACTCTGCTCCTCCACCACATGCTATGGTTTCTTCCACCAGCCCCTTCATCATTACAGGATGGAAAGGGGGTAACGGGTGTTTGAACCACCCAGCAACCGGGAAGCAGCAAAGTGGCATTTCAGCACACAGACCCACAGGAAAGGTAAATATAATGCCTCTTCTCTAACAGGCTTGGTGTTGTGTGCAAGTCTTCCTGTGAGTCTCCCTAAAGGGCATAGGGGTTAACAGGGAAGGGGCTAGGAGTAGTAGCCTTTCTACCCCAAAGTAGAAATTGCAAGGAAACTAAACTGCATAGTGATAAACAGCATTATAAGGTATTTTCAAAAGTAGCCTTTAATATTTGAACTAGGATGCAAAAAAATATACCTGTTTACCATTTTAAAAACTCAGTGTACAAAAAGAAATGATAACATTTAAATTATTTTATTAATACAAAATTAGAAAATTATTGTACAATTGCAAAATCAATACAGTAGTCCAGTGTTAAGTAAATGGTTATAAAACTTTATGCACAGATTATAATGTAGTGTATTAATACTAATTTGGAATAATGCTGTTGTCAGTTCCCACTGTAATAACAATACAGTATTAATTGAATCTAGGAACATTCTGTTGATAAAGAGAGGTGAAAGTCCACAACCTGCAAAATTTTATTAAAAAATAAATACTAGATACATTAAAAAAAAAGTAAGTGCTGGCAATATAGGCAAAAATATAAATTATACAAAACCCAAGAGGGAAGAAAAATTTTAAAAAGTACAGGCATTTGATAACTTAATCGTTTTATCAGGACTAGTAGGGCAAGTGCACATAATTTAATGACATTAATAACCAAAGAGACTCAGATCTGAACTGGGACCTTGTGGCCCAAATAAGTCTGAAAGTCATAAATAAGCAAGGGACCTTATAAAAGTAATGAAATACGCTCTAGGAATATTCTCCTAATGTCTGACCTACTTGACATGGAGCTGAATTACTTTTTTCATTACCAAAAACACATCTCAGCACAAAGACTGGGTATTTTATATTGATTTAAGAAACGGAAAAGCAAATTACTAAGTGGAAAGCTTACAGTCACCACACAGTTTAACTTAAATGGCAAACCTTGGCTTTACTTTGCAGAGGAGATTGCAGAATTCTTAATTAAGTTTTATATATAAGCAGCATTGGACTGCTCTCAAACCGCTTGTTGATCTATCCAAAGTAAATTTGGATTAGACGACTAAACCCTAGTACACACTACTAGTTTTTTTTTTTCATTCAACCCAGCGGGTTAAATGGAAAAAAAAAGCTGACAGCTGTGGTCGGTACCATTAACAGTACCATTTCAGTGTTTGAAGATGACATTAAGCTTTGCAGTGGAATAATGTCCTTACATGTCTCCAACTTACAAGCTGACCTCAATGCACTGTTTCATTGGGCAACTTTGTGGCAAATGAGGTTTAATGTTGATAATTGTTAAGTTGCACTTGGGGGCTAAGAATATGTATGTATCATACATACTAGGGAGAGTACAAGCTGTGGTTTCCAAAACAAGCAAAGTCCTTTCTTGTATTAAGAGAGGCATGGACTCCAGAGAGAGAGATGTTATTTTGCCCCTGTAGAAATCCTTAGTAAGACCTCATCTGGAATATGCAGTTCAGTTCTGGGCACCAATTCTCATACATGATTTTGAGGAACTGCAGAAAGTGCAGAGAAGAGCAACCAAACTAATAAGAGGCATGGAGGAGCTCAGCTATGAGGAAAGATTAGAGGAACTGAATTTATTCTCTCTTAAGAAGAGGAGAATAAAGGGGGGATATGATCAACATGTATAAATACATACAGTAAGTGGTCCACATAGTAAACTTGGTGTTGAGTTATTCATGGTCATCACAGAGGACAAAGGGGCAATTTTTATGTCTAGAGGAAAATAGATTTCATCTCAAAATACGGAAAGGTTTCTTCGCAGTAAGAGCTGTTAAAATGTGAAATAGACTCTCTCAAAAGCTGATTCTGTCTAGCTGAGTAAATTACTTTAAAAAAAGGCCTGGATTATTTCCTAAATGTACATAATATAACTGGCCATTAACATTTATAGGTAAAGTTGATCCAGGAAATATCTGATTGCCTCTCGGGGGATCAGGGAGGAATTTTTTCCCCTGCTGTAGCAAATTGGATCATACTTTGCTGGGAGTTTTCACCTTCCCCAGGATCAACTATGGGTATAGGATTGTGTATATGGGATTGCATGATTTTCTAAAATAATTTTTCTCTTTTATTGGTTTAACTATATGTGTCTCTCAACCTGACTATGTAACTATGAATGAATGGCAAAGATTCAGGTTATTTAATTCAATCAGCTCTTTTGTGACAATAACATGGCTTACAATGCACTATCTCTCCAGCCAGACATAACCCCTCCCCTGATGAATTTCACTATTGTTTCACTATTGAAGAATGTTGTCAACTTCCAGAACTTGTACATTGTATACATTGCTATTGTAATAAAGGTGATTGAATGAAAAAAGACTTCAGCAGATTGTGATTTGAATGTGTGCCTTGTTAAATATTGAGTATTGGGTTTCATTCCAGGGGTAAAACATACATACTTATTGCATTGCAGAAACATTTTTCACCTTGCTTTCAGTGTGTACTATTAAATTTAATAGTACACACTGTAAGTAATATTGTGGTCACTTTACAAATTCAGCACTTGACATAAATTCGAGTTTCTTTTATCTTTCTAATTGATTGTTGATAAAACACAGGGTAAGCATGACTGGGCCAACATTGTGAATGTTTAATTCTAGAATACCGTGGTTAAAATATATGTGATGCTATTGTCAGATTGGTTATGTATTTTTTGTTTTTTGCAATGAAGCTCTAATTATTGGTGATTACTTTCCCTGAAGATGCCCTACTAAGTGAAACACGTTGGGAGTGTCCACTTTTTTACCGCTGTGAAAACAAGGACAACAGGGCCATTTTAATAACTCGCTTGTTTTTAATATGGAATTTTTAATGTTTTAATTCAATAAATTGTGAACTTTTTATGAATTAAGTCAATTACTGTCTATTTTAAGCACCTTAAAAGTCCCATTCATCTCCTCTAAAATCTGTTCATGAAGGGATGTGGTGCTGACAAGATGTTATCATTCACCCACATCATCAATAAAATTCTGTAGTCAATAACTGTGGAGTGACTCATTCATTATGCCTGGCTATTGCTTGTAATAGTTCAACAGCAGCAACCACTGTTAATGTTGCGTTGTAAGTCATTTACCTTTGACCACTCATGTTAATAATGTAAAAAGGTGATCCATTTTTCTTTCTGGGATCTTGTACATTGCATTATGGTATGCCCCTGATTTTGAGGCAGGTGATTTTATTACTGGAGCACCAAGTATCTTTATGGTTCTGGAGTTTAGATAAACATTTTATATACAATTATGAATTAATTTTGTTAATACTTTGGTGGTATAATGGTATAATTTAAAATAGAAAAAAATATGCATATGTAAAGGGAGTAGCAGTGGGATGCAGCAATATAGACAGCTTATCTACCTTGGCAATTTATTCTTAATGTAATGGCTACCTCAGCCTTTACCCTAATCAAGTCTTCCTCCAAGCTGTGAATGTACCCCTATACTTACCAAATTAAACAAAGGCAGAAAGTAGAGCACACCGCACATTAGCCCGCATAAAGCCATCACAATTTACTGCTTAGCCTTTTCTCTTCAGAAAAGGGACAACTGACTAGTTGCTATGGGTTACTGCTCTTTAGTCATCATTGATGTTGATTGCATTGCAACATTTAATGCACTTAGATGGATTTCTTTCATTATAGATACACTTACACCATTATGAGTTGAGTGCTCTTATGCAATCAGATTATTTCATGTTATGTAACATGAATTGGTATATCTAAAATCAAAAATTGTTTTGCTTTGTATAGGGTGGGGGATGATTTATTTTTTTTCTCAGAGACACAGTATAAGCTGAGATGCATTTCTCTAAAGTAGGAGAAATCCTCTCTTAGACAGCTATGTCCTTATTGGAATTATCTGAAAGCATCTATCTGCTATTGTTCCTGTGATAACTCAAAATTTGGGATTTGCCCCAACACCTCTTTGAAACTTTGGGTTAAGTTAATGAAAAGTAGGTACATGCTGTATCTGTTTTTGGGTTCAGGTTTGACTGTGGTAACAACACTGTATCGATACAAGGAATATTACAGTAATTAAGAAATGTGCAATCAAGTGACTGAATGAAAACTTACTGTTTGAATAATTTTAAAAATTCAAAGATTATGCCATTTATCTCTACTAAAATGGATGATATTTGGTAAAAATATACATTTATAAATCTGTCTAGATTTTCCAAATTTGGTGGTTCATATATTTTCAAGGCATCAATGCCTATCATGCATCTATATGATCCTGGAAACAGCAATACATTAAAAAGAAGAAAAAAGAAAGGAATGAAGCTCATAATAAAAAAAGTGTTAAGATGACCTGCAACTTAAAATTCTCAATATCCGGTTGAAGCTATCTTGTTTGATGCATTCATTATAATAATTGCAACTAATTCTACATTGTTCTGTCAGCTGCCATCACAGACCTAATTTGCAGTGACAGCTGGTTTGCCCATGTATGATGTTTTACACAAAAAGCATCATAAAGCCTTGAGGCACCCTCTGCCTAAAACATTCTCAGCAGACACTGTGATATGAGTTGGCCAAATCATTTATCGCATACCATGCATAGAGCTACCAGCTTTTTAAGTCCATCAGTCTATCAATATTTAATAGAGATCCCCGAAACACTGCCGAATACCTTGAAAATTGTGAGTGTCAGGGATTTTTAAAAGCATATTAGACATGGCTTAATGAGTATTTTGTATGGATATTTTTTCCATTATCTTTTTTTTTCTAGTTGATAATAGAATTCAGGCTATTTTGATTCAAGGTATCTTTTTACAGTTCACTAAACAAATAAAGCTCTTTAAAGTGTTGGCTCAATAAATAATCCACCAGAGAAAATGACTATATGCTTGATGGCAAAAGAACTGATAACTTAGACAATTTTTGTACTGTCGACAAACTCTCTGAATTATAGTTCGAACTTTTTTTAATGAATTGTGCCGGTTTATCCTGTTTTATGGGTTTTTTTTTCTAGTGAAAGCATAATGCAGAAATTAAATATTAATAAGTAGAGAGCTCAAAACATTATCAATCATATGGCCACCTTCATATTCTAGCTACTTATTTACTTTAATATCTATTAGTACTATTAATATTAGTATCACTTTTTGCATTTTTTTTTGAGTAAGCCTGAAAAGAACTGACAACAAGTAAGGGGTTTGTTATCGTATGCTTATGTTTAGGTTTTTCTGGAAAAGGAAACATACTGTCATTTAGAGAACTCCTTTTAAAATCTGATAAAGTACAGGAAATAATAGACATATAGATATGCAATCATTGGTTGGCCCACAGGATGACTTAAGTTATTCAATGCATTCTTTGGAGCACCACTGCCAAAAGCAAAAGCTAATAGATAGTTTGGAATTTTTAGACTAACAGCCTTTTTTTTTTCTTTTACTTCTGACACAGAAGTGGCATTATGTCCATTAAAAATCTGTAGAATGTACATGTTTCTTTTTATGTGCATCTTGGACAGAAAAAAAGATTGCTAGGTGTTCATATAATAAAACATCTGAACAAGGCCAACTGTCCAATGACAAACTTAGTCTGTAATTGAATAAATACATTTTTTGGTGGTTAAATATAAGGGTTATTGAAATGCAACTTTATCCATTTTAACTTTTCTGCTTTTTTATCCCTTCTAAATATTTTTTTATTTATTATTTGGCCAAAAGAGTGAATTGTTTTTTCAATGTAAAAATTAGTTTATAAAATTAATTATTTTGTTCAGTCTTGTTTAGGTCCCTAAAACAATCAAGGTAGTTAGATAAGTTTCAACAACAAAAGTTGACCCAAATCTTTAGAGAGAATGACATCTGGGGCAGAATTCTGCAAATCTAGGTGTCAGCCCTGTTTGCATAGCAAGTTAATGTCAGGGGTTAAAGCATTACAGCAGTGGCATGTGAAACCACTTCACAATTTAATTTCAGTAAAGAGCAGAGATTGATAAATAATGGTTTCACATAGTCTTTTTTTTTTGTCTGGGAACTATTTAACAAATGTACTTTGATGCAAGTGCTGTCCATACTGGTCTGGAGTTACACATAGGTTACACCTAATATTTTAATCTTTGTTTGAATAACTAAATCCTATGGACTGCATTTGGAAGTATGCATAAAAAGCCTGTGCGACTTGTAAGCCATGAAATAGGTTGTTGCAGTTTTGTGTGCTTTTTGTCATGAGAAAGAATATGCCTTTATGCATGGTTTACCAATTGTTTACTAGTGGTTTATTAACCTGTTTTTCTATTCCTACCAATGACTATAAGCCACAATAATTCACTGGAAGAAAATGAGTGGACCTGGGAAAAACCAATAAACTAAACATACGAGATGTGATATATATAGCATAAGACTGCAAAGGATACACTATACAGAACTAAAGCTGGATACACACTATCCAACTTTTGTGGTTAGATTACCTTCAGATTTACCTTTTCCATGTAGTGCAAGGGCCTGCCTGGTTGCATACAAATTGAAAGTGTTTAGGTCTGACCTCATATTATATGGTTTTGGTAAGTCTAAAGGACTGTTATTTTTCTACAACCAACTTACTTTAGCCTCAAGAATTCTACAAAGCTATTGGGCAGGAAATCTTTTCTCAGCACCCCCTTACCTTAAGAGCCGGTTCACACTGGGGCGACTTGTCAGGCGACCTGGTCGCCTGACAAGTCACCGTGGGTCACCTGCCATAGATTAGCACAGGACCCGTTCTAATAGGAGCGACACAAGTCGCTCCGACTTAGAAAAAGGGTCCTGTACTACTTTGGGGGCGACCTGCAGTGACCTGCATTGACTTCAATGATATGAAGTCCGTGCATGTCGCTCCGAGGTCGCGGTGCGCGCTGTGCACCGCGACTTCACAGGTCGCCCCGGCAAGTCGGGTCGCCCCTATGTGAACCGGCTCTTAATGGCTGCTAACACAAAAAATAGCCGGTATCCAGCAACACAGAAAACAATGTAAAACATTTCCACTTATATTAGAACTTCACAAATATAAGCATTTCGTAGCCTATTAGGGTAAGGCATTTTTTTGTTTCAGCTTTAAAGACTTTTCTGCAGTAAGCCAATCTGAGTCTTGGCTGTTTTACACTTTTATTGTGTTTAATGAACCACTGTAGCCCAACGGCCTCTGCTTGTAATATTTATTAATATAACCATGTTTTCTAGTGGTGTATGCTGCAGATATAAATATAAAACTTAAAGCATTGAACTATACATTGTTTTTATATTCTTTTGACAGCTTTTTCTATTTATATTTGTTTCAGTTTAGCACTATGCTTTAGTAACCAGAACACTTTACTAAGGATGGATTCTGCAATAAAATGTAAATGTTGACAGATCTCTTTGTAAAGTTCTACTACAGCCCTCTAAGTGTATATGATTGCTGTGAAGATTGGCATTTTGGAAAGGGCATTGGTCTGTTAAGTGGTATATTGATTTGTGATAAAACAAGCACACGCAGCAGGAAGCACATTACATTAATCCACGAGCATAAAGGTGCCGTGATGTTGAATACTTATTTTCCATTAAGTACGGATTAATTTATATGGTATTAATATTTTTCTATGATTTTGTTTTTATTAAATATTCATAAAGGCAAATGGCTTTTACCAGTATATGACGCTGCTCCATATTTTATTTTATTAGGTCTCAACATATGTCATCAGTTTTTACAGTCCACCTTCTTGCATTAACAACAGTCCATGTCCACAGAGGGGCCTGAGAGGCAATGTCCCTTTTATTGTCAAAACATTACTAAAGAAATCGTCGGACCACCAAAATGATTATTTCAGGTTTTGCAGATGTTGGTGGGCTAAAATATCTATTTCCTTCTATGAACTTTTTGTGGGCTACTGAGATGAGATCTCACTGCAATGCTTCATGACTTTGTTTTAAGGTGCCTAGATGTGCCTGGGACAGCAATCAGTTTTCCTGATTCATTTTGAAATAATTACCTACTCTAGTATTAATCAGCTGAGTGTGTCCTAAAGACATTACCAGATGAACAAATATGGATATCTCTTCTAAAGTCCCTGAGAAAAAAAAAAGGTGGAAGTTCAATTCAATAATAAATGTTAAGCTTCCAACAGGCTTATGACAGCTGTCACAAGTGTGTGAATGATCTGACACTGGTGGGTCTATGAGCTGGAACATTCTTCTCTGTTTTAAAGTGTGTATGTGTGTGGTGTAACAAGTAGTGCTTGCAGATGCAGAAACTGGCATGTGTATTCTAACCCCCTTTTTTACTTTCACCAGCAAAATACAGTCAAAATCCTAATTCTGAGCAGCCCAAGAATGTTATTAAAAATCCAATGGATGCCCTAAAGCATGGTTACTTTGCGAACCCTAGTGTCTTACAGTCTGGATATTGCAGGCAGTGCTCTTCTTCCAGGGCTGCTACTGACAGTTCCAGCTATAGTATAGTACAGTGCAGGGATCATTTCACTCACTCTCCCTATCTTCCCTACTTATTCATTCAAAAAAGCCCTGCATTATGTTTACAGAACGGAAGGCATTCTGTAAATGGACAAGGGGGGGGGGGGGGTTAAACAACAGGCTATCCCCTTGTCCGCCTACAGGTTGCCTTGCGTTCTATGAAAATAATGCATGTCTTTTTGCAAATGGATGAGGGGAGATGATTCATCATTTAGTAGCAGTTTCCACAGATAACTTATTTTTACTTTTACTATTGTTAATATTTGTAGGACTGCTAATGCTACTCATACTACAAGTACTAATACCATTTCTACTATTACTGCTATACCCAGTTTCTGCTATACCCAGTTTTTAATGCTGTAAGTGCAGTTGCCAAAACAAAAATGGCAACTACTAATGAAGTTGCTGTTGGTAGCATAACTACAACTACTATTGAATCGTTTAACACTAGCAGTTACACCTTTACTGTGTAACTAGTGGCCACTACTTGTAAGTAGGGCAATACAGTAAAAGTGCCCAGCCATTAAGGGGTTAATTGGGATCCTCCTGCTTGGCTCTCTTCCTGGCAGCTGCGGGGTTAAATCTGTGAGGCTGTTTGGCTTTGTTTGGCTCTGTTGATAATGATGACCTATGAAAGGATGTGAGTGCTAAAAATGTGAGCGCAGGTTACTCGCTAGGGGGAGAACCTCTGGGGGAATCTACGATGGAAAAGGAACTGGGGGTCCCAGTAGATGACAGGCACATCAATGGCATTCAATGCCAGGCTGCTGCAAGAAAAGCCAACAGAATATCAGCATGTATTAAAAAGGGGATTCACGCCAGAGATAAAATTCTCCAACTCTACAAGACTCTGGTCTGGCTGCATCTTGAGTATGTCATCCAGTTCTGGGCACCAGTCCTCGGGAAGGATGTGCTGGAACTGGAGAGAGTCCAGAGAAGGACAAAAAAGCTAGAGGATCTCAGCTATGGGGAAAGACTATGAGCATTGAGCTTATTCTCTCTGGAGAAAAGACGCTTGAGAAAACTTTTAAGTGAAGGGGAATTTACAAATACATGCAGCCATTCAAATTGGAAGAGAAGCGGTTTAACCTTAAACTGCATAGAGTGTCTTTACTGTCAGAGCAGTAAGGATGTAAAATTCTCTTCCACAAGCAGTGGTATCAGCAGGGAGCATCAATAATTTCAAAAAACTATTAGATGGGCACCTTAATGATCACAATATACAGGGATATACAATGTACTATTGACATAAACAAAGGCACACTCACACACCACAGGTTGAACTGGATGGACTGTTTGTTTGTTTTCTCAATCTTACCAACTATGTAACTATGTATCCCCCTCCTCCTCCACTGTTAGTAGAGATAAGCACAAAGTGTCGGCAGTCCCCACAGATGCTCAGCTCCCTCCGGCCTATGAAAGTCTGCACCCCCTGTGCCTCAAATGCTGCCCAGTGTTTATGGGGATAAGTGTTTTTACAGTCTCCTCAGGCTGGAGGCTCCTTTCGGGAGCGATCTGTGTGGATGGCTGCAGAAAACATGCCCCCTTCTCCCATGCTCATGCATAGACTCCTAAGTAGCCTGTCAGTCACAGGAGAGGAGGTGTGGCTACACAAACTTTATTTGTGTGTCAGTTTTTATCACTGGAAAGCAGACAGGATTTCACATGATTGGCTGCTCCTTTCCTGGCAAGACTGGGGGCAGATGACGTCTGCTGCTTTGCTCTGTGAGGTAGACTGGCCAAATGTATTTTGATTTTCACATTCACTTTAAAATAAGCCCAACAATAAAAGTTATAGGTTTAACTAATGACATTGACACATTTCAGTCCATGTTATTAAAAATAAACATATCATCTATGACCTGGCCCAGGATCTCCCAAATCTGGTCACTATCAGTCTAAAGCTTATCCTGTTCAAAAAATGAAATATGAAATATCCCTCTTTTCACCATTTGAGCAACCAGTATAGAGGGCATTCCACAGGTTACAGGTTCCACATCTAGTAATGTCATAAAAAGCATAATGCCTTCATCAGAAATCCTGGGGATAGCACTTATTTCATACTCAGTACCAAAAGTAACAAGTTTTCAGTTTCAGTACCACGTTTTAAAGGCTACAAGTTTTATTTACTATTAGAAGCTTTCACCATATCCTGTACTATTATGTACACATTTCTGAACTATAAATTCACTCATATATCACTCACATTCTATATATGCAATCAAGAGTAACTACAATTTTGTTAAAAAAAAAAAAGTGATCCCCTATGGGTGAGCTTTGTACATTGCAGGGATTTTAACAAACTTTGTTGCACATTCCTACCTTTTGTTATTCTGAAGGAATAGCTGTTTGTTCGTCTGTGCCCATGTGCTAAATGAATCTGTATGGAAGTAATTTTATAATTATCAATCAGCTGCTGCACCTGCAGGGCTCTAATGAGGACAGTTGTAGTGTCTGCATCCCTTTAGACGTGATTTCCCTTTGAGAGTATAACAGCAGAAATTACATTTTTGTTGCAGGAGATGCTAAAAATCTGATATGTATGTTAGTGCAGACTTCTGGGAAAACCAGTAAGCCAATCACATAAGCAGGAAATTACATATCTGGAGGGTGTTCTGTACACCATCTGTGTACGGAACACATCCAGGTTGCCATATTGTATTGCATTTTACAGAAAATTACTGTCCCACAGATTAAAAAGAAAAGGTAATTTTTAACATTCAATCACAATATGACTTGTGTCGCAATTGTATATGCTAAAATATTTTTTTATTTGCTATTTTTTTTTTATATGAAAATGGAGTTATCCTTTAGATAGTTATGTTGTTGCTTAATTTTGCTACAAGCCATTAGGGCATTGTCCTTTTAAAAAAAAAAATTTAGACTACAACGATTACTTTTTTAAAAGATGGCTTTTTGTAGCCGTTTTTTCTTTTCTCCCCTTTTTTTTACATTATTGCTTGAGACTTTCCTGAGATGTATGACCTTACTGATAGCTATCCTACTGCCAGAATAGCTCTCAGAATCATGTGAACATGCAAGCGTTAACCATTTTCCCTATATTTCTTGTTCTGTTGTGGTGGCCCTATTTCTTAAAATTAATAACAACACAAAAATATGTATTAACTGTACTATTCACTTTCAGACATGATGTAAGAATCACAATTTATATGATCAAATTATCTTGTCACTCTGTCATTTTAAATCTCACCTGAAACTAACGCAACTAGTTAATAAGCACAAAGCATTAAAGATTGAAAGCATTATTAAAATAGAAACACTGAGCTAAAAAGAGCTTGCAGGTACAATCTCATGGAAAATCCAGACACAAATGTGTCTGCTTCCCCCATAACTTTTCAAGAACCTTTTTCTTCAAAGGTACTTATGAATAATGAAAATTAAATAATTAATTCCTAGGATTGCATATGCCAATCTGAAAAAAAGTGTCTTCTATTTCAGAAGCTCTGATCAAAAGCACTCATCAGTCATGTTAGTGGCATTTGTATCCACTCTAAACAAACTGTATTTGCATGTGAATGTTGTTCATTGAAATGAGATACACAATGGCAGCCAAAGCCCAAACTAAAAGGCATTTCATGCCATTTATATTCTGTTAAATTAAAGACTGCATAAATTGACAAAAGGTCTGTTCTCAGTGCAGTAATTAGGCACATCATAAGTAAGAGACATTTTTTTTCATTAGATTGGGCTCACCAGTTGTCAGGAATTTTTACAAAGCATACTAATAATCTATAACCTCTCAAAGAACAATTAGCAGACAAAGCCATGAGTCAGACACAGTTCCGTACTAAGGCATTTGGCTCTCTGTGTTTTCTTTTATTTGTTTGCATTTTACCACTTTTAGGACTTTGCTGAATGACTGCTAATTTGGAAATACATATAATTTAATCAACAGGATGCTGAGATGTACGTGGTTTCTGTATTTCTTCACTTTGCAATGGAAAGTATCCAAGGTTGGAGAGGATAGAATTCATTTAACAAAGGACCAATTTTAGTTCATGAATTCAGAAACCTTTACGTAAAAGGTTTAAAGAGCAACCACAATAAATAAATGAATAATGTATAAATAAAATGTATGCTTTTAATTTATCTTTTAAGTAAAAAATACAGCACAAAGAAATAGTTAAATGTTAAATGTAATCTCTTATGTTGCTTATATGGCTGTATTCTTAAGTGAATCACCACTTTTGGACATTTGGGTTGGTTTACTAAGGTAGAGTGCAGAATTTTCATTTAGTTTAGTGAATAAAGTAAAGCTATGTTCACCTAAAACATCCATTCATATGAAAGGAAATATCCTTTTTTATCCCCTTCCAGCTGGCTTTATTCACGGATCGAAGTGAATAAGTTCCTATATTTAAAAAATAGAAGTGTTTTTATACTGACCAATCAGTTTTTCCTTCATTTATACCCCAAGCCACATTGTTTTTATCAACAGATATATCTTGGATTCATTTAAAAAAAAAAAAAAAACTATATGTATAAATGACCAACATTTTATTTTCCTCTCTGTATGAGAGGACCAAACAGTATAGGTATCAACTTATCATGGAGTGAGAGAAATCTTTAAAAGCAAGGTTATTTCTAAACAAACTTCTCTAGTAGCCTTGCTTGCCTTCTAGGGGCCTCTAAAAGTTCCAAAAAGTTCACTTTGTTAGACGCAATTTTTTTTTCAAAGGTAAGCGCTGTCAGACATGAACATTTTGCATTTAAAGAAAACCAGCAATCTTTCAGCTTCAATCAAGTGACTAGACTTTGATGATGCTATCAGTCTGCACCAAGCAAGAGGAAACAATTTTCCTCTCCTCTCCTCCCCCTGAGTATTGATCCTGGCATTTGGGCATACATTTTCTATTCATTAGATGAATATGTTGGTACACTCTATGCCACATATGTGAACACTGTGGTGTTGCCTAAAGCAATATAGGTTGTTCATTATAATACAGCCTGTGTTTGGTCTTCTTATTTAATATTTTTAATCTGACGATAATAAAGCTGTGTTTATTTTTTTTTAATTGATGGGTTGTCTGTAATATACTGTACAGTGCCATTGAAGTCCCTTTCACCCATTTTTCTTTTTGTCTACCTTTAACAATATTGGCTTATTGTTCCCATGCATAGTATCAAGCCACACTGTTGAATTGTAAAATTTGAAGTAGTAAATCTGTTATATTCTTTCAAAACATAAATAACTATTATTGAATACAATGTTATAATAGTGTGACAATGCTAACAGCCCAGTAAGCATTCGAGTGATGGGAATGCCACGATGGAGTCAAAACACTTGACATATGAAACAGTCTCCATATATATAATTTAAGTTTGTATTTTTCTATTTGGCTGGCATTCCACTTAAAAATAAACCCATCAGTACCTAGCAGTGCATACACATGCTTTAACAAACTTCCTGATTAGTGATTAGACAAAACTACCAGAGCCCTTGGATAAAAATCTGGTGTTGATTTTTGATGGGGACCTTACTTTTTTTCTTGATTTTTTTGCATAAAATTCTCCCTTAATATCAATACCAGACCTGAAAGGTCTAGTGTGAATCATAGGGGAAACCCCACATAATTTATTTTTAAAAAATATCTTTGGCCCCTGCCGATGATTCTAGGTGCTAACAGGACCACCTGTCAATTTTTATTAAAAGAGAAGTATAGACTTACAAAAACCAAACATTTTTACTCACCTAGGTGGATGCAGCATCAATCCGCTGGCTCTGCAGTGAGAATTGAATGATCATACACCACTGATCACACAGTTCTCACCCTCTGCTAAGAGCAGAGAGCTGTGATTGTCAGTTACTGGCTCTCTGTTCTGATCCTCCAGCACTTACTGGAGCACTGGGCTGTGGAGGTGGCAAGAGGGGCTGGCTGAGCATCTCAGTGGAACGCTGAGAGGCTGAGCCAAGTGCTGGTCAAGGCGTGTGGATGGATCCTAACCATATGGTTGGGATCTTTCCCTAGCCTGAACCAGCTGAGTGACATCAGCCAACAGCGGACTTTAGCCTGCTGTTGACTGAAAATGGGTCACAGGAGTGCAGAATGAACTGCAATTCTGCGACCTACAAAAAAAGTATAGTCAAAATTAATTTGGCTACACTTTTCCTTTAAGGAAACAGCACCTACAGCTTGGTTAACACTGATTCACAAGAAGAAAGAAGTTATCATATGTAGTAGTGGAAAAACCCCATTATTGCCAAATGGGCTGAACATCCAGCATTCTAGTCAATGCATAAACAAGCAAAGTTTAGTCTTAACCTGGAAACTCATGCCTATAACATCCATAACTCATCAGCATCCTCCCTCCTTCTACAAATAATTTTACTTTGATGGGCCAATAGAAATGTTCAAAAGAAGTATGTCAAACTTCTGGCTCTATCACTGATGAGGAAATTACCCTTCTGAAAACAAAAGCTGGCCATACAGTGATAAAATAGTGTGCTGTTTCTGATCAGTACCCTACTACACCAGTATGCTTTGATACAAAAATCGGAGGAGCCGGGTGGATAAATTGTAATCTTACTATGACTGCAGCCAAACAGTTGCAGTCACTCTTTGGCAGCACCCACTGTATTTTGACAGTGGCTGGTTCTGACTGTCAGAATACAGTAGCCTCAGTGGAAGGTTTATTCACACTGTTTAGCATGGCTGAAAAAAAATATTAGCGTATGGACACTTTTTCATGTTTCTTTTACACATCCAACTTTCACTTGAAAACACATTGTTTAATCATTTTTTATACTCATGTACATTCCTTCACACTCTCAAAATTCATGTCATTTAAAACATTTACAGTATTATTTCATCATCAATTTTATTTTATTTTTCTAATTTTTCTTGTTTTTCTTACTCTTTATCTTCCCTGCTTTTTCCATAAACTTTAGAGGAAGCTTCACATTATTTCTTACACTCTTTTAACACATTTTTCATTGCAATCACATGCACATGTCACTCCTTCTTCACTCTTCATAGCCAATGATGTATAATGTCTGTTTCCTGCTCTTACTCCCTACTCCTATGATTAAGTCCTGGTTGGTGGGGCAAAATATGTCAGGGGGCATGGCCCACGGAGCGGCACTGACTGAGGCTGTCAGGGAAGGCATGTCTGTGGTACAGATGGAGTTTTGCAATGCACACTTATGAGCATGTGCAGACCAGCAACTGGCCAAGCAGATTTGCATAGTTGTGGGCTTGGGAGTGCACAAAAATATGCACGCATGTGCACTTACACATCGGTGCACGCACCTGTCACTAATGCTGGTGCCAAGCAGGCTATTTAAGCAGGCTTCTGTATGGACTCATTGCTGTTTGGTCTACAGTTTCTGTGTGTGTTCTAGATTTCTCTGTTGACCTCTGATCCTGATCCCGCATATTTCTGACCTGTGTTTGTATGCTACCTACCCCAAACTCAGCTTGTCTTAGATTTCGCTTCTGCCTCCTGTCTCTGCTTGACTGATCTCCTGTTGTTGACTCAGCTTGTGACCTGACCATCCTGCTGTCTGCTATCTATGACTGATCTGCCCTGCCATTACCGACTTAGCTCGTCTGACCCTGCATCTTGCTCATCCAGCCTTCTACAGCTCTCAGTCCAGCAAGCTTTCATCTGATTTCTGCTTCCAGCTGCTTACTACAGTCTGCCAAATTCTGTGCCAGCTCATCTTCTACCAGCTTGCCTGCTGCCACATTTACCTTCTGACTGCTGCCATGCAGACTATTGGACTGACTAAAGGCATTTCTATGTTGCCGTGCTCCTGTGGCTGCTGTCTGGCTATGAGTGGCCTCTGAGCCAGAGCTGTATGAGAGTCCGTCCTTTACACATGAGGCTCACTGACCAGGTACGTGACAGACGCTTTCACAAGTATACATCCATACTCGGCTATGGTGAGTGGTGGTCTCAAGTCAAAGTGTATGGACAGCTTTACAGTGTCCTTTGTCCACATAGAAGCCTGTATTCCCAAGAAAATTGAATGATTCTTACACCAGCACCATATTATATAGCAATAGGCACTGTAGCTGTCCCGTGGAGGCAGATTGAAAGTCACAAACTTGAGCATACATAGGGCTTCTTCTATTTGTTCCCACAAGCAGAGAAATGGGGAATCAAAAGAAAAGGTTAGTATAAGCATTTACAGGGTGCAGAATTAAAGTGAAAATGTTTATTTGCCATGGTCTACTGATTACAGCTTGACTCCATTGTTTCAGGCCTCATATTTAACTGATTAATTAAGGTATCTGAAAAGATCAGTTTGATTATTTGATTAATTTTTAAACTTGCACTAGTAAAATGGTATGCAGAGTCAGACTGGTTGTTAAAAGGAACACAGTCTTTCACACACTTTGTCACAGGTCATTCATTAATTCCTCCAAATTCTGTACTGTGTACTAAGGAATGCAGGAAGTATGGGCAGGCTAAATGTACCAAGTTGACCGATCTATCAGCTTGGGTACAACCAACATGCTTGTTTTTACCTGTGATTATTAATCCCTGTCTTCTCCAGAGAGGGGTGGCTTCCCCCACCCCACCCCAACAGGGAGAAGACAATTGCCCAACAGAAGGGATTCCTGCATCAGCACTATCTGTGCTAAAGGGGAAATCAAGTGAATTTATTTCCTGCAACCTGTGTTTGCAGCAAAGAAATTTGCTCCGTTTATGGCCAGCCTAAGCACTGTCTTCCAAGTACTAATCACATTTCTGTTTTGTCACCTAAGAGCAGGGCGCCATGCTGCTATTTCCAGCATAATTCTATGTATGGCTATTCCATTGTAAAAATAAGAGGGAGAATATTGGATGAATATCAATAGAGACCTTAATTATCTAGAGACAAATTAGGAGCAACTTATTATAATAATGAAGTGGGGTTATTAGCCAATGCAAATAATGCGCAGTTCACTGTGAAATCTGTTTAAAAAACATCAACAGCTGGTCCTGATAACAGACCTAATGAACATGAATGAATAATAATAATATTATTTTTATCAGCATTTTAATCTCATTATTACTTCTGACACTTTTGAGTAAAAACTGTATTTCCAGTAGGAAATCACAGACGTAAACTGAGAGAGCTTTGGCCTTGAGTGAATGTTTTACATTCTCTCCTTTTCTATTAAGAATTTTGTTCCAGAGTCTGACATACATAGATAGAAAGTAATGAAATATTTAGGTTTTATTATTATTTTAGAACCCAGGCAGATCATTAGAATGGTCCTTGTATATTCTTTTTATTTGTAATCTGCTCTAATAATCACTAGGTAGGTTTAAATTTGCATTCATTTCAGATGCTCCCCTAATGAATTTCTGAGTCAATTGCATATAACTTTCATTAGACTGCATACTATGTTTTATTAATTGCAGTTCTTCACAAACGTAATTAAAATCAATAAAATTCTGCTGATTCTGGCGTTGTCCATAGCTATGTAATTTGTACAGAAGCAAAAATTAGAGCAGACAGATAGGAAGTTTTGACAACAGAAGAAGATTAACTATGTAACTTAAGGTAAAGCTCCAACTAAAACATCCTTTTTGGTCCAAATAGAAGAGTGAAATGAAAATACTTGTCAGTTTTTGTCATCATTTGTGTCTCTGTTGGGCAGAATTCCCCTCAGTCCCATTCCTTGTAACACCCTTGACTGTAAAACCAGTTTGTAGATGAAGACAATACAAAAAAATTTGACTGAGCTTTTAATCCCTTCCACTTCTACTCAGAAAAAAATTGCTTCCTGTCTATGTGTTGGTGCACACTTGCTGTGTTAGTGAAATCCGAAGAATGAGGAAAAATGCTAACAGCCATAAAACAATGTTAAGGGTTCTAACCATTCCCCACCCTAGTGAAAAAGCAATGTTGTTGCTTCAATTAGGCTTTAACTAAATGCATACACTATATTGTGAAAAGTATTGGGGCACCTGCCTTTACACGCCTATGAGCTTTAATGGCATCCCCGTCTTAGTCCATAGGGTTCAATATTGAGTTTACCCACCCTTTGCAGCTATAACATCTTCAACTCTTCTGGGAAGGCTGTCCACAAGATTTAGGAGTGTGTCTATGAGAATGTTTGACCATTCTTCCAGAATTTGTGAGGTCAGGCACTGATGTTGGATGAGAGGGCCTGGCTTGCAGTCTCCACACTAATTCATCCCAAAGGTGTTCTATTTGGTTGAGGTCAGGACAATGAAGTTCCCAAACCCCAAACTTGCTCATCCATATCTTCATGGACCCTGCTTTGTGCACAGGTCCAAATAATTTGGTGGAGGGGGATTATGGTGTGGGGTTGTTTTTCAGGGTTTAGGCTTGGTCTCTTAGTTCCAATGAAGGGAACTCTTAAGGTGTCAGCATACCAAGATGTGTTGGGCAATTTCATGCTCCCAACCTTGTGGGAACAATTTGGGGATTGCGCCTTCCTGTTCCAACATGACCGCACACCGGTGCACAAAGCAAGGTGCATAAAGACATGGATGAGAAAGTTTGGGGTGGAAGAACTTGTTTGGTCTGACCTCAACCCGACAGAACATCTTTGGGATGAATTAGATTTGAGACTGTGAGCCAGGCCTTCTTGTCCAACATCAGTGCCTGACCTCACAAATGCGCTTCTGGAAGAAAGGTCAAACATTCTCATAGACACACTCCTAAACCTTGTGGACAGCCTTCCCAGATGAGTTGAAGTTTTTAAGGCTGCAAAGGGTGGGCCAACTCATTATGGAACCCTACGGACTAAGATTGGGATGCCATTAAATTTTGTGTGTTCAAGCGTGTAAAGGCAGTCATCCCAATACTGTTGACAATATAATGTATTATGAACAGAGACACAAATGCAGAGATGGGTGATGTGTTCTCATTGACTTGGTCCTAATGGCCATATGGAGACTAGGGCTTCTAAAATTGGACTAATGTCTTAAAATTTACCTTAATTATCAAAAAAGCTTTCAACATGCTACAATCAAACAAAAGTCATAACCAGTGAGCAATCACACCATCAAAACAAATGAAAAGTGATACTGAGACATCTCAGTGTTTACAAAAATATAAATCAATGATTCTCAGTATAATGCTACTGCGAAATGTTTCCAGTGTTTAAAAAGTATGAGAGAAATAAATAGCTGTCATTGCTTACATATTTTCACTGACTTGTAATTAGCATGCGGCAAATATGAAGTCACAAATTCTGGTCTGCATACTGCACCAGTGTCAGTAAATTAGACATTGGTGAAACTATGGATTTAACAGCTGGGCTGCTTACCTTTTCAAGAGGCGCTAGCAACAAAGACATGCATACTTACTACAATAAAGTTTTCTTTAGCAATGTAAACCAAGCAAAATTACAATGATAACCTTGAACATTTTCCTTTATCCTGTCATCCTTTGAGAACTGAAATGTAATTGTCTTATACGTTTTCAATGTTCTATTTCCCAACAGAATATACATACCAGGATATATCAAGAAAGCATCCTTTGCATTCCTTTGCATGTTTAGAGGATTGGTGAAAGGGGGGGGAACAAGGAGCATGCAAACCCAAAGGAATTTCAGGGACACCTGTTTGCATTTAACATTGTACAACAATGCAACTTCTTCTCTTTAGTTCAGATGATGATGATGATAATAATTTTAATGTTTAATTAATTTTCTATGAATCCTGCTCATGATATTGCTCATAGTAATTATTCAGTAGTAGTTAGTCACATATATGCATATGTGCACACATATTATGGACTCGTTCTGTACTGCTGAAGATGCTTCACCCCTTATCCTTCAATATTTTGACTGAGGAAGCCACTCCTGTGAGTGTTAGAACATCTTCACCATTAGAGAACAAGCCAAGTTGTGACTAAAGCTGGCCTTACATGGTTACTTTATTTTGTTTTGTTCAACCAGCAGATTAGTTTATCCATGCAAACAAGGTTAACAGAAGAATCCCCCCTCCTCCCCCACTGGGACAGTGTAAAGAGGCACCTGCAGCTCATTGGTGGCAGCTACTGATTGAGGAAAAATTTCCAACATATCCCATGACAGACATCAGTCAAGCAATTGACTTATACAGGGACAGCCACACACTTTTAAACATTTGGCAGGTTCCTGCTGAAACAGCTGAATTTCTTTCAGCGCACGGCCAGCTTAACTACTATTAAATAATAATAATACCTAATTTGTATACTTACTACTACTACCTCTGCTACTGAATCAGAAAAACAGAGCAGAACCATGAACTGTAAATATTAAAAAGAAAATACTACTACATATATCAACTACTATAGCATTATTTTAGTATTGATCAATGCCCTTGTTCTTTCTGCCTTCTTCAGTTTGCTTTATTTTGTTTATTTTGATTTAGTGTAATTTGTGTTCAAAATCTATTATTACTAACTTACAATATACAGCACCAACACAGATTTACAACTGTTGGAATTCATGTTTACTTGCTTTTTATAGTTATTTTATGCCACCTTGTACATTCATTAATTCACTGGATGGAGCATACTGTATGGCAAATGATATTAGCATATCGGAAGCACCCATGGCTTCAACACCAAGAATGAAAACTACTCTTTATAATAATATTTGCCAATAAATCAGAAATTAGTAAATAATAGTTACTTAATTTTTGTCATTTTTTTAATATTAACTCAGTGTGTCATAACATTAAATAGCATCTCCTAAATCTCTTATATAATAAGTGTGTAATCACTCAATTTGTTTAGAATGTCGGGAAATTCCTGACAATATATGTAAGTTAACCCCCTTCATTCACTATAACGAGCAGCAATGCCCATACAGCCTTGCACTAACTATGGAATTTCTCTGCAAAGGTAAAACACGCCGGAACAGAGTTAAAGGGAACCTCCAGGTTACAACCTAGGATCCTTACTTATACGTAAACCGAAGGTATTTCAACCTGATTTTACATGGTACAACAACCATTATGTTATACTGAATTATTTATAGAGTTTTTCTTAAAACTCTTAAAGAGATACTTCACGGTGGCTGGATATATAAACTATCAAATATTTTCCTACACAGATTGTTCAGTTGACATATACCAACAACTCTAGATGGCACAAGTATTCCTCTAGGAGGATGGGATCAAGGCACACCACCTGACCCATACAGCCACTTCTGGGGACCCCCAACACCCATCTTTTTCCATAATTATATGTAAGTACAATTAGGTACTCACTTAGAAACACCGCCACAAGAAGTATCTGGATCTCATCTTTACAACATATATTTTTCAGGAAGCAGCATAGGTTCTCGTTGTTCTAGAAGGGAGCTACCCCACTATACAAGGATTAAAACAAACATATGTATGTATATACTTTTGAATTATTCACCACATTGAATAAAATCAGGTGGTGTGAATATGTACTATTAACATTATATCTGTATCAAATATTACAGAACTGGTGACCGACACCCTTGAGGAAGGCTCCATATGAGCCGAAACGTGTTGGGAACACAGGAGACTGTCTCTGATCTGAAAACCCAAGCATATAGCATGGAATGACAGAGAGACACACCCTTTAAGTCACCTTAACCACGTGTCACTAACCTTCTACCTATCTCACCCCTTCACGAGGGTCTTTAACCCTACACCACCATATATACCTACCTTGTACATGGGTTTAATAATATTAAATCATACTATTTTATTTTCTCTATACTTGTTCGAATATTATTTAATACTTGCCTTAAAGCGGAGTTCCACCCTTGGATTTTTTTTTTTTTAAATACCCCCGGGACAGTCAGGGCTAGTGCATTCCACAATGGCTAGCCTCTGATCTGTCCCGGGTTGCACTTACCTGTTAGGAGAAATACTTACCTTGAAAACGTCTTGTCCAGCGCTGCCATCTCAGGTGTGGGCAGCTTGAAGCCAGCGAGATCTTCTTCTGGGTCCTCTTCCGCCTTCTTCGGTCCCACGATGCCCTGCGCCGGCCCTGACGTCACTTCCGGGTCGCGGGCGTCATCCCTCCACAGCTTCTGGGCATGCCCAGAAGCTGTTTAGGAGGGGATGACGCGTGCGCCCCGGAAGTGACGTCGGGGCCGATGCAGGCGCAATGATTCCTGGGAGCTATGACGTTCAGCTCCCAGGAATCATTGCAGAGCCAGGAAGTGACGACAGGCCACGGCCGAGGAAGGAGGAAGAAGGAAGTAAGGTAAGTATATTTTCTCTACACGGTAAGTAAAAAAAAAAAAAATGCGATTATCCATTTATTTTTCAGGTGACCCGGAGCGAGAAGATGGAGGTAAGTATTAAATTAGGGTGGAACTCCACTTTAAAAGTCCCACTTGAATTGGCCTGAGGTACCAACAGACATATACAGGTATAGTTGAAGCAACTGCATCCAATACAGGTTTGTTAGTTGATGTAAACTATGTAGTGTCCATCCTGGCAGGTGTACCTCTTTATGGTTTGGAGAGCAAGCCTGTGATATGTGGCAGTCTGTCTCCAAAACTTGATTGGCCCAACCAGACCCTAGCACAGTTTTTTTTAGTGTTGCACATGACAGTAAATTTAGAAAGGATTACAAGTAGATGTCACAAAAAGTAGACATTTAGTGGAATGTAGGACTGTATTGTCAAAATCTGGATTCTTAAAGTATTGATAAGCTGTGGTAAAAAAATAACATTAAAAAAAAAACTTGTATAGGTAATTCAGATCACCTGACACTCTGAAGGCCCGTACACACGTACCGATCGTCGGCATACAAACGTCGGCGGACGAAAGATCTGCCGATTGTACGCGTGTTAGTATGGTGCCTCCGACAGATGTCTGCGCACAATCCGCGGACAAAAGTCTTTCTTGCAAACATGAAAATTTTTGTCTGCGGACACCAGAACGGACGATTGTTCGCCTGTCAGTACAGAATTCGGCCGACAGACCGCAGATTTGCAAGACTGGGCATGCTCAGAAAATTAAAAACACAGGGAAAGTTAACCATTACATGACATCACTTCTGCAGTCAGCTGAAGTCTGCAGACAAAATTCTTGTGCTGTCCTTGTGCTGTCTTTGCACTTTTCAACAGACACCGACATCCCGGGGAGAAAAGAGGAACATTTGTATGCCGACCATCGGTACGTGTGTACGGGGCTTTAGTTGACTAAAATGAGTTTCATAGAACCCATAAAACCGTAATGGTGTTCTGAACTGAAATAGGATTTGATGACTGGGCCCTGAAGCTGCTTTTCTTGGACAGGGTGCAATAATTTACCGTAGTTCTGAAAAATCTGCTGTGGGATTTCTGCCCTTAATATTTCTGTCAAGTTCTACTCTGTCTCTTTGTAGCCCCTACCAAATATAAATTATATCAATGTGACAGCTGATTGTAGCAAGAAAAATTTAGCTGATCATGACCCGTCTCTTTTCAAGAGTAAAGGGGGTCTACCAATGCAAAAAAGCAGAAAAACAGACAGCAACCCTTCTCCGTGTACATTTTTCCAAGCAACACATGAAAATGGAGTTAAAAATGGGGAATCATTTTGTAGGGGGTCTCCAGTAGTTGCCTATCCTGTAAGTTTACATTTTTTACAATCCCATGTAGTCCATTTAAAAACAAACAAGCTTGCCACTACAGTATATCATAAGTCACCCCTCTATATATCTCAATTTCAAACTAGAATTCTGCCCACATATGTTCTCCTTGGCCAGACTAACTAGCTGTTCTACTCCACCACAGATGACAGCTAAGGCTTATACTCATTAAATATGCATGTACGGTTAGGATATAAAAAAGAATGATCAACTACGTTAATGCATTGACCTTTTTGCTACAATGACAAAAAACAATACACAATACACTGTTCGTTAAAATAAAAAAAGAAAAAATGAAAGGCTCTTTATTTAACTATGGAAACTTTTTTGTAAATGTATTTTTCAAGCTTTTTTTAAAATATAAAAATAAAGCTGTTGCTTCAACATTGTCTTATTTTCTGCAATGTGCATTGATTGAGCTCATTCCATACAAATGGGGCCAGAGAGGTGAAGGATTTAATCCTGAAATGAGTGCCAGGTAGTGATGAAAGTTTCTTAGTAGACAAGCATAAACTCTGACTTGGCTGATATTGTTTAATTAAAGATTGAAGATAAAAGGGAACAGTATCTATTGCAGTATTCATGAAGCCAAAAATCAACATACAGTGGTCTTAGCGGAATTTGCATTTACATAAGTAGTTACATTAATGGCTTGTAACATATAATTACATGTGATCTACACAAGCTAATAAGGATTAAATAGCAGTGACCTTGATTTACTGTGGAAAAGTATAGAGTGCAATACATTTACACATCACATACGTTTCTGGTTTACTTTTAAGTTTTTAAGAATAATTCTGTCTTTCTTAACCACTTCAATACTGAGCACTTTCACCCTCTTCTTGCCCCAATTTTCAGTTTTCTGCGCGGTCGCACTTTGAATGACAATAGCGCGGTCATGCAACATTGTACTCAAATTAAATTTTTATCAAAATCAGAGAATGCCCTGGAAGAGGGGTGAAACACGTCACATGGATGAGTGAGTTTGGCGTGGAGGAACTTGACTAGCCTGCACAGAGTCCTGACCCAAACCCCATAGAAAACCTTTTGGATGAATTAGAGCAATGACTGCAAGCCTGACCTCACAAATGTGCTTCTGGAAGAATGGTCAAAAATTCCCATAGACACACTCCTAAACCTTGTGGACAGCCTTCCCAGAAGAGTTGAAGCTGTTATAGCTGCAAAGGGTGGGCCAACAAAAATATTGAACCCTATGGACTAAAAACAGAGTTGGAAAAAAAAATTACCCCCCTATGCCAGTATTTTGTTGGACCACAATTTGCTTTAATTGCAGCCTTTAGTCTGTTGGAATATCTCTAACTTTGCACATCTAGACTTTGTAATATTTGCCCGCTCTTCTTTGCAGAACTTCTCATGTTCAGTTAAATTTAATAATGACCATTTGTGGACTGCAGTCTTCAAGTCATTCCACAGATTTTCAATGTGGTTTAAGTCTGAGCTCTGACCAGGCCATGCAAGGATATTCACCTTTTTCTCCTTCAACCACTGTATGCCTATTTTTGCTGTGTGCTTTAAACCTTCTTCCCAATGACAACTTTCTGCCATAAGGCAGCAGATTTTCCTGAAGATTTGATGGTATTTTGCCCCATCCATTTCTCCCTTTATCCTGACAAGTGCTCCAATCCCTGCTACAGAGAAACACCCCAATAATAGGATATTACCCCCTCAATGCTTTACTATAGGAAAGGTGTTATTTAGATAGATTTCCACTAGACATACAGTATCATTTGGTGCTGAGGTCAAATCATTCCATTTTAGTCTTATCTGTCCACCTTAAATGCACCTTGAAGATTCTGAGGCTGCGTGGAAAAAGGTGTTATGGTCAGATGAGATTAAAACTAAATTATCTGGCCTCAACACCAAACGATATGTCTGAGGGAATTCAATACAGCTCACATCCAAATAACACTATTACTACGGTAAAGCATGGAGGTGGTAATATCCAGTTTTGGGGGTATTTCTCTGCAGCAGGGACTGAAGCACTTGTCAGGATAGACAACAATGGTTGCTATGGAAGCAATGGGTACAGGCTCCCACCTTGTCCCTAGCAAGTAGTGATGTCACCTGGCCCTATTCATTTACCTGTTACGAATCCCCAGTAAACAAAAGAAGGTGCTGATAGAGCTGACATCACTGATCAGATATGGCCATATTTGTGAAATGACATTGACATGATAATGGCATTTACAAAATATTGCCATGGTCAATTGCAATTACATCACACAGGACACATCCCCTTTGTTTAAATTTAATGATGCAATAGAGAAGATCTTGTCAACAGGTCTTTTTTTTTTTTGGGGGGGGGATATCATACATATGGGTGCTGGCATTACAGACCTAGCAGAACACATACAAAAATCCTTTGACAGGTAAAATAGATCAGATTCCAACTGTGTAAATAGCTGTTTTAGTTCAGTAATTAGGCCCATTATGCCTTTTGGTACTCAGGAATTCCTGTGTATGCTGGGAATCCTTATGCACAAGGCTATAATATGTGGATTAGAGCAGTGGTCCTCAACTCCGGTCCTCTGGGCCCACTAACAGGCCAGGTTTGCAAGATAACTAAATTACATCACAGGTGATCTCAATTGCTGCTCAGTGATTGCAGTATTCTAGTCTGCATCTCCCCAAGGCAATACCTAAAATCTGGCCTCTTAGTGGGCCCCGAGGACCGGAGTTGAGGACCACTGGATTAGAGGATACTTT